>NC_084488.1:5487500-5818750 GCF_030035675.1 Rhineura floridana
GGCGTTACGCTCACATCCCCTCTCAGAATTCTGCGCAGTTGCTCATAAAAGGGGCAAGTGGTTCTACTGTTTCCCGATTTTGAGTTGTGGGCAACGACCCTGCGATACTCCCCTCTCATGACCTTGGTCTTGTTTCTGCATTCCATGGCTGTCCGGAAGTGCCCTCTGCTTGCCATCTGCTTAGCGATATTTTCAAAGGTGTCAATATTGCGGTGGCTACTTTGGAGTTGTCCTTGTATCTTTGATTCCCCCCAAATGTCCAGCAAATCCAAGACCTCGCAGGAACGCCAGCTGGGGCCTCTGGCTCCACTGACACATTCCTGGGCCACAACATCAGGGGAGACAAGCCCTTGCTGTGCCATCCTCTTATTCTGGAATTTGCTTTCCTGTCTCTCTGTCCCCCTCCTTTCCTTTCTCTGTACTCTGCTTTGATGCAGTTAACAACGGCTGGAACAGACTTTCCTGCTCAATGAGTTCTGTCTCCCCTACCTACAAAGTAGCAAGGGAAAAAGAAATGGTAGAAATTATCGACTTGATGGCATTGTCTTTCCATTTTCATATATATATATAAAAAACCTTCCAGCCCCAACAATATGCAAAGACTTGTAAAATACATATACTTGTGAAAACCAGCAGTAGCTGAAAAGGCAACAATGTATGTATGTACACAACATGACTAGGTAAGAATAACAGAAATTGGTATATACCAGCTTACATAAGAGGCTGCTTACAAGGACACCAAAAGGAGCCTTCTCTTCATGCGAATGCATCTCACATGAAAGGGGGATGTATTAGCTACTGAGAAGAGTCTTCTCAGTGACTGTCTAACCTCCTTGCAGTCAGATTGTCTTGCTCCAATCCACAGGAAAGGATAAAAAAGCATGTCAATGGTTCATCTCAGTGGCTTACATACACACTCTCCTTTAATGGGGCCGTGCAGCCCTAACCATTGCCTGCACAGAAGCACTCTCAACGCTTCTCTCATCCAGCCTGAAACTGCATCCAAAAGGATGGGCCACGCGGGAGCGGCTTGGCCCCTGGGTGCAGGTGTATAAGCTAGGATGCTGCCCTGCCCTCCCTGGGTTAACCCCGGAGGCAAACCCCAGCACCACTCGCAGCCCTTTCCATGGCACCCAGGAGACTGCCAAAGAATGGAAATGGAGGGGACACGGAGGAGGGAGAGGGAAAATGGTAGTTCTGGAGGGAAGGATCGGAGCACGGCGGGGCGGAGGAGAGGGAAACGTGTGTGTGTGTGTGTGTGTGTGTGTGTGTGTTCGCACACATGCGTGTGCGAAATGCGGGAGGCGAGGCTTCAATGATTTCTCCCCCCTTTCGCATCCCTCTCTGGAGTGTATTCTCAGGGGCCTGTACGAGCCATCAGGTACTGCCCTGCCCCCCATCTCCAAATCAGAGGCAACCACCAGCACCACTCCCAGGCCTTTCCATGATGCCCCCCACTCTCCACAACTCTGGAATGGGAGGGGACAGGGAGCAGGAGGAGGAGGAGGAGGAGGAGGGAAAATAGGCAATCGCTGCCACCGCTCCCATCTCTGCCCTTGCCTTGCGCCCGCTCGCTGGCTTGTAAATTCAAATTTCGTGATCTAGCATTAAAGCGCAAAGGTTGAAGTGCGAACAATAGGTTCTGGAGGGAAGGGTCAGCCCCAGGGCCGGCCGAAACGGCAGCAGCGGGGGGAGGAGAGGGAAATGTGTGTGTGTGCGTGTGTGTGCATGTGTGTGTGCGTGTGTGTTCAAAAGGGGTGAGGCCCTGGAAACAGCATCACCAGCTGCAGCCACAAAGAATCAAGGGGTTCAGCAGCCTCATGGGGTTCCTTACCTAGGAAAGGCTGGTGAGGGGTGGGTGGGAGGTGGTGCAAGGGGCAGAGGCTGAGATCACCCTCCACCAAGCCCTGGCTTGTTAAGAATCCAGAATGGAGGAAATGTAGCCGCCGCCGCAGCCACCAACTCCCGCCGTACTGAGCCGGCTACATGGGGAGCTTCCTATCCCAAAACTCCAGAAGTGCCGCTGCTATGAAGCAAGCTCCTACGCCACCACCCCCGCAAGAGCCGAGGAAGTTGGACATGGCTAGGTGCTGCAGGGGCAACTGCTGTTCCTTGGCCCCACGGCGGCACGCAGCCCTGCCCAGGTGCCAGTTGGGCTCCAGCTGCCCTTGCGGAGCCGGGCACACAGCTCGGCCAAGGAGTTCACCAGCCCACAGCACAGGGAGAGGGGGGCTGCACAGCCTATCATCTCAAAACTTATCTTACCATATAGGGAGCTACACAACAATACCCGCCAGGATCTAGCCTCCACTATCACTGCGGCCTCAGGATGCTGATGATAGTGATGATGGCGAAAGTGAAACCGTTGAGTGTATTCACGCATATGCGCAGAAGTAGAAAGATGCAATGGGCTGGCAATCACTTCTTTCTCCCCTACCCACAAGTGTCTGGTTAACTGCCCCGTAGCTGCTTCTGCGCAAATGCGCACTTTTGCATCTGCGCAGTACATCCCATTGCTCTGATTGGTTCACTTTTCCTGGGCTTCTCCCCCACATTAGCGGACATGCGCAAAAGTGAAAATACATGATTGGATGAGAATTAGGAAGGGGCATGGGGAACCGCCCAAGGACCACCCATGTACCGCCTACATCTCTAAAGTCCGCGGTATTGCATCCAAGCGCCAAATGTTACAGTGGGTGATTCCTGGTTTAAAAAAGCAACTCGCATTTTTTGCGATACTGCAGATGCGGATTTAACCGCGTGAAAATGCGCACAAGCACGCGACATCATATGAACGAATGACAAATAATGAATACACAAAGCCATCATGTCACACATTATACGGTCGTCTGGATGAGCCCTTAGTTCAACAGGCTTTAATCCTAGGAAAGTGGGTATATGATGGCAGCCTTAGCTGAACATAATCCATGGAAAACAGAAGAAGCAACCTCTGGATCAGACTAAGGGCCCATCTAGTCTAGCATCCTGCTCTCAAAAGTGGTCACTCAGATGCTTCAGGATAGTACTTAAACCAGAGATATAGTGGAACTGTTGGAAGTGGGGCAAGAGCAACTCCTGTTTTGTTCTTTTGTTTATGTTCCAGAAGGGAGATAGAGTTGGGGTCCTCCAGATGGATAGGCTTGATTACCTTTACCTGTGATGCTCTGATTGACTTCCTTCCGTCATTAGACTAATACGTCTTAGGGAAACTTATCTGCCCCTCCTCCTTCCGCCCTTTCCTTTCTTCTCTTCTTTGACTGTCCGAGAGAGAGGAGACACCTTTGTCTCTGCTCTCTCTCTCCTAGCCATGAGGACAATTCCCAAGCCTGAGCGTTGCGCCTCCAACTTAGTTAGTTAGTTAGAACTAGGTATGCCTTTCTATCTACTATGTATTTCTATAAATAAAGTAGCTTGTCTTATTTTACTAAGTCTTAAGTCTCAGTGATCTCAATGCAGAGTAAAAGCCTGCCACTTAGGTAAACTCACACACTGGCAAACATGCATTTCAGACCGCTGTTATTCTCTGCTTAACAAATATACAAATTTACACAACAACAGGAACTGCCCTACTCCACCAGAGGCCAGGTGAACAAAAGAGAGGCCAGTGGATCATGCAGAGAGGTAGTGGGCAGTCTCCCCTAAGGATAGGTCCCTTGGGCCCATGAAGCCTTTAATTATTTATTTTATTAAGCAGTCCTTTCAAAGCACTCAGTGTTTGGAAATTATTGCTCTAATCTCACCCCCCCCATTTCCTGCACAACATTAATGTCCAAGGCCTTACTCAAAAAGTCAAAGAAAGGGTCAACAAGATTACCCTTATATTTTCACACTGGCCTCTCCTCTCCTCTCTGTTACTATATGATCAAGTTAGTTTGGCACAGCCTGTGTTTCACAGAGCTCTGCTGGCACTAGCTCACTGGGTTCCTCTGTTCCATCTGTCTGCAAATAAACACAAGTCAATCTATGGGGTCTATTTCGAAGAGACAATTCTCCCAGGAGCCGTTCTCCTCAGACGGCGGTCAGTGAAGCCAGCCTGAATTTCAAAATTGTTCATGCAGTACTTACAGCTAGCTAAGCTGCTGTGAAAGAACCAGTCATAGGTTTGGAGGACTCTAGGGACAGGTTATTAGAAGACAGAGGGCATCATGACCTGCATGATAATTAGAAGAGTTTGCAGAATACTAATGGTTTTATGATGGAGCAGGGGAAAGCAAGGAAAACGTTTTTTAAAAGCATAGACTTCTTCTTTTACAGCCCAATGGAAGGTTCACTGTACTGGAGAAGGAAATCATGTTTGATTTAAATGACCAATGAGCCAGTCCACCTGAGACCAATACCACTTGTAACCAAGGTTTCACTACCTACAACCAGCTCTACTTGTGGTCAAACTTCCAGGGATGTTCATTGGATTGGGATGAGTTCTGAATCCTGAGCTGAACTAGGATGCCTTGGAAAGATTTTTGGTTTGTGAAAAGTAAAGCAGGATCTACATGAGACAGAATGAGTCAAAGTGGGGATCCTTGAACTACTTTGTAATGATCCAGTCACCCAAAACTGATGCTTGTCTTCTGCAGTAAAAGTAATGTCTCTGTGCTTACCACATAAGGAACAGCACCAGGGTGGGCTGATGGGGGAAGGGGGAGCAAACACTAGAGTTGGGAGAGAACAGGGGAGGAGAGGACTGACAAGTAAAGCTTCTAATTAGAGGGAATGATTTTTACCCAAGAAGTGGATCCCTTTTAGTTCTTCCCATAAGAAAATCAACCTTAGAGGTGTCTATCATAAAAGGTGTCCCTGCATTTATTTGTCTGCAATTTGAGAGGTTTCTTCCTAGGGGCACCTCTCTCATGTCTGCAATGTTCAGACCGATTACTCACAGAACACTAGCTTAAGGGTGGATAAAAATTAGAATCAAACTGTAATGGCTGCCCCTGTGGCAAAACCACAACATCCATCCTTCTGAAATCTGGCAGAATTCATGCCTTCATAAGAAGTGAAGAGAACATAGATGGTAGAGAAGATGCTTCAAAAGGCTGGTGCATCTCCAAGGCCCTCTGAAATCCCCTGCTGGGGACTAAATACCAGGATGTCCTGATGTGAGGGGACCAAATGCACTTATCTTCCCTCTTGTCCCACTGATGTTTGTTTTGTTCTCTAATCCTATAGTGAGATTCAAACTCAACATACTGAAAGTGGTCATGCTTAGCCAAGCGGCTGCCAAATGCGCAGTGACCATCTCAGGAATCATCAAGTACTTGTCAAAGACCATGCTACATGTGCATTGCTGACCACCAGAGCTCTCTGTCCCTGCTGCTGGTCCTCTTTGTGATTGCTATCCATTCACCTGTCCTTTTCATATGTGCAGCAATGGAGGCGAGAAGAAGAAGCCACAACTCACTCACTGGCTTTTCCTCAGCTATTGGGTTGTGATAGGAACTGAGCCGAGAGGAAGAGAGATTCCTGCATTGAATAGGGGGTTGGACTCGATGCCCTTATAGGTCGCTTCCAACTTTACTATTCTATGATTCTGTGATGTGCAAGTGGGCAATGTCAATAGCGGAGAAGGGAGTCCTCTGGGGACATCTTGCCCGACAGCCCCAATAACCAGGAACAGGCACTGCCATTTGGTACCTTCTCTCGGCAACCATCCAGAAGCCTTGAATTATAAAGATAACATTAAGCTCTGTTGCATCAGGTTAAATAAAGCTCTAGGTCAAAATTAGGTAAGTAGAGATTTTTCAATCAGTTTTATTTATTTATTTATTATTTGATTTATATCCCACCCTTCCTCCCAGCAGGAGCCCAGTTTTATTTGTTAATAAATTTAATGTACCCAATTTAAATAGTTACATTTAAGATGAACTCTGGTGTATGAGAGTCTATGGAAAGAAACTCATTCTAATATTTACAGTATTTCTTGTTATTTTGAAAATGTCCTTCAGTGATCAAAATAGTCATTTAGGACACAATCTACCAGAAGGTGCTTTTGTATATGTCCATAGAGCTGCCCACGTATGATGTATGCAGAGACATGTGGACCAATCCCCCATAGGAGGGGTGGCTCATGGGCAATAAAAAGCAGCACCCCGTGTTCTGTTTTGGAACCAGTTTTAGACCTCCATCTCAAATACTCACATTGCTCCATCACTCACCTTATTTTTCTTTTCCATGCTGCCTCCACCCCTTGGATTCTCAGATTTCTAAGAATCTGACCATTGCTTCTTTCTGTTTTAATATGAAACTGAGCCAGGGCAAAGCATGTGTTTAATTACTTTTTCATGATAATAGTCATTAAAGAAGCATCATGAAGTGAACTCTATGGCAAGAGGTTTCTCTTCTGCCAAACTATTTTTAACAGTATCTTAAAGGTGATGAGAGACATGAGGAAAGATTTTGTTTTGCATTCTTCAGCTCTGAAGGAAAAAACTACAAAAGAAGTAGCAGGAAAATGAACAGAAAGGGGAATGCCTTGGGTATGTTACGTTATAGAGTTTTTACAGATTGACAAGGCCAGTTTATATAATCAGCAAGAGCAAATGGGATTTTTTTTCATGAATGTGCCACTTGAGGCAACAAGTGGGAGGGATGCATGTTTGAATGCTTCCCAACTTTTTTTCAGGGGGTGCTCCCTGAACATGTGGAAAAAAGCACATCATGAAGCAAACTGTTCTCCCTGACATGCTATTTTTCAATGTGCAGGAATTTCTTATGGGGTAGCATTCAAATATGTAACCCATCCCCACCTGCAACATTTTAATCCATCACTTGATAGTTTCCTTCTGGGGGTAAATGTTTGCATATGGCTATAAGATACATTTTAAAAGGACAGCATTGTGTCCATTGATCTCCAGGGCAAAGAACAACTATGCCCTAATCATTATAGATTTTCAGCAGCTTTATCAAAAAGGCCTATCCATACTCATCTACTGGGAAGCAGTATGGATAAGAGCTGCACTTGGCAGCTAACTCTGTCTTTAACAGGGATGCTCTGGTCATATTGACTAACTAGACATGAGTCAACCTGTTTCATAGGATTTATATCTTTTTGTTCCATCTTGAAGCAAACAAGATTGAGGGTATAAAACAGAAGTGAGCTCTTGTTCCATCAAGATGTGGTAGGGTTGCCAGGTCAGAAGCATCCCAACCCTGAGATTTCAGGGACAGGCTCCAGTGCTGTCACGGGTAGGGATGGGTGAGAATTTCCATTCGGTTCGCATTTCAAGCAGAACTTATCAAATCTGCATTTTCTGAAACAACATGAGACCCGAAACACAGCCGTCCTTCAAAATTTGCATTTATTAGAATTTGAGATGCAGTTTGAGAACGAAACATTTACAAAAATGCATATATTAGGGGAAAGTGTGCATAAAAATGAATACTTGAGTGAAAATAACATGCCAGAAGGCATGAAATGATGAGAAATGACTTGCAAAAATATGTAGCTTTGTCAAAACTGCCTATAAAAATGTGTTTATTTGGAGAAAATTGCACTAAAATGGTGGAGAATTTTCATGAGGATTTTTAAAAAAACAATTGTAGATCTCTGTAGAAATGTAGAGAACTGAATTTAACAATGGGAAAATGAGAAACTGAGAGAACTGAAACAGACAGATCTTTCCATCCTTACACAGGGGTGGGCCCTAGTGATGTCATTAAGCATGATACATTAAGCATCAACCACAGTTGCTTGGAGCATAGCATTCAAACAAAAACATTTCTCTGATTGGAAATTAAGAAAGAAATCTTAGCTAAATGAGAGTGTTCCCAGGTCCAGCTGAACGGATCATTCCTTCTCACCTGATTAGGGAGCCTGGGTAGGGAACATTTAATCTAGCCTACTTGCTTCTAGCAAGAAGGGTTTAAGTCACCTCAGGCCAGGCAAGTCACCAGAAGGCCATTGTAGGAAGAAGGAAGTGTTGTGAAGATGTTAGATGGGAGCAGTTAGGAGTGAAGATGGATCCCCCTGAAGGCTGCAATTCTAAGAACATTTACTAAGGAACTAAGCCCCATAGAACTCAACAGGACTTACTTCTGAGTAGATATGGTTAGAATTGTTCTGTTAGTA
The DNA here is from genome assembly GCF_030035675.1 of Rhineura floridana. Taxonomy (NCBI): domain Eukaryota; kingdom Metazoa; phylum Chordata; class Lepidosauria; order Squamata; family Rhineuridae; genus Rhineura; species Rhineura floridana. The sequence continues at coordinate 5,495,566 of NC_084488.1, forward strand.
AGGCTTGATATATCCATATCCAAGCAGGGTTGGCAACCCCCTGCCTGGAATGCTCTGCCCCTGCCTTTTAACATGGCTGCTCCAAACATCTTTACAGACTTGACCCTTCACTTCAGAAAGAGGTTTGAGAAATGAGTAAGAGTAAGAAGATTCTCTGCCCTTTTCTGTCTCCCCTGTGGGCTGCTATAAACTCATTTTGACAGCCAACCCAATTCCAGTGAGTGATAATTGACAGAGAGAAAGCACACATGGTTTGGTCTATCTTCACAAGTTAGAGCAGCTAGCTACAAGCTCATTTAACAGAAGTTGTGGGGGTGGCTGACATTTGCTGTATATCTCATGAACTAGACCACCTAAGAACTTAATTTTAAAAAAATGAAAGCTGAGAGTCCAGAGATTGAGCTGACACACCTGGGGAGCCAGAGAAGATCCCAATAATCCAGAGTCTCTGCATAAAAATCAGAGATCTGGCAACCCTAATATGTGGGGGCCAGACATTTGCTATACTACACCTCCTTCACCCAGGACTAAGACATGATGAACTGGTGGAATTCCTGAATGTAGGGATGGACAATCTTTCAATTTCAGCTTCTCATTTTTCCAGTTTTAAGTTTAGCTTGTTCCATTTTACATCAGTTTGCAAATTTGTAAAGGAAGCCTGCACCAACTTTTGTACAACCTTCTGCATGCATATCTTCTAATATACACATTTGAATGTGATTTTGCTTAATATAATAATTTTATACCATTTTTTAATTGGTTGAAGAACTGCATCATAACATTCAGGAAAGTGCAATTTTCAAAGAATAGCTGCATTGCAGTAAATGCACTGGCTCAGGAAGTACAAATTAGGTAAGTTGGCATTAAAATGTGAACCAAACCAATTTCTCCCCTTTGTCTACCTGAAGGCACACTTCCCACCAACACTATAAGAGATATAACTTTCATAAGGACTGAACAGCCTAAGGATGGCATTGCTGCTTTATTTGCAAAACTGTATCATCTCCCCTCTCTCAGCACAGCAATTTGGGGGATTTACTAGATGGCATGTTGCCTGAAGAGTGTTGCTTTGTGCAGCAGAATTCATTGGAGATATAAAAGAATACGAAAAAGAGTGGTGTTTATTTTAAACAAAATAAACTCATTTTATTAAGAAAGTACACGTGGATAGGAAAGCCTAATAATCTGAACCAGCTGAATTCAAAGGCTAGGGAGAGAGAGAACTGTGGGGAAAAGGAGGAACTGGAAGTGATGATAGCCCTGAGAATATCAGACTAACCAATCAGAGGCATGCTTAAACTTGAGGAAAGTAACAAGTAGAGAATTCAAGCATGGGCCCTTTCAAAAGACTAACTATATCTATTGCCCCTAATGGCCAATAGATTCAGAGCACACAGTAAGTCAATACATTGAATGAAGTGAAACTGCCAACACCCCTTTTCATTGTCTTGCACACCAACTCATGACTCCTATCACTTCATGAAGATCCTGAAAACACACTCTGGGCAGCGGCTTGGTAAAAACATCTGCCACCATCTCTTCTATTGGGCAGTACTTCAGCTCAGTGAGCCCTTCCTGTTGCGCATCTGTCACGCAGTGGTACTTGGTATGAATGTGCTTTGTTTGCGGTGTCACCCGTCATCCACACACACATTGTCTGTGGAGCTCATGATTAAACGTTTCTGCAGTGCCTCTTAATTGAGCAATGGCTCAAGGGAAGGCATTAGCAGTGCATTAACATCCATCGCGTTCAGTGAATACTACAAGCCCCACACTTTGGGGGAGCATTCAGGGCCAGCACCAGCACCCACACACACACACACACACACCTCTTTCTCTCCCCACTCCCTAGCTTTATTTGTTTATTTAGCTTCTGCTAATGTGAGAAATATGCAGGTAAACTAGGGCTCAAGATTATACAACAAAGGCTCTTACCATATATGGAGCAAGAAATGCCAGACATCCAAGCTGGATTTAGAAAGGGAAGAGGCACCAGAGATCATATTGCAAACATACGTTGGATAATGGAACGGAGCAAGGAATTTCAGAAGAAAATCACCCTGTGCTTTATAGATTACAGCAAAGCCTTTGACTGTGTAGATCATGAAAAACGATGGAATGCTTTAAAAGAAATGGGGGTGCCACAGCATCTGATTGTCCTGATACGCAACCTATACTCTGGACAAGAGGCTACTGTAAAGACAGAATATGGAGAAACCAATTGGTTCGCCATTGGAAAGGGTGTGAGACAGGGGTGTATTTTATCACCCTATTTATTTAATCTATACTCAGAACATATCATATGGAAAGCGGGATTGGACCAAGAGGAAGGAGGTGTGAAAACTGGAGGAAGAAATATCAATAATTTAAGATATGCAGACGATACCATACTACTAGCAGAAACCAGTAATGATTTGAAACGAATGCTGATGAAAGTTAAAGAAGAAAACACAAAAGCAGGACTACAGCTGAATGTCAAAAAGACTGAAGTAATGACAACAGAAGATTTATGTAACTTTAAAGTTGACAATGAAGACATTGAACTTGTCAAGGATTATCAATACCTCGGCACAGTCATTAACCAAAATGGAGACAATAGTCAAGAAATCAGAAGAAGGCTAGGAGTGGGGAGGGCAGTTATGAGAGAACTAGAAAAGGTCCTCAAATGCAAAGATGTATCGCTGAACACTAAAGTCAGGATCATTCAGACCATGGTATTCCCAATCTGTATGGATGGATTTGAAAGTTGGACAGTGAAAAAAGTGCTCAAGTGAAAAATAAAGTAATTTGAAATATGGTGGTTGGAGGAGAGCGTTGCCAATACCATGGACCATGAAAAAGACAAATAATTGGATGTTGAATAAATTAAATCAGAACTATCACTACAAGTTAAAATGATGAAACTGAGGTTATCATACTTTGGACACATCATGAGAAGACATGATTCACTAGAAAAGACAATAATCCTGGGAAAAACAGCAGGGAGTAGAAAAAGAGGAAGACCCAACAAGAGATGGATTGATTCCATAAAGGAAGCCACAGACCTGAACTTACAAGATCTGAACAGGGTGGTTCATGACAGATGCTCTTGGAGGTCACTGATTCACAGGGTCGCCATAAGTCGTAGTCAACTTGGAGGCACATAACAACAACAATGTGAGCAGTTCTGCTTTGCTGTGGCACCTAAAAATCTTTTTTAAAGATTAATTAAAGGAAATATAAGATAGAAATTGATTCTGGTTCTGGGGTATCAATGATCAATGAAGATATCTTCCATCATATTTTTTCACAGCAGTCTTCCCAAAGTTGTTGCACTCACCATAATCTTGTTGCCACTATGATGTAAATATACAGTACAGCTCCGACATCGTCACAAAGGGGCAGTATAAAAGCATATTGGGAAGGAATTAGTTCATGTCCAAGATCATCATACCGTTCATACAAGGCCAGACTGATAACAAGAAGCTGTTGCTGGATTGCCAAATGTGTTTTTTGAGTAAATGAGAGCTTAGAAAGGGGACTTGAACCCAACCATTGCACCAATTCCCTTCAAAGCTAAAAACGTACCTTTCAACTAACAGTTAAAAAAAAGCTACTGAGGAAAAGTTTGATTTTTCAGGAAACCATCATGAAAACAGGTCTATTCTTTAGTATTTCTCTTCATGAATAGTTAATGGATGGCCCTAATTGAGATTCCCCTAAGAAACATACAGAAGCGCAGAAGTTTTCATTCCCAGCTTGTATACATTGTATTTTTCAAACAACGACAATAGGCCTTGTAACAAAGATGACAGATTTTACATTAAACAAGCTCTTCTTTTACCTCCCCCTCCACTTCCCCCTCTCCCTCTCCGCCCTCCTCATTCTCCTCTCTCTATCTTTTGTTTATTCAGTGTTTGAACTCCAGGAAACCAATTCCTAACCTGCAATATCTCAATTCCAGAAATGACTAAACTGGGGAAATGATTAAACAGAGAAAATACTTGTAGGATTGTTTAAAAAATTAGTTTTACCTCCGCTGAAAACATCCCATCGTAAAATTAAAACAATCAAAGCAACATCCACCAGAAGGATATATTGTCAAAAGTAAAATGTTGTCTCTAAGTGAAGTCCAGTAAGTTCAAAGCCAGGCAGCAAATCTCTCCCTTCAACAACACTGTACAAACACGTTGTTTAGCTTACATTCTGCACCTGATTAATGACAGCAGGAGATCAAATGTTAATAGCTTAAGAATCTCCTCTGCTCTCTGCACGTAAGGAGTACTTTAAAGTGCACCATAATTTCACAGTAATAAATAAGAGCTCTCACCTAAATTATACAAGCATTGTCCTTTGGTTGCTGAAGAAGTGTCTATTCAATGTGAGCTTTTATTGCTGGCTTGTTCGGTAGAAGATTCCCATATATGGTCTATAAGAGAACCAGAGAGGGAAAATGATGTACTTTGCAGGAACATGTAATTCACATTCCTGTTCTGCTTTCTGTATAGCTTTTGAGCTTATGACAGTTCTATTCTACAGGCTATATGTTTTGTATTATCAAATGCAGCAAAATGCCTGCTTGAAACTGGTGTTGTCAGATAAGGCTGTTTTGAGTAGGGGGCCAATGAAATCATATGTTTTAGAGAGCATGATTATAGAAGTAAGGAAGAGTCATTATGATCTAGAGGACTTAAAGGACAGAATTTGACAAATAATTATATGTGCGGAAGTTTGCAATTGCCAGCTTCAGTATACAAATTTGTCCTCCTTAAAATGGTTGGCTTTATGATGAACTGAGTAGAATTTCTCCCACAAGTACTTCTATCTCTGGTTGAGAAGGTTAAATGACATTCTATATGTAGACTAAATGACCCAAGCCCGGTGCTTTGGTGCATGCACGGTTCATTCACATTAACCCCTTATTCCTGATGAGAATCTTGCGGATTGCTTCAAAACTGCAAACATTACAAAACCAGCTGCTTCGTAGGCACATGTGAAGAACTGCTTTAAAGTTAACCCCTAACTCTTGGTGAAATTCTCAGTAAACTAGGTGAGACTTAACCTACTGACCAAGCAACCTTTTCCCACATTTTGGGTCAATTCTCTTAAATAGTTTCTTGCACGTAATTATAATGATTAGTGAGTTCCAGATCTAAACCCTTTTCTTGTGTGGGTTGGGCCACGGACAGCTGACTTTCTGAGGTATTCTTCAACATGAATGATACTGTGGGTTGGGCGCAGTGTAAATGAAACCAAACTATAATTCCTAGAGGATAATGGAGTGCCACCAGTGCACATGCTCTAATATTATAAACTGGGACAAAACTCTTGGGAAACAAATGAGGTTTTTCCTAAAAGACAGAAGAAGTCTGGATACAGTGTCAGGTACAAGGAGAAGACACATAAAGAACCAGAAGGATTAATTTCCAATTTCAGTACAATTATTATAATTTCACCAACCAAACTCCAAATTTGAAAGGAACCAAAATAATCTATAGTTACAAGTTTCCAGGAATTGTGGTTTACCAAGAAGATGTTCTCCTACCCATCACTAATTAGGTACAGAATGTATTCATAATAATGGGTTTTTACAATGTTCTTGAATTGTTCAAGGTAATTAAAACAAAAAGAGAGTGTGAAGAGCTCCAAAAGGACCTCTCCAAACTGAGTGAATGGGCAGCAAAATGGCAAATGCAATTCAATATAAACAAGTGTAAAGTGGTGCATACAAGGAGGGAAACCTTTATTTCACATATAAGCTCATGGAGCCTGAACTGGCAGTGACTGACCTGGAATGAGACCTTGGGGTCATGGATAGCTTGATGAAAATGATGACCCAGTGTGCGGTGGCTATGAAAAAGGCAAATTCCATGCTAGGGGTCATTAGGAAAGGTATTGGAAATAAAACTGCTGACATCATAATGCTATTAGACAAATTTATGATGTGTCAGCATTTGTAATACTGTGTACAGTTCTGGTCCCCTCACCTCAAAAAGGATATTGTAGAGTTGGAAAAGGTTCAGAAGAGGGCAACCAATATGAACAAGAGGCTGGAGCAACTCCCCTATGAGGAAAGGTTGCAGCATTTGAGTCTTTTTAGTTTAGAGAAAAGGCAAGTAAGAGGTGACATGATAGAAGTTTATAAAATTATGCATGGCATGGAGAGAGTGGATAGAGAGAAGTTTTTCTCTGTCTCTCATAACACTAGAATTCATGCACATCCAATGAAGCTGAATGCTGGAAGATTCAGAACAGATAAAATAAAGCACTTTTTTCATGCAGAACGTACTGTAATTAAACTAAGGAACTTGCTCCCAGAGGAACCATTGATGGCCACAACATGGAGGGTCTTAAAAGAGGATTGATTAGACAAATTCATGGAGGGCAAGGTTATCAAAGACTGCTAGCCATGATTGTTATGCTCTACTTCCACAGGCGGAGGCAGCATGCTTCTGGATGCCAGTTGCTGGAAACCACAAGAGGGGAGAGCGTTCTTGTGCTCAGGTCCTGCTTGAGGGTTTCCCACAAGCATCTGGTTGGCCACTGTGAGAACAGGATTCTGGACTAGATAGGTCATTGGCTTGGTCCATCAGCTATTCTTATGTTTTCATGTTGAAGGGATAGATTTGCAGGCTAGTTTTGAACTTACTAGACTTCATTTAGAGACAACATTTTACTTCTGCACAAGTGGGCATTTAAGAGTGGATACTTCATTAAGCAGTATTTGGGTGTACTCCTCTATGTGGTTGTAGTCATGTGATTGGGGAAAGCAGAGCTACACCCACCAGCATCACTCCTGTCATTGTGTCCCCACTGATCACACCTTTACCATCCATGCAGCATCTGATTTGGGGTCCTGGAACGCTATTGGTTGTACTTGTGGCAGCAGTACTGTATGGATAGCACTACCACTGCAACACAGATTACAGTCCCTCCCCTCCCTCCCTGGACCATTTTCCATGCCCACCAGTTTTAAATTGCTTTGCTGAATCCAGCAAAGGCCAGCCAGATCCCTTCAGGAAGCCCACAAGCAGTGCATGAAGTCATCAGCCCTACCCTTTCCTTTGTGTCCATCAACTGGTATTCACTGCCTGTGAATATGGAGGGTCAATTTAGCTATCATGGCTAATAGTTGTTGATAGACCTGCCCTACATGCCCTTGGCTGATCCTCTTTGAAGCCATTTAAGCCAATTGTGATCACCCATCTTGTGTTAATGAATGCCATAAGTTACTTGTGCATTGGGTAAAATATACTGCAAATCAACTTTCTGTGTTCTAGTTTTATAAGGGAGGACAAAACATTTCTCTTTAACCACTCCATTTATACATTTATAAGCCTCTATATGAAACCTCAACTGTCTTTTTGAACTAACGTCAAGTTGCTGTTCCAGGCTAAAGTTTTTGCCTTCTTCCTCTGTCAAATACTTCAACTCATCTTGCTCCCTGGAAAAACAAAAACCCTGCCGAAATCCCGATCCTTCTTTCTCTTGCCCTGTGAGAACCTAGCCCAGCAGAGGAACACAAAATCTTTCTAGTACATGAGAGTATCTGTCAAAGATGATTTAGAAATGAGCTCTAAGTTTCTTGATGCTGAAGCACTTCATGCCATTAAGACTTGAATACCCAGATCTAATTCTAAGAGATCTATTGTAATATATGGGATCTGGTAGTTATAACGTTGTAAAATAAGGACAATTCGAGTTAATGTCACTAGTTGGCTCTAGTGATAATAGAGCTATATAAGATGTACCAAACAAAATAAAGTGATACTCTGCGATCTCAGAGCGTGTGCCTGCTTCTTCATGCACAGCATCCACAACAGAACATTACATGATGTCAGAATAGGGATTGTAGAATGTCCCATCAGGTATGGACCATACATCCCTTACTTTTACAGGCAACAAATTAGAAATTCATTATGTTAGTAAGTCTGAACACTACAGATTCCTAAACTGAAAGTGCCAATTTTCAACCAGATACAACAGCTGTATCAAGTCTCTTGCCAATTGAAGCAACCTTTTAATCACGGTGAAAGGCAAACCCCCCAGAGTTCTGTCATGTGCAGCCTTTGCAACTGGGTTGCCCAGAAACATCCTACTGAAGTAACTCTGTCAAACAGTGATCTCATCTGGAGTGTGACCTTTCTTTTCAGCAACTCCATGAGTTTCCATGCTTGCAAATGTTTAAGTGTCTCACTATTTCCTTGGTATAAACGAACGTTTTCTCTTGTTTTCCTAAGACTCCAGTCTGGAGGCAGCTCTCAAGGAATAAAGCAGGGCAACCCTAGACAGTGGCCTAGTCTGGGCTATGCACTTCAATCTGTAGGTGGGATCTTCCTGACAAAGTCATTCTTTACACAAAGAAAACTATTTATCAGGGGAAAGAGATTTAGCTTAGACATACTCATTATCTATGTACAAGACTTTTTATTTATTTATTTATTAAATTTATTAGTCGCCCATCTGGCTGGCTGTCCAGCCACTCTGGGCGACGTACAAAATAAAAACATACAAATACATTAAAACATTAAAAATTTCAACAACAATAATAAAACCTAACCCACCCCAAAAGCCTGCCTGAAGAGCCAGGTCTTCAAGGCCCAGCGGAAGCTCATCATAGAGGGGGCATGGCGGAGATCATTTGGGAGGGAATTCCACAAAGTGGGGGCCACAATTGAAAAAGCCCTCTCCCTAGTCCTCACCAGTCTAGCTGTTTTAACTGGTGGGATAGAGAGAAGGCCTTTTGAGGCTGATCTTGTTGAGCGGCATCCCTGATGATGTTGGAGGCGCTCCTTCAGATAGACTGGGCTGAAACCATGCAGGGTTTTGAAGGTCAGAACCAACACCTTGAATTGGGCCCAGAAAACAACCGGCAACCAATGCAACTCCTTCAGCACTGGAGTGATGTGATCTCGCCGGCGGCTGCCTTTAATGATTTAAAGGGACAGGGGTGGCTGGTCTCCCGCGTGCGCTGAGCACGTGCGCACTCCATGTTGACGATCTCTCCCAGTGATTAAATCCTGGAGTCTGGACCCTGAGGCCCCGCCCCGTGGGAGATCATCCAGGCCGCTGGCACCCTTCCCTCATGCAGCACCTCCGATGATGTCTAAGCGCACGTGCCGTGCCGCACAAGGCCAGGCAAGCAGCTCAGCTCTCCGCTGGCCCTCAGCGGCATCTGCCTGTCCCGCTTCTTCCTGGGCCTGGTGCCATCCGCAGCCTAGGGGCGGGGCTGGGCGGCTGTGGTGTCACCCGGGTGCGGCCCGCACCTGCCACACCCAGCTGGTGATGCCCCTGATTATACTCACACTTCATTAATAAATTTGGACCAGCTGTTTACCTAAAAAAAAGCAAGATGCATTTGAGATCAGATCATGATATAGCTAAGTTTATCTTTGCCAAATGAAATTAACAAGAGATACCATCAGTCAAAGTGTAAATATTATTTATGTTACATTGGTTTCAATAAGGGAGGTGGAGGGAGAGAGAGAGGGAGAGAGAAAGAGATATGCACAAATCTATCAAACTGTTCTGTTCTACTTGGACAGGTTTTACTTGTTTTATCATTGTAATGGTTTTATCTGTTTTTATAATTTATATTCTATTATTTAAGTAACCCAGCCTGGGACCTTCTTCACAACCTTAGCCAAAGATCCACTGAACATTTTTTTCTTTTTTTTCTTTTATTCAAGTCTGTGATGAAATCAGTTGTACCATTTTACCTGGTGAAAGAAATTACAGGCAGCTTGAAATCTCGAGCTAGATTTTCCCCTGTCCCAGTTCGCTCACTATTCAGCAAAGCCTGTGTCGTTTTGCTGCCACCCACCTTTCTGTGGGCAGAAACAATTATAGCACAAAAGAGTTTTCTCCCACCTCCTCAATATAACAATGTGGCAAAAAAGGTGTATTTATTTAGCAAAGACCAGACACCCAAATTCATAAAACAGACTTTTTTTCTTTGAAAGGGGTAAAGTCTCACTAAATTCATTCTTATACTAAAATTCCAAAGCAGAGAAGCGATAGAGATATATCTTACAAGTTCATGAGCAGGTTGACTCTGTGCTTATACATAGTCTGGACCAGCCTTTCCCAACTAGTGGGCCACCAGATGCTGTTGGACCACAATTCCCATCTTTCCTGACCATTGGCAATGCTGGCTGAGGCTGATGGGAGTTGTGGTCCAACAACATCTGGTGGCCCACTAGTTGGGAAAGGCTGGTCTAGATCAAGGCACATTAGGAAATCTAAGAAACTGCTGTGGGCACCACAAAAAATCCATCTCCAAAAATTCCAAGGAAAACTGGCAATGCTTCCCCCCTGCCTTCAAAAAACTAACAGAACACAGAAAAATCAGGCAGCAGTTCCAACTAAACAGGCAACCCTCCCAAACAACCAAAAACCTATTTAAAAAAAAAAAAAGTTGAGATTGGCAGGTGGCCTTGATGGGTGCTAAAGGGGATGTTGGAGGGTGCCATGGTGTCCACAGGTGCCATATTGGTAATCCCAGCCCTAGATCTTGTGAATAGGTTAATTAAGTATAATTCTAGAAAGTTTTTCTTCTTAAAAGTATGTCCAATAATTATTGGGGGTTATATTTCTTTAGTTCAGAATCCTGGATTCTTCAGGCTATCCTGAGAAATTTTAAGAATATGTGCCTTGGGGTTATCTCTACCTTTCAGAATGTATGCCTGTCTCTTTCTCCTTACACCATCCTGCCTGTGTCTGTGTGTATGTTTCATAACAAAGGGCCTATCCCTGCTATATCATTTCTCTTACTTACTCCCATTTTAGTTTCTAGTGAATTATATTCTGGAAGTTCTTGCTGGATTAAGTCATTGCCTGCATGCCTTCAGTCAAGTAGCCCTTGGAATGACAAAGGTTAAAAAATAAAGTTTTTTAAAAATGGTTTTCGAAAGGTATCCACTCCGAACCAGGGTAAATCTCTAGGCCTTTACCCATTTGTTCAGTAAAATGAAATCCTTCCCCTGCCTTACAGTCTTCTGGTCAATGAGTAAGCAAGCACTTGGGCCTTTTTAAAAAGTAACATTAATGTTTATGTTAAAATGTATCAGACTTAAATCACCTTTAACATAGTAGGTTAGCTGTGTTTAGGTTCTGACTTTTCTGCATGGATTCTCCTCTTCCAACACGCTGTCCACTCACCACAAAATATATTTCTACAGTGACTAAAAAGCTCTTGCATCTTATATTCAAAAGAGAGGAGCTGGAGACTTTGACACCTTCTGGTCACTTTGGAGTATAACGTCTTTAAATCTGCAGTCCAGTCAGCTGTACTTTCAGGCTCTTGTGCACCTAGTCAGCATAACTCAGAGACTCTTTCTCATCTTCTTGAAGCTGGTATGTACCCATTGGTTAAACACATTGAGGAATTAGGAATCATGGTTTAAGTATTATGAGTTGACGTTAGTATGAACTTTAACTGCCTGGTCTCTCAAATTCTGAATGTTTCTTAGAAATTATTTTGTTAGGGAGAAGGATATAGTTAAAAGACATGTGGAATACTATATCTGCTTAAGGCACTTCAATACTGCAGTTGTATCAAAACTCAGTTAACTGTATTTAACTATTTATCACCAATTCAAAGCCAATATTCCTGAGAGATGAGGACAGAGTCTTTGTTATTGTTTGCACACGTTAGTAATTATTCACAAGACAACTTAACAGACACATACACACCACAGCACCCTCACCTGTGTAAACCACCGTGATGCACCCAGCGTAAGTCCTGTAACTGAAACATAACATAGATTTCTGCAAAACACAACTCCAATCCCTTATATCACACACAGCAGACAAACAACAATCCTTTTGACAGGCGAACTCGGGGTCGGTGAAGAGACCAGACATCATCAGCACACCTCCCAGCTAGACCCACAGGTCAGCCAGGAGGGTTCACTGGAGGAGCACTTTTTTTTTTTTTGAGGGATGCAAAAGGGAGACATCAGAACAAGCAACAATAGAAGCCACAACCATTTCATCTATTGAACTTTGATTATGGAATTCAGGATCCCTTTTGGGGTTTTAGTAAATTAAATTTAGTAAATTAAAATTGAAATGGATTAGGCTCATTTATTTCATGCAAAGAAATGAATATCAGAATAACAAATTAGTTTTGAATGTCATTTGTTTCATTCTCTGCTTGTTACTCATTCAGATCTCATTTTTTCATTATCCCCTATAAATCAGATGGGGTTACAGGAGATTACATTTAAGGGACAGTATAGTCAATTCACTGGAGCTCAACACATCAACAGCATTTTTCCAGGAAACTATCCTGTTTTCTTCCCAATAGTTCAGTGCAACAGACTGACCACTGATAAGGAAAATAGGAGATAAAAACTGTGTTTGGACATAAGGAAATGTGGAATGTAGGCAAAACGTATCTTTCTGGGTAATCTGCCCAGCATGTCAGCAGCAAATAAGCTTAGTCTTGAATATATTGGGCATGAGACAATGACACATCCAGGCAGAACCTAAGAGATGCACTTGGAGATCAGGATTGATGGAGGCAAAAGAGTTGGAGCGGAGGAGAGAGCTGGATGTCATCACCATGTAGGCAACACTGAAAGCCATGTGATGTGATCAGGTCCAGTTCCACATTTTGGGAGGTCCTGGACAAACTGTTCTCAAAATAACTTTTTCAGGCTGAAAAAATGAGACGACGACGATGACAATGATGATGATGTGTTATTCCGTTATCATGACAACTCTGCAGGGGTCAACACAAGCAAAAAAATAAAAGAAAGAGCCATTATTTAATAATAGTGCTGTTATTCTCACACAAGTCTCTTTCCTCTTCTCCCTGGCATTTTAGCATGTCTTTTTAAATTGCTTTTTAAAAATGTATTTTTAAATTTGTATATTTGTTTTTAATGTTTTTAATTGTTGTAAACCGCCCAGAGAGCTTCAGCTATGGGACGGTATACAAATGCAATAAATACATAAATAAATATTCATTGCCTTTGTATCTCTTCCCCTGAGGAGCATTTCAACTATGAAGTAGGTTAGGCTAAAAGATTGCAACCTGCTGAAGACCAGCCATTGAGCTTCATGACTGAGTTCTGATTTCAATCCAGGTTTCCTACATCAGACCATTGTGCCACACCACCTCTCATATGGCACACTGACTGTTAGATGGTGATGCTATCATTCCCAGATGATCTGCTTTTGTGCTGAGTGTACTCATGCACCAGAAGTATGGCCCATTTGGAAGGCAGAGAGAAACGTGTTTTATGATGATGCATCTATGTGAATGGAATCAGTAAAGTAGTGCAAAGCGGAAGCACACCAGAAGGAACTGTATTGTGATTGGGATGTCATGATTCATTCATTCATTGGTGATCACTCATGGTACTTCCAAGATAAGGTCTTTAACAGTGACTGTGTGACTGTGGAGGCCAATTCCGGATCCACACAGCCTCCCACAGTGAGGACATAGGTTTCCAGATGGAAGATGGTTGCAATGAGGATTTCTTTGACGTGCCTTCCCCTTAGCTTGTTTGTCCCATTCTCCCTGTATTCGTGCTTCAAATCCAAATGCTGGAAAGAACCTAGATCAGATTGGTGATAATCTATAGGCATGGAGAGGCCTTGTAATCTTGTAATCTATAGGCACAGAGAGGCTTTATACACTCCCCTGCTTACTCTGCATTCTATGTGTTCCCACCACTGATTTGGAAGCAGTCTACACAGGCTGTTAGCCATGATCCATATCTATCCTGTTGCTTCTTATGAAATACTGTGTTCTGATGAGTTTTTCCCCATCCAGCTTTGATCCAAACTGAGAAAAATAGTGACCTAGAAAGAGCAGCTGGCTAGTGGCTTCCCTTCGAAATAATATACCCAGAATAAGGAAGTACAGGAGATCTGGAAACATTATAGTAAGCAATGATATTTGCTTTCTGGGATCATCAGATTCCCAAAGACCAGGAAGATGCTGGGATGTGGTGTTGCTGTCTCAGCTCAAACTGCTTACCTTTTCTTACTCTAACCAGCATCTGACAGGAATGGAATATGAAACATTTCACCTGAAGGACCTGAAACCCAGATGCCCTTGGACAGAGCTTGGAAAAGTTACTTTTTTGAACTACAACTCCCATCAGTCCCAGCCAGCATGGCCACTGGATTGGGCTGATGGGAGTTGTAGTTCAAAAAAGTAACTTTTCCAAGCTCTGCCCTTGGATATGGCCCATGCCACCATCAAGTAGGATAAAGTGCAGCCTGGCATGTTCAATTGGGGTAGACACTAAGCTGAGCACATGAGGTGCCATTCTAGCATCATAGCGTCCACACACACATGGCTCAGGTGGTTTGAAGTGCCCATTCCAGGTTCTGAGTCTGGTAATTCATCTTCCCCCGGGGAAATCAACAGACACCAGTATTTTCCTATTCTCTGCCAGATCCACATCAGCAGAGAAAAAGGGAGGTGGGTGTTTTCCATATGTGAGTGTTTCTTGTTCCATTAATTCCAAAGGGAGGGGAAAACTATGCTCAGTGGCTAGGATATTTTCCCCCTATTTCAGGACTGTAGATTCCTCTCCTGGTATGCCGCAGACACTCCCCCAAAATGTCTCCATTTTGTCCTTTCCAACGTCAGAGCTCTTATATCAGAGTGACACTGGCTGTGGACCTTTCTACAGCCTCGTGGAGGAGGCTTGTAAGGTAGGATCTCCTTCTCTGAGGGTGGACCTCTCTCTCCACCCTTGCAAAGAAAGATACAGGAAAACCTGTGACACCTAGGACACCCTCCCAGGGACCACAGGATTGCAGCCTAAATCTCTCCAGTTGAATTTAGTGGGACTTAAAGTGTCTAACTTTGGCTGGATTGTATCAATCTCTAATTCATATTCCACATAATGGAGAACTGGGATGAACATACTGTAGATTTCCCCCCTTTGAAATCCATACTTCCAGGTGAAAAAAGACTTCCTCAACTGACAGGAGACTTTTCCATTGTATCTTTAGGGAAACAATCTCCTGAGTGATTTCTGTTTCTGAAACTTTACACCACTGAGGGATGGAGTCTGAATGTGGGCCTGAGGCCAGGGATTCCTCCAGCTGCAATGCAAATACAAAAGCAACTTTGATCTGGAGCCCATTCTAAGAATGGGAATGCCTCAAGACAAAATTATCCTCTTACCTGTCCAAATTGGGTTTGGATACAGTGTGGTTTAACTACTCAAGGAGATGATCATATTGAGTCGAAAATGTTTCTGTACAACAGTAGAGGTTAACTGGGCCCAAACTGAAGCCCTGTGGTATAATACCCCACTGGAATGTCTATGCTTGTGAAAGATGAGGTAGATTGTGTCTGAGTTGTCATTCTGCTGTAGCTGAGAGAATGGTCACATTGGGACCTGAGAGATCCAGCATTGATCAGTCATGAAGATCACTAACTTGATTGATCAGGTGCTCAGTTTTAAGCTTTGTGGGGATGGAGAGCTTCACATAGATTCACAGCAAGGTTAAAAGACCAGTCGATCTATTCAACATTAAAGTATACCCCAAAAAAGCCTTTTGCAGGCATGCAGGAAGATGCTCATTGAGTGGGCAAGATCCACCTGATTGGTCCCATTCATGCAGTCACCTTATTCACATGATGAACTCCCTTACAGTGTGGAAATCACACTATATGGAAGCATCTTCTACACTGTTTAACATGCATGTGAATAGGATCGATGTCCATAGAAACTGCTGAACATTTCTAACTCATAAGCCTACTGTCACAGGGACATGCTGTCACTGTGAAGTTCTCCTGCACAACATCCAGCAAAACATGGTAATGCTAGATCTCTGTTGGAATGTGTGGTTTATAGCTTGTGTAATGATGTGTATGTGTATGATGTGTAAATAGGGGTGAGATGGCCAAGTTTGAGGATGACAGCAAATTACTAACCAAATGTGCATTAAAATGGCAAATCTGCTTCGGTGTAAGTGTAGTGATGCTTCTCAAAGATGGTAACAGGATCTGAACTGGTGGTGACTGACTAGGAAAAGACCCTTGAGATCATAATGGATAACTCAATGAAAATGTTGCCACAGTGTGCAGTACTGCTAGGGTCATTAGGAAAGGGATGAAAAAACTAAAACTGCCAATATTATAATACTTTTTACAATTCTATGGTGTGACCACACTTTGAATACTGTGGACCGTTCTGGTCACCACACCTCAAAAAGGGTATTGTAGAGCTGGAAAAGTAGCAACCAAAATGATCAGGGGGCTGAAGTAACTCCCCTATGAGAAACGTTTGCAACACTTCGGGCTGTTGGTTTAGAAAAAAAGCGAGCGACGGAGGGAATAATATGGCTGTGTTAAATTATGCATGGTGTAGAGAGAGTAGATAAAGAGAGATTTCTCTTTCTCTCTCTTGTATAATACTAAAACCAGTGAAACCAAAGAGTAAGAAATTCAGGACAGAAAAAGGGAAGTACTTTACAGTTCTTCAAAGTTAAACCATGAAAGTGACTTGCACAAGATGACCACCAACCAATTAAGGATGGCTATTAGTCAACATGTCTCTATATTTCCTCCAGAATCAGAGGCACCATCTATAAATACCAGCTACTGGGGAACAACAGCCAAATAAAAAATATCTCCCTCATGGTTTTCTGCCAGTGGGCTTCACATAAGCACCTGGTTGGATAGCATGTGAAACGGGATGCCGGACTAGATGCGGCTTTGGTCTGATCCAGCAGACTATTCCCCTCCCCCAGCTTTTCCACTTTCTTTCCAGAATGTGGAATAAGGTGGAAGGATATAAAGCAGACTGGGACCTGGGAGACTAAGGTTAAAATCACTACTCCGTCCTGAAGTTCAATGCGTGACCTTGGGCCAGTCACTGTCTCTCAGCCTAACCAGGGCTGTTGAGAGGATACAATGGGAAAGAGAGAATGTACACCACCTTGAGCTCCTTGGGGGAAAGGTGGAATGGATATAAATGTAATACTGATAAATAAGGGAAATAAAAATAAATATATATCTCCAGCCTGTCTGTCACTGATTTTGAATTTGGGTGGGGTGGTAGGCTTGGACTCATGAAAAGATCCAACCTAAAAATCAGATGAAAACATCCGGGACAGACAGGATAGAGATATTTAGGCCTGCAAACACTGCACGTTACATGCAGGTGCTCAGCAAATCCAGTATAGGGCTGTCTGCTGGGACAGGCTTGCTTGGGTTGGTTGTGCAGACAGGATGCAATCCATACTCCTGTACTACATGTAAGCTCTGCACCATGAGTTCTCGTGTGATCCATCCTCTGCACAATCCCACTTTTTGTAATAGTATTTTTGCCGAAGTATTTTTTAGTTTTTTTATCCTCGCAACACCCCGTAAAGTACATCATAGTGAAATTTTAGCAAAACAACAAAAAGAACACTACTAACACCGTAAAGATGAATAAATTTATTATGGCATAAGCTGTCTTGGGCTAGAGTCTACTTCATTAAAGGCATAATTCTTGGTAACATATGAAAGCTTATGCAATAACACACTGGGTAACCTTTAAAGTGCTTCTGGACTATTGTTTCATTTCTGCTGTAGGCCATGGCTAGCTGGGTACCCTTTTGATAGCACATCACACAGTGAGCCAGTGGCAGAGAAGAGGGATTTTAAATTAGGTCTCCAGATCCTCCAGTGGTTTCAAAAAAAGGTACAAAGACAAGGCTCTTGGCTGCCAACAGTAGAGCTGTGGCAAATTCAGAAGTGTAGAGTCCCTTCATGACAGTCACAGCCACACCCCCTGCCCCTCTTCTTTTACTGCTGGGTCAGAATGACATCCTTGTTAATGCCTTCTCCCACAACAACATACATCCATAGGAGCCAATCAGTATGAAAGGGGAGAGCATTAGCTACTGAAGAGTCTTTTCAGTGGCTGACTTACCTCTTTTCACTCTGATTGGCTCCAATCAGCAGGAAATGACAAGAAAGCACGTTAGAAGACTTCTCAGTGGGGTAACATGCTTCCCTTTCATGTTGATTGGCTTGTAGAATGCTGGAGATATAGGGACGCTGCTCCAAGAAAAGGCAGGGGTCTAAGATCCCCCAAGACCCTGGATGACTACACCCCTGGCTGCCAATTGGCTTACTGAAAAGGAAAATGTGCAGGTAATATTCCACCCAGTCGAAGTGTGGTGCAGCCTAAGGAGTTTTAACTATAAGTACCAACTCCTCCTTACAAGCCTCCTCTCACAGACTTGACCAGGGGAGACATGATTAGGAACTATGACCCTGAGAAATAGTTTGAGCATGCGCAGGATGCATCTGCCTCACCAACAAGGCACCTCTTTTTGTAATTAATGGGATGGGGCGGTATATAAGTACAACGTGCTGCAGCCAGAATGCTAACTGGGGCTGGTTACAGGGACCATACTACGCCCCTGTTAAAAAAGTTCCACTGGCTGCCAGTCTGTTTCCGGACACAATTCAAAGTGCTGGTTATGACCTATAAAGCCCTATACGGCTTAGGTCCAGGCTATCTGTCAGACTGTATCTCCCTATGTGAACCTGCCCGGGCCCTGAGATCCTCAGGAGAAGCCCTTCTCTCAATACCCACATCTTCTCAAGTACGACTAGTGGGGACGCGTGAGAGGGCCTTCTCGGTGGCTGCCCCTAGGCTTGGGAATTCCCTTCCTAGGGAGGTAAGAATGACCCCCTCCTTGCAGTCCTTCCGCCGACAAGCAAAGACCTTTGGAATTGAAGGCTAAGGATAGGGTGTGAAGGGTGCTGCATTGCTAATGTCTATTATATCATTTTTAAACTAGTTTGAACTCTTTTAGCTATATGTGTGTATGGTTTTAATACTGGAAATAGTTTAATCTTATTTTAATGTAGATTTTGTATGTTTTTAATTATATGTATTTTTTATCTGGAAGCCGCCATGAGTTCCAGTTTTGGAAAAATGGTGGGGTATAAATAAAGACAGTAATAAATAAATAAATAAATAAATAAATAAATAAATAAATAAATAAATAAATAAATGATTCCACAACAGGTATCCTTCATGTAAAGCGTACACATTAACTGGTTTGTTTTACTTTACATTTTAATTAAGGATGTCACTGAATTGTAATTCGGTATTTTAACTATGTATGTATTTTATAATTGATTTTCTTTTGTAAACTGCTTAGGAGACATTTTGGAGGATAACAACAACAACAACAACAACAATAATAATAAATCAGTCATTGATAGCCATATCCATACACTGTCTCTCTATAATATCTGATTCAGGTGCAGGTACTGGCTCAGTGCCAGCGTGCAGTGGTGGACTGGATGAGGGTCAATAAACTGAGCTTGACTCCTGGTAAGATGGAGGCTCTGCGGGTAAGTGGTTCCCAGGTCAGAGAAATAGGTCAGTTGCCTGTTCTGGATGGAGTTTTACTCCCTCTGAAGGAGCAGGTACATACCTTGGGGATGCTCCTGGATCCATTTTTGTCACTGGACGCCCGAGTGGCTTCACTGGTTAGGAGCATCTTCTACCACCTTCAGCTGTTCCTGGATTGGGATAGCGAAGCTACAGTTGTCTAGGCATTGGTGACCTCCAAAGTGGATTAATGTGATGCGCTATTTGTGGGGTAGCTTCCGTTAAGGCTGGTGTGGAAGCTAGTTAGTTGAGAATGCTGCAGCAAGGCTGTTGAAGTGGGTGCCCTATTGACAGTGCATAATACAAGTGATGAAAGAACTGCTCTGACTGCCAATATGCTAATAGGCCAAATCTAAAGTCTTGCTATTGGCATATAAAGTCCTGAACAACTTAGGACCAGGTTACTCCGGGAATGCCTTACCTTATATACTTCTGCTCAGTTACTTCAGTCCTCAGGAAAGACACTCTTGGAACCCACATGCTCCCCAAAACTCATCTGTTCATCCAAGCTTTTCCTGATGGGTGATCCAGCTGTGTTGATGGATTAATCTAATCTAGCAGTTTATGATGTATTTTATATTTGTTTTATAAATTTTATATTTTGCATATGTTTTATGTTGATTTTATGCTGTTCATCACAATCTTTTTTCTTAAATATGTAATTTATTGGCACATATAATAAAATATGATGAGCAGGAAAGTGCCTAATTCATGCTGTCATGCTTCTGAAATCACCAAGTTACATTTAGCACACTTACTGTGTTGGGTGGATGGGGGTTACATCTCAACCTAACTTGCCTCACAAGGTTGTTCCTGGGGATATACTGATAATGGCCTTATGTATACTTCTCTGAAACCTTTGAAGGAAGTATGGGATACAAATCTAATAAAATATATTAAATAGTAGTATAGAGACAAATCCTCACTCCCAGTTCTTCTGGTACCCTACCCAGAGACAATAACTGATTATGACTTTATTTCACTTAAAAACGGAAACTGCCGATTGCCATATCATTTGAGTGATTATTGCCACCAAGAATAGCAGACTTTGCCAGATAGAAGTCAGTGCTGCCATAACATAGATAGAAAAATCCTAGACTTAAACACACCCTGAACTTTTGATAAAAACAAAAAGGCCATTGGTTGTGATTGTTTCTGTAGAGTGAAATCACTCTTACCGCTTAGCATCTCTGTTGTGAAAACCCTATACAAGTTGCATTGGAAGTTAGAATGGGAAAAACAGTTCAGTTTTAGATCATAAGTGCTGATAAGATCAGTGAAATAATCTTTTTATGTCTGTATGGGTGGGTCATATCTGCATAATCAAAGAATTACAGATTTTTAAAAGGTGGGTAGTTGTGCTACCTCTATCCCAGTAATAACATTAGCAAGGGAAGGTCACCTTGGCCTCAACTAGATGCTTGGTAAAACTCACTGCTTCTGGCACTGTCAATTTGATCTCCCTCCTCCACTTCTCTGTGTTCCTTTGTGTGGCTTATCTTTTTAGTTTGTAAGGGCAAGGGCTGCATCTTTGCCACATGAGACACTTCAGCACTTATTATCATTATTATTCAACAACTCAGGCCAACTGCAAGATCTCAGAAGTTTATAGTAAGCTGGAAACTTTTCCAAACAATTATTGCTGCACTTTACCTAAGGATAAATCGAATAATGTCTGAGGAATATTTGGAAGCCAAGCAGAAATATCTTTCTTATTGAAGATCATTATTTCATCATTTCATCAAAATGTGACTAAAGTGATATTTCTAATTGTTATACTTGTACATTTATTAATCACTCATCTGGTTGGTATTCCTTTCCGTGAACAACTTTAATCAGGGCAAAAATCTGTTTGACAGCTAGACATGCAGTTAGACAAGGAAAGACCCTTTAACAAGATGTAACTGCTATGAATCAATTAATCTTTCTGTAAATTTGTGTATTCTAAAAGATGGATGAAACTGAAACCAAGCATTTGACCAAAGGCATAAATCAGCCTCTGACATTGTTTTCTTTCAAGCAGTAGCCAGAGGCATTAATACCTTTTTTTTACAAGTCATCCACAAGAATTATAAACTCAGAGCTGTGATTGCACTAAGTGATCTATAGATTTAAGAATATTACCCACACACAAGTATTATCCTTGGAGGAAAGGTAATGGAATTAAGAGCCATTAAAAACTGGTTGTGGTCTTACCTATGTGGCACTATATGCTCCGAGAGCTTTCTGACTAGACAGAAGATGAATACAGACACTGACAGCCATTTCCTATGTGTAATTTACCACAGTGTACAAGTAGCCACATGGTAGCTGATTGGTTGGGCTGATGTGATGTTACAGAATGTCTACAATCATTGTCAATTACTCAGGAAAAAAAGGCAGTCAGCAGCAATATGTTCACAGTCCTACTTCTGAATTTATTTATTTATTACATTTATATCCTACCTTTCCTCCAAGGAGTTCAATTGGCCGTATAAATATGGTTCCCCCCTCCTGATTTTATCCTCACAACAACCCTGTGAGGTAAGTTAGGTTGAGAGACAGTGACTGGCCTAAGGTCACCCAGTAAGTTTCATAGCTACCACTGTCCCAGTCCGACACTCTAACCACTACACCACACTGACTCTCTAAACTATTTAAACTACATGAAAACTCTGTGGCAGTAGGGGTTATGTGGGACATGGTAAGGACTGGAGAGTTAGAATCATAGAACAGTACCGTCAGAAGGGGCCTCTAAGGCAACTGCTCAGTGCAAGTTAACTGAGGGGGATCCCAGAAAATAGGGATCCCAAGGGACCAAAAGCCCAGAGACAAGGTGAATTGTGTTCTCTGAATCCCAGGAATGTATCAACTATATCCTTTAAATCATGGGAAGTTAGGATAAAACCTTCAAACATTACCAAACAGTAAATAAACAATTAGTATTTCAAAGATTGGGTGATAGTTGTGGTTGTTTCACTTTTTCCATTGCTCAACCATATTAAGGAGTAGATTTAACTTTGAATAGCGATAGACTGGAAATCTATACATGGTGAATCTTAAGTAAGATCTGCTATTTAATATGGTTGAGGAATAGAATATAATTGGTTGCCTTTTGCACTAGAAAAAGTTTTAACCTCTGAGTTTGTGATTTCTGTGTGACTCCTACATAGGAAAATACTTCAAAAATAAATTTGGCACAGATTATTTTGTTGCCCAAACCAGCTGAATAAATGTTCTAAAAAGCCTTTGGGATTTGGTGTGCTTAGATGTGAAATAAACCAAAAACCTGTTATTTTGTTGTCAACAGAACAGTATGAAAAAAAGAGGAAGAGAAATGAGCACACAACTTCCTTGCTCCTTGCTGCTTCAAGTTATATACAACTGTATCTGCCTACATTTGTTCAGAATAATAGATTTTAACTGCCTGGCTACATATGGAGTAATGCAATATGCCACAAACTATGCACTCCCCCATTTCTGCACAGTTAAGCCTCACAGCAGCTACCGCAAAGTGGGAGCACCTATAGAAACTCATGTAGTCCAAAAGCCTATGCAAATATATTTATAAATACTAATAATACACATTTATGGTAATATCTTATTCATCGACAAGTTTAAAACATCAGTAATTATAACATGGACCTGACATTTATCATTTCTTAATGTAAATTAATGTTTGAAATAGAAAAGGTGTTTTGAATTGTGTGTAGCAAAAGTTGGAGCCCGATTTAAAAATAAGAAGACTGCATTCAATTTAACAAAAAAATAATCATTGGCTTTGACATTAGCACTATGTTCACAACTTCTGAGCTAAAGGCAAAAGCCAAAGGAATAAAATAAAACATTTAAAATAACCCTGTGGGTTGTAGTCAACTAAGTTCTACTTAGAGTAGACCCATTGAAATTAGTGAACCTAAATTAGTCATGTTCATTATCTTCAATGGGTCTTCTCTGAGTAGGACTAGGAATGAACACCATCTTCAGGGACCAATATCAAGTTCACATTAATTTCAAAAGGGATTCCAACTGTACGGAAAAAACATATTTCATGAATTTTATAGAGCAATTTGCTATACTAGAAGTCCAGGGCTTGGTTCTTCACTCTTAACCTCAATTCTGTCTCCATCTTCTCACTATACAATTTAGTGCTCAGCTTAACTGCTGTAAACAAATAAAGTTGTGGCCTATTTTAACCCATAAACGTGCCTGGCTATACTTCTTCCCACCATCCCCAAGGAGCCATACCCGGTGCCTGCCGCACAAATCCTGTTCCATGTGCCAGGACTCTTTTGTGTAGTGGTGCAGCAGCTCTAGGGAGCGGGGGCCGGTGGGCCCTCCTGTTGGCTCTCAAAAGACACAGCAGAAAGAGAGAATTGAGGAAAGGTTAGCCAGCAGGGGAAATGGGACTGCAAAAGAAAGAGTGTGCAGGAACTCCAATGCTACTCACTGCCATTTCCGGCCCACACACACTGCTGAGAGATTATTCCAAGAGAATCCAGCTCTTGGTGGAAAAAAGATTGCCCACTTCTGCTCTCATTGCTGCAGTCTTTTCAAGGCTTTAGGACTGGATGTTGGCAGGTCAGACAAAGCATATATTATAATCCAAACACTGCCCACAAATGCAGCTCACTGACTGACAGCTTACTGTTCCAGCCTTGAGCCCAAACTGGCCCTGATAGCCCCACTGCCATTACATGGAAGGTGACTCAGCCCTGCCCCTGAAGCAATCCTCTCCCCCTCCCCCTCCCACAATCCCATTTTACCTTTGCTGGCAACAGCAGCAAAGCTGCAGATGCAACGATGGGTCTGCTGCTCACCAGCCAGGGTTTGGATTACAGGGTCAAAAAATGCCACATGCCAACATGCATAAAGTGGTCCTACTCAGAGTAGACCCATTTAGGTTAATATTACTAAATTTGGTTCATTAGAGTGGATCTACTCTGAGTAAGACTTAGTTGCATATTCACTAATAGGCAAAAAACCTTGTGGTTTAAAAACATACCTATAGCCAACAGATATTTCTATCAAACTTTAAAAGCAGGGAAATTAGGCTGCTATAGCGAATGCACCAGGGGAGCAGGAGACCTGACCTTCTCTCTGAGATATCAGACTGCCCTACAAATTGGTCAAAATGCAAACACAATTTGGGCTGGTCTTTCACAGTCCAGTCCACTTCCTGTGTAGCTTGGAAGAATTTGGTAACGCATGCCTCTGAGCATATGGAGGGGAGAGGGGTGGAGGGGGAGGGGAAGAGGAAGGGAGGGGGGAGGGGAGAGGGAGGGGATAGGAGGGAGGAAAGGGAGGGCAGGTTTGATCATTTGCATACTTATTGAGTTCAGTGGGATTTATTCCTGTGCAATCATGCTTAAGATATGTGAAACTGATGTGGAGAAGGGGCAGGGAGGGGGAGGAGGAGGAAAGGGTAGGGGCCAGGAGGAAGGTGGAGGGGAGAGGAAGTAAGGATAGGAGCAGGGAGGGGAAGAGATTGGGTGGGTAGGCACTGGGCAGAGGGAAAGCCCCAGGGGCATCACCAGCTGGGTGCAGCAGGTGCGGGCCGCACCCAGGTGATGCCATGAAGGGGGTGACACCAGAGCCGCCCAGCCCTGCCCCTAGGCTGCGGACGGCACCAGGTCCAGGAAGAAGCGGAACAGGCAGACGCCACTGAGGGCCGACGGAGAGCTGAGCTGCCTGCCCGGCCTGTACGGCACAGCATGTGTGCTTAGCCATCATTGGAGGTACCGCATGAGGGAAGGGCACCAGCGGCCTGGATGATCTCCCACAGGGCGGGGCCTCAGGGTCCAGACTCCAGGATTTAATCACTGGGAGAGATCGTCAGCGTGGAGCGTGCAAGACCAGCCACCCCTGTCCATGCCCCTGGGAGGGCGCGCGCCGGAGGTCCGCACCCCCCCACACTCCCGCTAGTGACGCCGCTGGAAAGCCCCTTTGCTTTACAGAAGGAAAACATTGTGAACAGTGTATTTTTCAGTGTTTCCCCCACCTTCTTATTCTACAGCAGACACATGCAGTCTCCCACCCAAATTTAAACCAGAGCTGACCCTGATCACATCCACACCAGATATTTATTCCATTTAAAACAGTTATGGCTTCCCTCAAAGAATTCTGGGAAGTGTAGTTTGTGAAGGATGCTGAGAGTTATTTAGGAGACCTTTATTTCCCTCACAGAGCTCCAATTCCCAGAATTCTCGGGGAAGAGAGGCTGACCGTTAAACCACTATGGCCACTGGGCCATGAGTCTCCTGGTTAGCCAAGCCAAACAGCTGTTAGGATTTAGAACATTGACAGTTGGTTCTTATTGAGCATGCCTGCGCTATCATAGACTTCAATGTTAATTTTCTTAAATTAATTAAAACTCAGCCATGCATTTTTTAAAAAAAACTTTTAAACTGCAGAAGATGAAGATCAGAGTTTGGGACAAAGTCAGTAATAGGATTACGGGTACTCTATGAACATGGCTGATTTTTAAGTAATTTAAAAAAATTATGAGACCACGGACAGAATAAAGTCCAATGGGTCTGGATTTTTTTTTTACTCATTTTGGACTTTAAATTGAAAATTCTCTCTGAGTATTGTGTGTATCACCATGAAAACTTAGAGGGTTGTTAAGCAAGTATTTCTGAGTTCAGGATTATAAATTTGTAAGATTTTGTTTTGAAAATGAGCTTATGGAAAGCAACAGAATGGCATGGGTGGTATTTTCAATTTAACACTGCGGAATGCAGAAAATCCACTCTCATGGCTGTATAATAACCCAATGTCTCTGAAGAGATGTCACAGAATATGAATTCATCTTCTACTCAATATGGGAACATTTCTAGCCAACTTCCATTTCATAACAGAGACTTAGAAATGGACAAAACATTATTGATTTATTGTTAATATCCAATAATGAAATACTGTAACACACAGTGGTACAGGGTTTTCACACCCACAAATACACACACATTAGTGGAACCAAGAACATTTCATGCTGACCAAGGGGAAATGCTTGGGGGGGGGGACACCTGGTAATTTGCCAGCAAGCATTGGGTAGGATCAGAGGTACTTCACACTCTCTCACACAATCTTCTTTTCTTTCCCAGCTGGTTAACCCTTCCTCAGTTGGTTAAATCCTCCTTCACTTGCAGTTTCCAGTGACTGATGCCATGCTGCTGTTAAGCTTTTCCTTAGCTTAAGGGCAGGGGGGAGTAATTTCCATCAGAACTGTGGCAGGGAGAGGTAAGGTTTAAAACTTTCTTCTCCCTGCAACCTCCTTGTGATGCTCAGCTGACTGGGGAACAGGAGAGAATGGGGTAAAGCAGGCTGAACTGTAGAAAAATGATCATATTTATCAGGAGCCCGTCCCTGCCTTTTCTGCTACTCTGCTGATCAGTGGGAGGGTGTGTTCTGGGACATGTAAGTTTTGGCAGGTGCCAGACACAGCTAGGGGGTCACTGACTGTACACTTCTGAAGAAAAGGCATGTTTCTTAATGACTATACATACTAACCAGAGAAAGTGTATATTGCCCTGTGGATGTACAAAATGCAGTTGAGATATGTACATTCTGTCAGAGATTTAGCATAACAGTCACAGAATGTACAAAATTCAGGCAATATAGGCACATTCCCAAGGCCTGTTGGAGATTATATATAATGACTGGAGAATATACAAAATCCAGGTGTCCTATGCACATTTCTCAAAGCCTGTTGGAGATTATGTATATTGACTGGGAAATGTACACAATTCTGTCTTCATTAAAGGATTATGTGCACATTGTCCATGAGGCCTGGTGAATGTGCATAATGGCTTGTTATTATGCCCCCCCCTCTCATTCCAGGGAAGGAAGGTGTTAGCTGTGAGTATGATGCTGGGTGGTGCTGTGAAATCTGTTTATTTTGAGGATTACTTTCCATTTTTTGTCAAGATTGTATCTTTGGGAGTTATTTAAATAGACATGTTTTTCATAACTTAAATTGAGCTTTGCTAAAGATGAATTAAGACCCTCCGTGGCGCAGAGTGGTAAGCGGCGGTAACGCAGCCGAAGCTCTGCTCACGGCCGGAGTTCGATTCCAATGGAAGGAGGAAGTCGAATCTCCGGTAAAAGGGGTCGAGGTCCACTCAGCCTTCCATCCATCCGTGGTCGGTAAAATGAGTCCCCGGCGTACGCTGGGGGGTAAAGAAAGGCCGGGGAAGGAACTGGCCATCCCACCCCATATATACGGCCTGCCTAGTAAACGTCGCAAGACGTCACCCTAAGAGTCGGAAACGACTCGCACTACAAGTGCAGGGACACCTTTACCTTTTTTAAAGATGAATTAACTAAGTAGTTGTAGGCTAGAGTCATTTCAACATGGAAGTAAAATAATTATCTTCGTTTCAGTTACTGAGCAAAGTCCTGGTGCTAGCCCTTTCATTTTATTGAGGCTTTACTGCAGTTCTGAAAATGGAAGTCTTTACCACTGTCAAATTTTCAAAGCATAAATACAGATTATGACCTGCAAAATGCAGCGTCAGCACATGAATGATAAGATCATAAATCTTTTCTTTTCCATTTGATTTCTTTAACATTAAAAATTCCCTGCTAGGAGAGTCAAAGTTAGATGGCATAGCTGTGGTTTTCTCCAGAACCATAATCAAGTACTGATCAGACTAATAGCTTCATATTCTCCTGTCTTACTGTGACAGACAATATTGACATCGACATCCATCTACAGCCTTCCATGCAACTTTATCAAGAAATACATCAATATGGGCACCACAGGGGAGTTGCTTATTTAAAGCCCACACCATCGGTATTATGGACTACTAAAGGTAAAGGTGTCCCTGCACTTATAGCGCGCGTCATTTCCGACTCTTAGGGTGACGTCTTGCGACGTTTACTAGGCAGACCGTATATATGGGGTGGGATTGCCAGTTCCTTCTCCAGCCTTTCTTTACCCCCCAGCGTATGCCGGGTACTCATTTTACTGACCACGGATGGATGGAAGGCTGAGTGGACCTCAACCCCTTTTACTGAAGATTCGACTTCCTCCTTCCGTTGGAATCGAACTCCGGCCGTGAGCAGAGCTTCGGCTGCATTACCGCCACTTACCACTCTGCGCCATGGGAGCACCAGTTAGGATATTATGCAACTTAATGGGATTTTGATATAATACAATTGCATGGTTTGCTTTGGAAATTTTGTACTGGAGCTATTTCCTCATGTGATGTAGACCTTGTCCATTACATTATTGGTCCCAGACAACTAGGCAGTTTGTGCTGTGCTGTTCCATCTCTCTAAGACAGTGAGTTCTACTTCCCAAAATGGCTCCTTTGCAAAATAATGGCTGAGTGCAGGACCCAGTGACTGCAAGGAGACTGGTAATTGAGTAAAAGCATGTATCCCTTCCTCCAGAAGGATCCCTGCACATAAGCAGATGCTACACATGTAGTTCCACCACTAAAAAGTTCCACCACTAAGCATGGTGTTGCACATACTTAGCCTCATTTATATATTTTTGGGCTTGGTTGCAGTGTCAGGGACAGGCAACACCATCCCTCTACCTCCACCATCCTTCGTGAGAGCAGACTGCCAGAAAGCTGTCAGGCCTACAGATATCTGGAAAGCTTCCCAGACATAGTCACTGAGGAAATCTCACGATGGCCAGCATTTCCCAGCTCTTGCAAGGCTTGGTGGAACCATACATAAAGCTTCTCCCCATGTTGTCTGGCCTCATTTGTGGGCAGCATGCTATGCAACCCACCCACAACAACATAGGGTCACCACAGGTTTTCTCTGATTGCTGTCTTTGGGTTTTTTTAATCTTATGAACAATGTTGAAACTCTACCCCCACCTTTTGTACCTTGGCACAGATTTATTTATTTATTTATTTAGTATATTTGTATGCCACTTTTCATCACCAGGTGACCTCAAATAAGGTTATGCTACGCAATGCAGATAAGGTTACGTTATGCAAAGAGAGAGTACAAGTCTACATAGGCCTGTGCTGTCTATTCTGCTAGCAGCAGCACACCAAAGGTTCAGGAGAGGGCTGTCCCAGCTGTACTACTCCAAAGCCCTTTAACTGAAGATACCAAAGATTGACCTTTGGACCTTCTACATTCAAAAGCACGAGTTCTCCCATTGATTATAAGGTCCAAAAATAAGGTAAACCGGCAAATAAATTTAGTGGGCATTCAGTGCAGATCTATAAAACGTACACATTAAAGTTGGACCTGAAATTAATATGTTTGTGACAAATGTCTTCTGTTCCCTTCCCTACATTAGTAAGTGGCTCTTTTGAGGGTTAGGGTTAGCTCTTTTCCAGTTTATTCAGTACTGTGGGCCTTTTCACAGTAAGAAGTAAGTTGTCTGCCTCATTGTTACCTATTGGTAGAAATCATCGCTAAGGGACAATGATAATCCATTTCTGCCAATGTTAGTTTACACTCTGCTGTTTTTCTCAAGCCTATAGAAAGAGGAAAATGGAGAAAGACAGAGAGAAATGCAAATGGGATGACTTGGGAGCTATCAACATTTTCCTTGAATGTTTCCATGAAGTGGCTTAAAAAATTGCCTCTTCTTTGACAAACACAAGAATATATCCAGAAATCACACTTCATTTTTTCCTAGATGGAGATCAAATACCTCTCAAAATCCCACCAAGATGACAGAGCTCATGTTTATACTCCATGTCAGGGCTCTGATCCAGACAATACAAATGAAGGGTTCATATGTTTTACTTTGTCTGGTATTTTACTCTCAATAGCTACACCCATTTTTAGATCCAAGAACAAAGTAATCCAATGATCAAAAAAGTTCAACTTTACAATGATATAAATGAATTATTTTTTCTCTTAACTAGTAGGCATAGCTAACATTAGGCTCTTTTAGGACAATACCAGGATCTCATACCAAAAATAAAGCCAGAGCCAATCAAGAATACAGAACTGTAAGCACGGTAAATTAATACTCATTTCAGGGCATGTCAACCAAGATATAGAATTCTATCCAGTAGCTAAAGACAAAACAAACCTGAATTGGTAACTACTTAAGGCTTGGGTTCTGGCGAGTTTATGAGACCAAATAGTTCTGAGTCAACAAGTTATTTCAACACCTCACATGACACTTTCCACCCCAAGACATACACAGACAAGGCACACACAGCCAACTGGTGTCGGAAGGCAGAGCTGGGGTCCCAATCCCAGGGAGCTGGATCCCGGAGAGTTGGGAGAAGAGTATTCGGATGGATGGCAGAGGGAAGGGGGAGGAACTTCCCCCCTTTGGAGCGAAGACGAAACAGAGGAACTGCCAGTGATAAGGTCGCTTAGCAACGGGGAGCCTGAGCCCTCCCTGGACATTCTCACGCCTCCCCCTCTTTCAGGCTCAGAGCAAGAGGGGGAAGAGGGAGGGCTGCTCACAGCCAAAAAGCGGGGAGGCAGTTTACCATCAGCCCCTCCCCTATCCCCCATCCTGGAATCGGAAACTTCAGAAGAGGAGGGGGTGATGCTTCCCCCCTCACCGTGCACACGCAGACAGCTGAAAAGACAGGAGAGAAGGGGGGGAAGGCGGGCAGTACCTGAGGGGCAGTTAAGGAGGAGCGAAAGATTGCGCGCCCGTTTGGCCCCTTCTTAAAGAACAGGCGGGAAGAAGTCCCTTGCTCTGTCAACTTTCTCCCAATGCCGCAGGACCTGTATCCCTGTATTGATTCATGAGAAAACGCAGTCTTTGTTTGGACATTACCCTAATAAAACACGAATTAACTACAATCGTTGGTCTGGTTCCTGAGTCACATCCTGGGCCTGACAACTGGCCAGCTGAAAACACCCTTGTTTAAAAATCCAATCAGTATCAAACTGAATGATGATGAAGTGGGGTAGGAAACCCAAGTGGCTGAAAAGGCAACACTCTATGGGCAGCTCAAAAGAGAAGGCAGACCATGGAAACTTTAATGGTAACTATCTTGTACATGAGGAAAATCCCAGGTTGAACATTTGTAAGGTAAACATAAATTCTTAAAATATCTGGGAATCCGAAATAATTATTAAAAAAAAATTTTTTTTAAGAACTAAAAAGAAATCTGAGAAGCAGATTATAAGAAATACTTTGAGTGGTCCATGTACTTGGAGGAAAAAAAGACTGATATATCCAAGTGGCATTTTATGCTGGGATCCAGCTTTGTTTCATGAAGAACACATTTTCTTCATCTGTGTTACTAGTGGTATAATCATAAAAATGGTTAATCTAAAATCTTAAAAACTGATTTAGCCCTCACAAAAATTTGCTCCTGTTGACCATCTGTTATACAAAAATATTAATAAAAGCACAAGGACCCTGTCTGCTCTGAAGAAGACCTGAGATACCTTGGGATGTAGCAATGAACATGGCAGTTGTAATTGACATGCCAATCTGTTGCTCACAGAGATAAAACTAAAGATTTCCCATAGCGATTCTAACAAAAGCAAGGACAAAATGGAAAGTATGTAAGCAAAGAGGTATTTTTGCTCCACAGCTTTATTTCAAGCATCACTGTTTATCCTGTATAATTTATACATTTTGAATTTCCCTGCCCCCCACAAAAAAAGTATTCTGACAATATATGTAAACGGCATCTGTATACATAGTTGTACTCCTTTATTGAAATATAATTCACAATAATATATATATCTCATAATATTTCAAAGTGTGTGGTCCCAACATTTGAATCTTAGCTAGCCAAAATACCTGCCTGCTGCTTTTCAACACACAGATGGGTAATAAGTTTTTGAAACTTCTAAATGCTCTACAGAATGTTCACTGTTAAAATAACATTCCCAGCAACCCCTTTGCTTGTGCAAATGGTAGTATGGCTGCCAAAGGAGATCAATACAAAAAAAAGTTCACTGAATTCTACACATTGAGCTTCTAGGAGAGTTAACTGTTCTTGTCACAGGCTCCTGGCTATAGTTTACAATATCCGCCTTCACTACACTCTGTGGAAAAGAGAGAGAAAAGAAAAACAGAAGAGGTTATAGCAAGTGAATCCGAAGAAAACACTGTTCCAAAGTGATTTAAAACATTTCACATGTTAATAATTGGACTATGACATATGGAGCATTAAAAAGAGTGAGGCAGAGCAAATATACACTGTAGTCTTCTGTTACCAGAAATCATTCATAAAGACTTTGGTATATCATCTAGTCCATACTGAAACACTTTTATAAATAATAACTGATAATTATAATAAGTGCCAATTCCAAATCTAAATACTGTACTGATTCCTTCTTGGCAAATGAGGGGGAAATAGTTCTAGCTTGTATGATTTTTCTGTCAGTTACTCTAGGGAGATGTATATTGTAGTACTGACCTGGACTTTTGTAAGGTTTGATTTTAGACAACAAAAGGGGTAGGTTTTAAGCTGTATGTGATGCCCCCCTAAAACCCCCCCCTCTATTTAGTGATCTTTTGTGATTTACAGACACACACACTTGTGATTCTGATATGGTTCTGTTCTGATGCCATTTCGTTTCCAATTTTGCAGTCAAGCAAATTAGGGTTCATATAGTAAACATTATGACAGACTGATGCCACATAGACAGAGTCAGCTATATGACCATCTCATTGTGGACAAAGAAGCCCTCCCATCTTTCTCACTCTGAATGAATCCCCATTGCTAGGTGATGCTCTCTGTCTTGTCATGCGGGCAGCTTCCTAATCAGTGCCACATGGCAAGACTTTTACCCCAACCTAGCTTGAAATGCATATAGTTCTTGCTTTCAGATGCACATCCTCAGCCACATTCTACCCCAACTAGTTAAATAGGCATGATTTAGTTGGAAAGGGCGTGTTGCCTCAGTTGCCTCAGCAACAGGGACACATTCCCTTTTCTTCACAATATTTGGCCCTTGCAAGCAATTTTGTATCTTTTTGATCACGAAAGGGGTGGGTGTGGCATATTTTGCAGAGGGAAAAAATGCTTGCAAACTTCATATGTTAATATCTGCTTTTTTAAAAAGCAAAGAACAATATATACTTTCAATAGAATAGCTTTTGGTTTTTTCCTAAGACTTGATGGTCAAAAAGAGTATCTATGAATACTTGAGCCCTATGAATAGCCCTATGAATCATGTGAGAAGGGAGAGTAAGGATGTGTACACCAACCCTGCCCTTTCCTGATGGCCCAGCTCCACTGCCCTCCACATGTTGGGAGCCTGCTTCTCAGATTTACTTTTTACTTTTTAAAAAAAATATGTTGCTCAGCCAGCATATGTGAAGTCAGCTGTACTCATGGAAGCTCCCAATACGATTTAGAATTCTGCATGGTCAGGATTCTAAATTATACAGGGAGCCTGCACAAGTAAAACTAGCTTCCAGATACAGACATTCACCCTTTCAACATGTGGAGGGTTATGGGGCCAGTGATGGGGATGCAAAGATGGGACGGGCTCAACAAGCATGCCAGCACCTTTGGTCTGCAGAGAGAAGTCCTGAACCTGAATGTAAGGACCTTATCACACGTAGTAGAGTTTCTGAGCTTCTCCTTCCAAAAGTGATACCCTATGTCACCTGCAAAGCCCTCCCTGAAACTCAGGGGAGCTTCAAAACCAGCTCTAATCTAGCAGACAGATGCTAAGAGAGGTTGCAATTGTTGGTCCCAATGTTCATCATACCGAAATCCAACTGAAATCAAAGGGTCACAATGACCTTAATCTCCAGTAAATTAACTGGGGCTTAAATGCAACTAATATTCTCTGGTTTGGGAGTTGAAATAGTAACATTTATTAAAAGGACTATCTTTTTACTACGCTACCTGAACTATTGCACTGAACAGACTTTACTCTGACAGCTGGCAGTGCTCTGCTGTTGATTATCTTCTTCAGGATACTTCACTAGTTCTGCCCTGACAACATGCTACAGTCATATGTCAAGCAGCAGACAACGAAAGGAGGCGAGTGGGAAAAAGCAAAAGAGACACAAATCAACTATTAGAAAAGGGGACATGTCCAACAAATGAACAAGAGCAACAAACAAAAGCCATCACATTCCAGATAGCATGCAGCATGGTTTGCATGCCTGCTTATCAGCTTATTTATTTATTTATTGCACTTGTATACCGCCCCATAGCCAAAGCTTTCTGGGCGGTTTACAGCAATCAAAAACATTAAAACAAATATACAATTTAAAAACATATTTTAAAAACAATTTAAAACACAATTTTAAAATTCAAAACAATATAAAAACAATTTAAAAACACATGCTAAAATGCCTGGGTATTTATTTGTGTGCTTGTATTGCTGAAGAACAAGAAAATAATCCCTTAAGTGATTTCTCTACCCATCCCTTCACAGCAAGACATTAGTTGGGCAGACCTGAAAATCCTGGGCTGATCCCATCCTCCAGTATGGAGCACCAGGGATGCCTGAGGAATCGACACAGCACTTGCACCTTTGAGTGCACGTACATGAGTATAAGGACATACATTTGGGCTGTAAAACGTGCATTTGGACTGCATTTATCTCAAGAAAAAGCTAAATTCACAAAGCCCATGCACATCAAAGCCAACAATGTAAGTTAATTTCAGCACAGGTAAGAAAAGATTCTGAAACAGGGAGGGATGAGAAAATTAAAAAGAAGGAAAATTTATGAATTTGAAAAATTGAGCTCCTTTTCTCAATTTCAGTTTGTCACTATTTCGATACAAAGGTTCTCAGTCAATTGTTTTGTGTCCCAATGACAGTGGGTATTGTTCTGAATTTCAGAAGTGAGAGATACACATACATATATGCACAAGTGAGCCATGCACATACAAAAAGACAAAAATGAGCCTGTATCCACTATGGGCAGTATTTAATGAAGCACAAGGATTACCAGTTACACAATGAGATTTCCCCCCTCTCCTCCCCCAAGTCATCCCCAATCTGCTCTGGAGGGCTGCAGGAACTCCAGAACAGATTTATGGGACACATGCGGGGAGGAAAGGGAGAAACATTCCGTTGCACAAGAAGAACATTCACCTTAGCGCTACACTGAATACAACCCTTTATGACTGGATTTCATGCAGTCAGACAATTTGAGAAGGGATTACTACAGCTGCATGCTCTAATGTTTTGTATATTCCCTGCTGCAGATACCAAAATTCAACTGTATTTAGTATAAATTAATTTTGAAACTTTTAAGTATTTAAGGACAAAACTATATTCAAAGGAAAAACATAAAATAGCCCTATTATAGAGGAACTTTTTTGGAGCCATGTACTTTTCTCTTTAACAGGGTCTTCTCTGTTGTGGCTCTCTCCCTATCGAATGCCCCCTCCTCAGAGATATGGCTGAGTTCATGTTTCCAAGTAAAGACAGACCTTAGCAAGGTTTTGGTACTGGGCCAGTTGCTATGCTGGCTTATGCTGTCTGGATTTGGTTTTATATTTAATATAATAATAATAATAAACTTTATTTCTACCCCGCCCTTTTTCCAATAGGACTCAGAGCGGCTTACAACTAAAAACAACACCATTAAAACATACAGAAATATACAATTAAAATAGAATTAAACTATGAGAAAAATTAAAAACCATAAAACATAAGTTAAAAACATCAGACAATTTAAAATAATAAAATCATATACTGTAGTCACCAATCCTATGACATTTAATCTTGGTCGTTCTCTATCCCAAATGCCCGTTGAAATAAAACAGTCTTTACTTGTTGCCGGAAAGACGGCAAGGAGGGAGCTAATCGCACCTCACTCGGAAGGGAGTTCCATACCCTAGGGGCAGCCACCGAAAAGGCCCTATCTCGTGTCCGCATCATATGTACTTACGAAGGTGTGGGGAGCACAAGAAGGGCCTCACCTGAAGATCTCAAATCCCAGACAGGTTCATGTAGGGAGATACGATCTGTCAAATAGCCTGGACCTGAGCCGTATAGGGCTTTGTAGATCAAAACCAGCACTTTGAATAGTGACCGGAAACAAATTGGCAGCCAGTGGAGCTGTTGTAACAGGGAAGTTGTATGGTCCCTGTAACCAGCCCCGGTTAACACTCTGGCTGCAGCTCTTTGTACCAATTTAAGTTTCCAAACAGTCTTCAAAGGCAGCCCCACGTAGAGCGCGTTACAGTAGTCTAAGCGGGATGTAACCAAGGCATGCATCACCCTAGTCAGATCAGACAGCTCCAGGAACAGGCGCAGCTGGCGCACCAGTTTTAATTGGGCAAATGCGCTCCTGGACAGCAATAATCTAGGCCTCCAAATTCAAAGCTGAGTCCAAGAGTACACCCAAACTGCGAACCTGAGACTTCAGGGGGAGTGCAACCCCATCCAGCACCGGTTGAATCCCTATTCCCTGATCTGACCTCCGACTGACCAGGAGTACCTCTGTTTTAATCTCAACTTGTTTGCCCTCATCCAGTCCATCACTGATGCCAGACACTGATTTAGGACCTATTTAATGCTTTATGTCTGTTGTTTATGTGGCCTTCATTGTTTTATTGTACCCTGACTGAGGATTTCCTTGTGATGAATTACAGGTGATTTTTTTCAAAATAAATATTTTTTCTTTTCTCATAGAAGTCACAAAGTTTCCCTGAGCCACTTTAAAGTTTGATTTTTTTTTGTTTTCTTCATTTTTTCATAGGTGGATTTCTTTGGAAGTTGATCCAATAATTTCAATATGACAATTAAAATATAAATATGGTTAGAACTGCTACCTATGCATATTTTTAGATATTTTTAAAAGTATAGATTATCAGATTACATAAATATTTCTTGTTGAAGATGATCTCTCCCCAAACAAAAAATGATTCACTAAGAGGCAAAAAACCTTGCAGATTAAGAACATGCCTATAGCCAACAGATATTTCTATTAAACTTTGAAAAGCAGGGAAATCGGGCAGCTATAGTGAATGCACCCGGGGAGCAGGACACCTGAACTCCTCTCTGAGATATTCAAATCACCAACTCCATTGCGAACGAACAGAGGAATGTAAAGGCATTGTTGTCCTTCTTTTATAGTAAAGGGGGACAACATATTCCCTCTGCAATACAGGTTTTTCAGTGTCAAGGTAATAGCACAAATGTTGTATGGTGCGCAATTTTGTGCTTTTGAGAACTTTGTGGCTTTGGAAGTTATTCAATCTAAATTCCTTAGATCCATACTTGGCCTCCCTCCCTGCATACCTAACGTAGTTGTTCACCTCGAGGCTGGTCTTCTTCTCTTGGAGTCCCGTGTTTGGATATACAGATTTAATTACTGGCTCAAGATGATTTTCACCCCCTTAGGGTTGGCCCCTCTGACGTTAGAAGATTCTTTTCAGACCAAGTGGAAGCGCTTACTATATAATATAACTTATGCCCTTGGTTTTTCCCCTGAGGTGCTTATTGAACTCGGGTTCTCTAAGGCCAAAATGGCTATTTTTCAACGGATCAAGGATGTTGAACTCCAGACTACTTTAAGTTTGGTTGCGGCATATCCTAACCCGGGTTTGAATCGTTGAGTTTTCTCTCTAGTGCCCTATCTGGTAAACTTAACTGTCACTAAATATAGGAAAGCGTTCACACTGGCTAGACATAATAATAATAAAATAATAATAAAATTTTATTTATGAGTCGCCTATCTGGCCGAATTAACGGTCACTCCAGGCAACATACACTGACATAATAAATACAATCTAAAACCAAAAAACCACATTCAATAATTAAACTAAACAGTATTAAAAGCTAACCCATCCCAGAAATCCCATAGGCCTGCCTGAACAGCCAGGTCTTCAAGGCCCGGCGGAAACTTATCAGGGAGGGGGCATGACGAAGATCGAAAGGAAGGGAATTCCAGAGGGTGGGGGCCACAATCTAAAATGCCTCTCTCTGGTCCGCACCAGCCTCGCTGTCTTAACTGGCGGGACCGAGAGAAGATCTTGTGTGGCTGATCTTGTCGGGCGGCATAATTGGTGATGCTGGAGGCACTCCTTCAGATAAACTGGGCCGAAACCATACAGGGCTTTAAAGGTCAGCACCAACACCTTGAATTGGGCCCGGTAGACAACTGGTAACCAGTGTAGATCTACTAACACCGGAGTGATATGATCACGGCAACGGCTGTTCATAATCAAACGTGCTGCCGCATTCTGTATCAGCTGTAATTTCCGGACTGTTTTCAAGGGTAACCCCATGTAGAGCGCATTACAGTAGTCTAAGCGGGAGGAGACCAGAGCATGTATCACCCGTGGGAGCAGATGGGCAGGAAGGTAGGGTTGCAGCCTCCTTATCAGATGAAGTTGAAACCAAGCCGCCCGGCTCACTGCCAAAACCTGAGCCTCCATGGACAGCTGGGAGTCAAGAATGACCCCAAGGCTGCGGACCTGGTCTTTCAGGGGCAATTTTACCCCATTAAACACCAGGTCTATATCTCCCAACCTTCTCTTGTCCCCCACAAGCAACACTTCCGTCTTGTCAGGGTTCAGTTTCAGCCTATTCCTTCCCATCCATTCACTTACGGAGTCCAGGCACTTGGACATGGTGTCCACAGCCAATTCTGGTGAGGACTTAAATGAGAGATATAGCTGAGTGTCATCCGCATATTGGTGACACTGCAGCCCAAATCTCCTGATGATGGCCCCCACCGGCTTTACATAGATGTTGAATAGCATGGGGGAGAGGATAGAGCCCTGTGGCACTCCACAATTGAGAGGCCAAGGGTCTGAAACCTCACCCCCCAATGCCACCCGTTGGTGCCTGTCTGAGAGATAGGAATGGAGCCACCGTAAAACAGTGCCACCAATTCCTAATCCCTCCAGGCAATCCAAAAGGATACTGTGGTCGACGGTATCGAAAGCCGCTGAGAGATCCAGGAGAACTAGGAAAGTATATCCTCCTCTATCCAACGCCCTCCTCATATCATCCACCAGGACGACCAAGGCTGTTTCAGTTCCATGTCCAGTCCTGAAGCCCGATTGGAATGGATCTAGATAATCTGCTTCATCCAAGTGCGTCTGTTTGCTTGAGGGCAGATATAATGGAATTCCCTACTGTGAATGGGTCTGTCCATGTGAGAATGGGGAGGTAGAGACAATAGCGCATGTCCTTCTGTATTGTTCTTTTTATCGAGATCTCCACCATGTTTCTATTACTCCTATCATACAAGCACTTCCAGAGGATTCTGAAGCTGGTTATCTTTCTTTCCTGTTAGCCACCTGTAATCCAATGGTCACCATTAAGGTGGCCAAATTTTGTGCAGCTGCCATTATTTGCAGGAAAAAGATACTAGACATGGAGCAAGTATTTTAATTGTTAATTACTCTTTTTATTCCCATGTTATTATCTTGTGGTTTCTTTTTGGAAAATGTAATTTCTGCATGGTATTTATATAAACTTGGCTGGTCTATGACCGAAATAAATTTTATTCATTCATTCATTCTCTGAGATATTGGACTGCCCTACAAATTTGTCAAAATGCAAACACAATTTGGGTTGGTCTTTCACATTCCAATCCAATTCCTGTGTAGCTTGGAAGAATTTGATAATGTGCCTCTGAGCATATGGTGAGTGGTGGCAACACCTGCTATCTCCAAAGATGGAGAATTACATTTTTGTATGTTTGTTGGTGTTCTTCTTACTTTGCTTCTTTTCTGTGTTACTACTGTTCCTACAGAATCTAACCTAGGAAATTATATTTCTCTCATTATTCATCCTAGAAATCTGTGTCAAATGTATTTTTATTAGTTTCAAAGCCTTTTTATTGGTCAATGTCATGCTTAAACCACTCCACTTAAGGAAAGGCAGGCATGGTCCATTAGAAACATAGAGCACACCTAGAATTTTGCTAGAATATATTTCATCTCCCACTGTTTTATCTTGTGCAAACTGAGACATTCCTCATGTCGACTGGAGATTATTCTGCAGAATAGTCAGTGCCATTATTCCACAGTTGTTTTTGGAGCTTTATTTTAGTGTTGCAAAGTGTTGCTGTACTTCACATATTCACAGAAACAGAAGGAAAAGAGAATGATTTACTATAGGAAACTTCACTAAAATTGCAAAGTAAATCAAACATACTTAAAGTGACTATCTGAACTATATGAACTATTTTAATATCGTTGCTTCCTCCCTGCTAAAACAAGATCAGCACACCACATGTCTTGTTTCTGTTATTTGGGCTGATTGCAGGTGTTGCCACAGGAATAAAGCAAAGTAAGAAGAACACCAACAAACATACAGAAATGTAATTCCCCATCTTTGGAGATGGCAGGTATATGCTCAGAGGCACATGTTACCAAATTCTTCCAAGCTACACAACAAGTGCATTGGACTGTGAAAGACCAACCCAAATTGTGTTTGCATTTGACAAATTTCTAGGGCAGTCTAATATCTCAGAGAGGATGTCAGGTCTCTTGCTCCCCTTGTGCATTCACTATAGCTGCCCAGTTTCCCTGCTTTTTAAAGTTTGATAGAAATATCTTAAACTGCAAGATGTTTTGCCTGTTAGTGAATTTCTCTGCTTTTTAATCCGGAAGCTAAGAAATGGGATCCTATGCAAGTTTGCTGAGAATGATTTGATCATTTGCATATTTATTGAGTTCAGTGGGATTTACTCCCTGGCAATCATGCTTAGGATAGGTGAAACTGACCACAGGGGATGGGGAGGGGAGGAGGGGGAGGGGAGCGGAGGAGGGGGAGGGGAGCAGGCAGGAGGGAGAGGAAGAGGACAGGTTTGATCATTTGCATGTTTATTGAGTTCAGTGGGATTTACTCCCGTGCAATCATGCTTAGGATAGGTAAAACCAACCATGGGGAGGCCTGGAGTGGGCAAGGGAGGCAGGAGAAGGAAGAGGAAAGGGGTGGAGGAAGGGAGAGGAGGGGAAGGAGGGGAAAGGTCTGATCATTTGCATGCTTATTGAGTTTAATGGGATTTACTCCTGTGCAGTAATGGTTAGGATAGGTAAAACTGACCATGGGGGAGGAGGAAGGGGAGGGGAGATGAGAGGGAAGGAAGAAGGGGGAGAGGGGAACAGGAGTGGGAAGGAAAGGATTGGAAAGGGAGGGGGAGGGGTGAAGGAAGGGGGAGGGAAGGGACAAAAGAGAGGTGATGGGAAGGAGGGCAGGTTTGTTCATTTGCATGCTTATTGAGTTCAATGGGATTTAGTCCCATGCAATCATGCTTAGGATAGGTAAAACTGACCATGGGGGAGGAGGTGGGCGGCAGGGAGGAGAAAGAGGAGGAGAGGGAAGGAGGAGACTTCAAGGGGATGGGGAAGGGAAGGGAGGGGAAGGGAAGGGAGGGGAAGGGCAAAGGAACGGGTGGGGATAGGAGGGAAAAGGGGGGAGCGCAGGTTTGATTATTTGCATTTTTGAGTTCAGTGGGATTTACTCCTGTGCAATCATGCTTAGGATATATGAAACTGACCTGGGGGAGGGGCAGCGAGGGGAGGAGGAGGGCAGGAGGGGGAGGGGAGGAGATTGGGTGGGTTGGCACTGGGCAGAGGGGAAGCCTCTTTCCTTTCCAAAAGGAAAACATTGTGAACAGTATCACTTTTTCAGGGTAGCCTCCCACCCAAATTTAAACCAAAGCTGTCCCTGGCCACATCCACACCAGACCTTTATTGCACTTTAGATAGTCATGGCTTCTCCCAAAGAATCCTGGGAACTGTAGTTAGTGAAGGGTGCTGAGAGTTGCTAGGAGATACCCTGTTCCCCACATAGAGCTTCAATCAGCGCAGCTGACTGTTAAACCACTCTGGCCACTGGAGCTCTGTCAGCAGAATAAGAGTTTCCTCTCAGCATCCTTCACAAGCTACACTTCCCAGGATTCTCTGGAGGACGCCATGACTGTCTAAAGTGAAATAAAGGTCTGGTGTGGCCTCCTCATTAGCCAAGCCAAGCAGCTGTGCGTCTGGCTTTTAGAACACTGACAGTTGTTTCTTACTCAGCATGCCTGGCGTTATCATTGAATTCAATGCTAAATGTCTTAAATTAATTAAAATTCAGCCAGGCATTTTTATAACTTTTAAACTGCAGAAGATGGTTAGAGTATGGGGCAAGTCAGTAATAGGATTACTGGTACTCTGTGAACATGGCTGATTTTTAATTAATTTCAACAAATTATGAGAACTCTGACAGAAAAAAGCCCAAAAGGGCTCTGGGTTTCTCTCTCTTTTTACATGTTGGACTCTGGATTCTGTCTGACTGTTTTGTGTATCGCCATTAAAATTTAAAGGGTTGTTAAGCAAGCATTTCTAAGTTCAGTACTGTAAGTTTTGTAAGGTTTTGTTTTGAAATGAGCTTATGGGAAGCATCAGAATGGCATGGGGGGTATTTTCAATTTAATATTGCGGAATGCGAAAAATCCATGCTGACTATAGTATATAGTGATTCTTGTGGCTGTGTAATAATAGATGCAGGTGGCAAGGGTTCTGAATTGATGAGCTGCTGATGTTCTGTGTTTGACTTTTGAATGATCATCATCAGGTAAGGTACACAAGATTCACTGGACTCCAGGACTCAAAGAATTATGAGAAGAGCTCAATTTCATTAGCAGAAGAGCAGTGTTATCTGCTCTTCAACAGTGTTATCTGACCTCATAGGACTTAATTTCTTTGCAGTATGCTTCCTGCAGCAGCTGACAGAGAATTCCTAGACTAACTGAACAATTAATTGCTCCTCAGAATGCTGGTTTAAATCCTATGTTGTTTACAATAGCTAGGCTAGTGACCCAAGTTTAAGCCATTGTATGGCATAAAACTAAAACAATTGGATTTTTAAAAGAATTTCAGTTCAATTAACAAAGAAATAACATGACCTCGTTGGCACACTGTTTAGACCCATCTCCAGATCTGAACAAAGATGTGTTCCAAAAGCTCCAGGTTCCATCATTTATCTGATTCTGGGATTGGCAGATTTGACAGACAAGTCTATTTTACTGTATACAAAATATTGTTGGTCTGGAAGATTGATTATCTTCTTTAACTGCATGTTAACAACGCTATACATTGAGTGGCAAAAATAAAGTGCAGAACTGAGTCATAAGTCAATTCAAACGCCAAGGGGTGCCATGGGGGAACAGTGACACCTTTTATGCTGCACAAATCTTAATGTCATACACATTAACTTACTGGTTTACCATTTTTAAATGGAGCCAAAATACTACTCTACTAATGAAATAAAAATGTATGGGCTCAACCCTCTCCTTCTGACCTCATCCTACTCCCCAGTAAGTGAGGAAAACTCCCAAGAACGTTAACTATAGCTTAAAAAAAAAGTACTGCGACTTCTGCACAATGAGCTTGAAATACCTCTCTGGATTATGAGAAAAATGTTGGAGAGTTGTGGTTATTTGCATATCTGTAAGTGCTTTACAATTTGTGACTAGAAGAGTGTAAGAGTTTGCCTAGGTAGGCAAGGGACACAAAACTGCAACACCTCACAGTAAAATAAATTATTAATTCACACATTTAAAAGAAAATACATCAACTAGTGAAAGCAATATACTCAGGAGTATCACCTGTGATAGCTCTATTTCCGCTTTGTTTAATTTGACGTCAAGAAGGTCGGCAGCAATTCTTTGAAAACACAGGAAGACCTAAGTAAAAAAGAAAGGTGCAAGTGATTAGAAACAGACTTCCTAGAGTTTCTACAAATACAACAAAAAATTCCTGAGCTATAAACAGTGAAATATAAAAAAACCTGTGCAAGATATCTCAAGAGCTCTCCTTTTGTGCCAGCAACTGTAGCAATATTTCCATACATAATAATTTCAGTTAATTTAGAACAAACATTAAATTCTGCACTGATACCAGCTTCGGTTAGCCTTCAGAGCACGACAATAGG
This sequence comes from Rhineura floridana, assembly GCF_030035675.1. Lineage (NCBI taxonomy): Eukaryota > Metazoa > Chordata > Lepidosauria > Squamata > Rhineuridae > Rhineura > Rhineura floridana. The sequence continues at coordinate 5,539,677 of NC_084488.1, forward strand.
CTTTTGTACAGACCTTCTAGACTGAAATAATACTTAGATTAATTTGACAAATTCATTAAGATTACTTAAAGAAGAAGAAGTAGTTTTTACAGAACATCCAAGGGAGTCAGGTTTCAGCATGTCAGGACAATGCCAATCTGGTTTACAGCACTGGCAGATCAATTTTTAAAGTGCTTATGAAAGACTTGCTTTCAATCTAATTTAAATCCTGCTGGCAGCTGAAATTGTTTGCTCAGCTATCTACATTAATGAAGAAAGAAAATAATTTGTGATTGGAGAAAAATGCAGATAAAAGACTTTCAACTAAATAATCCATGCAAACTAACATTATTAGTTTGGTGTTGTTGCTTCCCTTAAAGAACAGGATTCTGAAGTTCATCAGGCAGAAAAGTGGGGAGGCAGGATATGCTGGACGTTTGGGAGGAGACAACATAAAAGGGAGGGATATTGGGCTGTGGATTTGATATAATTAGCTACAGACTGTTTTTCCTTTCATGATTTAGAGGCAACACATTGACTTTATAAAATCTGGCATGCAACTGAAATTTAAAAATTGGAAAAAATGGGGAGCATCCAAAATAAACCCCTAAACAGAGGAAAATGTGTCTCAAGATACTGAAAAAGTGTGGCTATGCATTTCAGCCAATTATTGTTTAAAAGCCTTCTTCAAGGATTAAACTGAAAAGCAGACTGTAGAGATGAGTTATATCTAACTGGCAACTACACTACAACTGGCAACTACACTAGTGGCTTCCACTAGTGCAAATTGGGGCGCTGGATTTTAGCTGATTCTACCCTACCTACTGCAGCCCTCCACATTATATCCTATTTGTTTCCTCAACAGCAGCTTTTGAAGTGTGTTGGGAAGAATCAGCAAAATTGGGTATCCTGACTTGTATGAGAGGATACACTTTCCACAAATGCAAAACCATCACTGGATACAATCCATTGTTAACAATACTGGAAAAAATGTTGATCTCTGCAAAGTGGCTCCATTGATTAGATTTTTTTTAATCTCCTTGTTCTGAATTTGACATTCTGTTAAGGCAAGAAAATAATATACATGTTCTGATATGAGACTTTTAAAAATATATCAGCTGCAGAATTTGTATTTGGCCTTGAATATTTTACGGTACCTGTTAAAAATGAATATGTTTAATCCTATAATACAACAGATTTTGTTACAAATATCCTTTAGACTTCAATGATTCATTTATATTTTTTAAAAAAACTGAATGGAAAAAACAGATTATGAGCTAATTACTTCTATGTATTCTGAATGAACTATGGAACCACTGATAGCTTTGTATTTGGAAATTTGTTGTTATTGAAGACCAGTTGCTGAATTAACTGAAGTAGTTAACGGGTAACAGCCAAACTGAAAAAAGTAAAAATTGTGTGATTATGAATGAGATCAGGTGTGGGAAATGTTTGGTCCTCCAGATGTTGATGAACTACAACTCTCATCATTCTCAGCAAAGCATGGCCAATGGCTGGGGATGACGGGAGTTACTGTTCAGAAACATCTGGAAGACCAAACATTCACACCTGAATTGGATGCTAATCAACCTAAGAGTATTCTTTCAGGATTCTATGAGAAAGGAGAATAAAGATAGATCTGGAAAACAAAAAAAAGATGACAGAGAAATTAAAGGCAAGGTTCAAACTATGGAGATTGGCTTAATTATGGACATGAAAAAAGATTTGGATTTCCTGGCTGTGATGGATCCTGGAGACAAATATTACAGTTTGGAATTCAGCGCTGTCCCTGAAGGAATTGAAGAGATTGGAGATAAAGATATTATCGGTTCAAAAAAATTCTTGGACTGGAAGGATCTGATGGAACTTGAAATGGAGAAAGTTAATAGAATTAATCCCTGTTTTGTGTCAATGGAAAAACCTTCAAGAGATGTACTAGTGTATCATGTGGAAAAGAGGAACAGAGATGCGGCTTTGCAACAATACTTCAGTGATACATTTGGATTTGATGGCAAGAAAATATCTGTGATGGAGGAAATTCCTATCAGACTTTTATTATATGACTATGACAGCAAGATTTTTGGGTGCGTAAAGATGGAAGATGGACCCAATATGGATAATGACAGAAGAGCGATTTAAAATTACTGGACTTAGTAGATTTGATGAGTTGGATTAATTAGCATGTTTATTTAGAAAAAAAATTGATTGACATATATCTTAAGGATTGGAAACTTCTCTTTAACTTTTTGTGGAAGATTAAAATGATATGATGTTAATGAGATTTGAAACCAACTAAGATAACTGTTGGAGGAAGGTGATTTTATAATCTATTAAGAGATAGGTTTGTTATATATTATAGATTTATAGCTGAACTATGACAAATCGGAAGTCAATATTCTTTCTTTTATATATATATATATATATTTCTTTTTGTACTGTACTAGTTATTGATTTGTGTTGTTTTCTTTTTGTATTGTTTTGGTTTTGAAAATTGGAATAAAAATTAATTGAAAAAAAAACCCTAAGAGTATTCTTTAATTCAACAAAATTAAATTAATTTATTTTAACAGAAAAAGAAAATATTTCCAAAATTTTCAACATGGCTGTTAATAGAGAAAAACGAGATAACAGGGAGGAGGAAGAGAATAAATCAGAAACAATTTTATATCTATATTCAAACGCTTTGAATACTATATTTTCTGTAGTTTATAGAGAAACTTTTAGAATTTAAAGCTTCTGAAGATATGAGATGTGCAACACAAGCCTATGCTTAGCTGAATAGATATGCATAGGACTGCACAGTTAAAGAAAAATGTAAGAATGCTCTGAGGGTTAAAGGAAGGACCCCACGCAAACTGTGAAAACATTTTTTCTTTATTCTTTTTGTGTCTAACCCTACTTTGCTTGTTATATCATTATTTCTATATTTTGACACTCTTAATGATGCCTTGACCACAGTTCATGATTAAATCTCATAACACTTGTATTTGTATAACACGTGCATATTTTGTAATATAGAAAAATCCAATAAAAATCATTTAAAATAAAAAAAGGGGAAAAAAAGAAATTTGGAGAGATGAAAGAAAAAAACTGAAAGTAAACTAGGTGCATAGGGAAAAAAGATGAGAGAGCAGACATTTTGAGATTAAATAAAGAGAAATATAATACTTCAGAAAAATTATTAATGCTAGTTGCTGAAAAGGGAGTTGAAAAAGACATATGCCGACCGACAGATTATGGAAACATTAAATTAGAAGTAAAGAGCTGAAACTAGAAATTAATTAAAGAAAAAGCTTCGAGTATCGTTTGCTTATTCAATTTATATCCCGCCCTTCATCCCAAAAGTATTAGTAGATTTTGAAATGAAAAAAGGGGTATAAATTTGAGGGGTGTTTCAGAGACAGTAGAAACAGGCAATTAGTGAAATGTTTGGAAAAACAATGCTAAGTATTTACATTATATCCTGTAGGCACTGAAGATGGCTTTAGTGTTAATTTTGACAGCAGTCCACAAATATGGTTACCAAGAATTTAAATACAATGATCAAAACTGAGCAGCAGATTCCAGTATGGCAAAGCCATGGTGTTTTGCCCTTTTTTCTTTTCTTTTTTTCCACTGTCAGGATTTTCCTTAGTAAACAGCTACAGTTTGCTGCAAGCCAGGCTGTTGGTCCTGGATCTTATCTTTCATCCTGATCCCATTCCACTGACTCACTAAGTTGAAGCAGGCAGTGGCATTTTTAAATCTTCCCTTTACTTCTGTTATAGTATCTACTCATATTCAATGGGACTCACTCCCAGGTATATGATTGCAGCCTCAGTGTATGTGCTACCTGGCTTCCATGTATGATTATATCTGCTTTCATCTGCGTTTCCATCTCTGCAGAGGTCTTTTCCACTCACTAGCCACTGGTCTCCTCCTGGCAAGTACCTGCTGCAGGCTGCAACACACATTTGCAGCTGGCCTTCCCCCCCCCCCTCCTCAGGGCCTGGTAATTTCCACCAAAGGAAAGGAAAAGAACTGATCTTTTGCACCATCTCCATCCTTTTGTCTTTGGGAGACAAAAACAAGAGAACTGGTTTGTGAAGGATGGAGCTGCTGCAGGGAAGGATGTGGGTAGCCCTGGTGTTGAAAACAGATGCTTGCTGGGCTGTGGCCTAGAACAAATGAAGCTCTTTCAGGATGGATGCCAAGAATAGAGAACTTGCCTAATGCAAGGGGCACAGAGAGTTGGGGGAATTTTAGCTATGCATATGATAGTTGCAGAGACTCTGGCTTATGGGGAGTGATGACATCTGTCTTATAAGCCCTCCTTAATTCTGTTGGGAGGGACAGGCTGTTCTTGCTTTGGCAGACCAGTCAAAGGCACCAGCTAGTAGAAATAATGGGTTGACCACCAAGCCCAGCCATAATTTGTGGTTCCTGCTCTTTGCACAATGTCAGAATAAACCATGATTTATTGTTAAATGAATGATTCCCACAGTCTAAGTGAAATAATTATCATGTTTGGGATGGAACTAAATTTTTAAAAGGACAGGAGATCGAAGTCTTGACAAAGATTAGTCCTAATTTCTTAGATCAAAGAAAAAAAGATTTCTTACAAATATATTTAATCTCAATTTTTCCAGGTTTAAGTGAGCCAAGCCTTTAATGCATTTGTTAAAAATGAATGGATCATTGTTATTATTACTGAAGCTCAATAACTTTTGCATTTGAAACAATGTCCAAGACTTCACCAGCTAAGGCAGGGATGGAAAACCACCAGCCCAGAGTCTGCAGCTAGCTCATGGGACTTCTCCCCTGAGGCCCAACCCCTTCTACTGCTTTATGCCCTGCCTCCTGTGCCCTGCCACTCCTCTCGACATACTCAGGCATCCTCTGCAGCATCTGAGCAGTCTCAGAAGCACTGCGGTATCCTCAAAGGTGCTCCACTCATCTCCCTGTTCTGTCAAAGCAATCATTACCTGATTATTGCTCAAACCTCACCTCAGGAAGATTGTACAAGTCCTGCTTGGTCACATCTCAAATTAACTTCAAAAGCAAATAGTGAGGAGTCTCAGACTGCATGGTGGAAGTGGTGGCCTGGCAAGAGAGATGTACATCACTTTGCTTTTGTTGTGGGGGGGCAGGAATCTGGATGCTTCCTGAGAAGATGGTTTGTTTTATATTTTTCGGGTTTCTAATGTTTTGGGGTTATTGGTTTCTAATGTGTGTGGGATATGGGGAGGGTCCTTCTGAGCCAGTATTGTTACAGCATGTCTATAGAAATAAAGAAAATAAAATAATAAAATAGTATCTCAGAAACACAACGTGATTTAATCTAGGGCTACAAACCAGGCTATAAAACCAGGTTCCGGTGAATAAGACTACTGGAAATTAAAAATTGATTAATACCCTTCCCTTTAATGTAAAAACATTTCCAGAATGGCATACTATTGAAACAGAAAACAATATATTCTAACACATAAAAATACAACAGCAAACAGTAGAGTAAAAGCAACAATTTAGAAAGCTCTATCATAGGGTAAAAACCAATAGATTGTTGTTCAAATGATTGAAGCAGGCCAGCAACTTTTGGATTTGATTGATGAAACAATGGCTAAGACCAGGGCTGGCACCAAACTGTGGAAGGCCCTTGGGCATAAGACTGCAGTGGGCCCTCAGAAGCGGCAGCACAGCATGCTGGCACGCTAATGCGGCAACATGGGTAGTGGTGCGGCTGGGCTTATTTTAAGCCCATGCCAGCAGGGGGAGGGGTGTTGCCTGGGAGGGTGTCTCCCGCTCCGCAGTCCATGCCAGCTGTTACTGCAGAATATGTTCATAGGTGGTGGAAGTGTCCATGAACAAGACCTTATTGGACAGAAATCCTGAGGGTGCTTGACATGACAGGTACAGACTGATGCCTTAGAATTATTGTTATTCATCTGTATTCAGACAACAATAATCTAATGCATAATCTGTAAATTGCAGACAAGCTTTGTATAGCTGAATGTGAGAAGATCCACTGGTTACTTAGATTAAAACTTGAATTTGGGATGTGGCTGTCTTGAGGAAGAAAAATCCAGAAGTTTAGAATATGAAAGAACAAATGCAAACAAATGTTTTTTCAGAAAAAGATAATGTTTATTAAGTTTTAGAAATTATATGAGTGGATATATGATTGTGAAACTGCAAAAGACAACATGCAAAGAATATTTAAAATGTAACCATCAGAAAGGTATACTCATTAACAACAACAACAAAACCTCCAAACATTAATTTAATATGCCGTCTGTTTTGGAAACGAATACATCTTTATTAGAAGGAATCTGATCAAAACACAAAATCCAAAACACTGAACGAGTTTCAAAATAAAAAGCTAACATATATTTTTAATGCTTTCCCTTTGGAAATTTTTTTTTTAAAGACCTGTGATAAATAACATTTCACAAAAGCTCTGGAGAATGGTAATAATGTCTTTGGATAATATTGCTGTAAAAAGTACTTAACCATATTCATATATTCATTTTACTTACGGAATCACCTGTCTTGGCTGACACAAAATGGCTGCTAGAATGATTTTCCTGGCAAAATCGAAGATGTTTATCAACTTTTACTGTCCGCAGATGCTCCAAATCAACTAAAATAATTCAGTGGAAAGAAAATGGGGGAAAATGTGTGTAAAAAAGCATATTTAGATACATGTCTTCAACAGTAATCACATTCTGACCTACAATGAGTCACACCAGAGGCATGATCAACCTTTTCTCTTCTCTTTGCAACAGAAGAAAGAGGAGACAGGAGAATAGGAGAAAAATGCCAGAGGAAGACCAATGCAGTGAGACGGTAGAACACAATGCTCCTCTAAGCATTATTAAATTCAGCACCCAGAATGAGAGCTGGGTTGCACAAGCCAGCCTTGTCCCCAACATCCACTCCGCTGCCAACACTATCCCTGACATTCCCATTGAGTGGGAAGATCTGAAGGCAAAATTCTAACCACATTCAGCTGAATGTGCTTTGAAGCCTCCTCACAGTCAGGAACCTTGCACAGTCTGAATAGGACTCGAACCTTTAACAATTGTACAGAAAGAGACATTTCAGCAGGTCTTGCTTTTTTTGCCTTAATAAAGACCAAAATTCCGTCTTCTATACCACCACTAAAGGCCCAATAACACTGTCTTCCTTTGCCTTTGACTCCCCTAAACAGAGAAGGAAAAATACATGCTTATATGGTAATAAGTGTTCCTGTGTTGCACCTTTAGATTAAAGTTGAATCCTAAGAGTGAAAAAGCTAAAGAATATGGCATTATATTATTAATGCTTTATTTTACTGTAAAAATAATGGTCAGGATCCCAAGGCCACACAAGTAGTTCCACAAGCCTTTGGTTATATTACACATATTCTGATGGAGTGCCTGTTTTAGTCCTTTGTGCAAAAAAAAAAAAAAATCTGGCATTCCTTTTGAATATCCTAGTAAAGTAACCATTGTATTATTTATTTGAAATTCTTACATCCTGCCTTTCTGCCTGACAATAGAAAAGAAGAAGACATTTCTAAACTTTTATCACATTATGATCTATCTTAGCATGGATTGCTTCCTCATAGCCTTTTGCCAGCTAAAGCTTTACAGAGCAATCCAACTCAGAGGAAGCCAGCGTAAGTTGTGCTGGAGCAACAGAAGCCAGTGTAATGTTCCACTGCATCCAATTGCCATTCAGGGGCCTCTGGGTTGGCTCAATGCCGGCTTAGCCGGGAGCTGCACACAGGGACCAGAAAATAATAGCCTGGTGTCCTAAACACCCCTACCAGGGACTAAGTCCTCTCCGTTGACTTCTATTGCAATTATTTTCTTAAACTGGCCTTCTTCCTGGCATAACTTTTGCCTGGATTGGGACCTGCTGGAGAGCTCCGAACATGAGCTGGATGTGGTCTAAGTCCCCTCACCTTGGTCTCTCCCCCAACACACCCCTTGCTTACACTGGCTCCAGTTGCGCTGGTCTCAACTGAGCTGGGCTGGCCTGGCTGAGCCAAGCTCAGGGACTTACGCTGGGGTAGTCTGGCTGAGCCAGGAGCCAGCCACTCAGCTGAAGATCCACCACATCCAATTCCCCTCAGCCTCACGGAAGTGCGAGTTGTACTCTGTCCTTAGTCTGCAATCCTACAAACACTTATATTAAATCCCACTGGACACAGTGGAATACTTCTGAATGAACATCCATAGGATTGTACTACATGTCACACTAAGATTAAAGATGTTGTAAAGAAGGTTGTCTCAATTATCCAGGCAATTCGAGAACTTTTGTTTGGTACTAATACATGGAAGGAGTAGAGGAAAGGGCAAAACTGATGAGCCACTGATGAACCAACAGGAAAGTCCAAGGCAAGGTTCCCCCATCTGTGAATCCAAGTCAGTCAAGCCTTTTGTTCATTACCTTTTACGTCGGTTTTTATATGCAGATCTTTAGCTAAAATAATTATTTCCTGTGTCACATAGCTATCCACACTTCTAACCTATAAACAGGACTATGCTTTTATTGTCTGATAAACAGTCATCATTCCCTTAACGGGTAGAAAGTTTTATCTTGGCTGCCTCTAAAATTGATCAGTGACTGCCTAATGATACTAACATATAAGTATATGTTTAAAAGTTTATGTATTTTTAAAACTCTTTTTTAAATATGACTGATCTTGAGAGCTGGTGATTAATCTCTCTATTTCAGCACTCACTTCTACAATACAAAGACAACATTCCTAGTATACATATCAGTTAATATATATACATATTTGAGATATGTCTATGATTAGTACTTAAATACCTGAAGTATCCTATAGAAATCATAACTATTATTTTATACATTATAACATTAATAAAGAATGGTGTTGCATGACCCTCGGTGTTGGGGACTCAGCCTTTATATACAAAAGATCAAAAAGTTTGTTTTCACTTTTAAGTTAACCACAGTTCTCTACATTTCGCTGTAATGGGGAAGCAGATATCAAAATGTAGTGTGATTCTGGTTTGTGCAAGCATAATGCATTTGCACAAGTTTAGATGTAACAGGGAACTGAGGTTAGTTCAAAAGAAGCAGACAATTTGATCTCCTCACATGCATAAAAGAAGGGAGAGGGACTATGTAAATGCAAAGCTTGTGCTCATAACAACAAACAATGGTTTCTGTAGAGTTGGAAAAGGTTCAGAAAAAGGCAACCAAAATCTCCAAGGGATGGAGCAATGAGCAAAGGTTCCTCAATGAGGAAAGGTTGTAGTGTTTGGGGCTTTTTAGTATAGAGAAAGGACAAGTAAGAGGTGACATAATTGAAGTGTTTAAAACTATACATGGCACGGAGAAAAAGAATGGAGAAAAACTCTCTCTTTCTCTCTCATTCATAAGATTAGAACTTGGGGCGAGGTAACAGCGCATGCTGATGATACCCAGCTCTATTTCTTTGTTAATATCTGAATCGGGAGAGGCTGTGCAAATCCTGGACTGGTACCTGGACTCAGTGGTGGGCTGGATTAGGGCCAATGAACTGGGTCTGAAACTTAGCAAGATGGAGGCACTGTGCGCTGGTGGTTCCCAAGTTCAGATAATTGGTCAGTTGCCTGCTTTGAATGGGGTTGTACCCCCTCTGTAAGAGCAGCTTCGTATTCTGGGGGTGCTCCTGAATCCATCCTTGTTGCCAGAGGCCCAAGTGACCTCAGTTGCTAGGAGTGCCTTTTACCAGCTTTGGCTGGTAAGACAGCTGCAGCTGTTTCTGGACTGGGATAGGCTGACTACTGTTGTCCATACACTGGTAACCTCCAGGCTGGATTACTGTAATGCGCTCTATATGGAGCTGCCCTTGAGGTTGATCCAGAAGCTGCAGCTGGTGCAAAATGTGGTAGCGAGACTGCTCACTGGGGCAGGGTATTGTCAACATGTCACCCTGCTGCTGAAAGAATTGCACTGGCAACCCATTAGCTACTGGGCCATGTTTAAGGTTCTGGGGACCAGGATACCTAAAATATCATCTTACCCCTTATATACCCAGTCGGTCACTGCGCTCTGCAGGTGAGGGCCTCCTGCAGATATCATCTTATCAGGAGGTCAGTTCTGCATAACATAGGAAGCAAGTCTTTAGGGTTGTGGCACCGACACTCTCGGAATTCTCTCCCCTTAAATATTAGACAGACCAATGTCTGTTGTTTTCAGTGCCTACTGAAGACCTTCCTCTTTCAACAAGCCTTTTAAGTAGAGACTTTATCCCAGTCTGCATCTGTGTTGGAATTGCTTTTTAAGATGTTTTAAAGCTTTTTTAAAAAATAAGTTTTTAAAGATATTTTGTTTTAATATGTTTTTAAATTTGTTTTAATATATTTTAAAGAATGTTTTAAAGATATTTTAGAGTGTTTTTAGTGGTTTGTTTGCCACCCTGGGCTCCTTCTGGGAGGAAGGCCAGGATATAAATTTAATAAATAAAAGAATAAATAATAACAGAACATGTGCACATCCAGTAAAGCTCAATGTTAGAAGATTCAGGACAGACAAAAGAAAGTACTTCAGCACATGGAATAGTTAAATTACAGAATTCGCTCCCACAGGAGGTAGTGGAGGCCACCAACTTGGAGGGCCATAAAAAAAGATAAGAGAAATTCATGGAGGATAAGACTAGCAATGGCTACCAGCCGTGATGACTATGCTCTGTCTCCATGGTCAGAGGAAGCATGCTTCTGAATACCAGCTGTTGGAAACCCCAGGAGAGGAGTGTGTTCACTCAGGTCCTGCTTGTGGGTTGCCCAGAGGCATACGGTTGGCCACTTTGAGAACAGGATGCTGGACTAGATTGGCCATTGGCCTGATCCAGCAGGCTCTTCTTACATTCTTGTCTGAAGCTGACCTATATCTATTTATTTGTCATTTAATCAATTTGTCTTTTGAAAGTACTGTTCACCACTTCTTATGTTTAAAGTAACACTTTAAGAGCTATTGCAATTTAACCAATTTGCTTATGTTTACCTTTATTACAATCAGATTTCAAATTACTTATAATTTTTTTATTTCCTTGTGATCAAATAAATCCTTTAAGGAAAACCTTGACTTCAGCTTCTTTGTTAACTACTACCCACTCCCCCTTATAACAGACACATACTCCAGCTTTTTCACATTTATAAAATATCAATAATTTTTTAAAACATCTGTCAAAAACGTAAGGTCTTTCCATCATTTTTAAGTAAATGAAGGTAAATCTGAAGGCAAAGGCTTCAGAACCATTGACTACAATAGGCCTTCTTTCTCTAAAACATTCATTATTTGATCTCTTAAGAGTATTCAAAACACCAGGGTAATATTACCTCTTATTCATAAGTGCCATCACTGTACATGTTCCTTCACAGGGACAAGAGTATGTCACTGCCCAAAAGAGCTTATAATCACAGGGGAAACAGAGGAAGGGTAGGGAAGACATTCATGGGTTTTTTTCCATAGGTTTTTATTGTTTTTTCCCAAAATGTACAACAACAGGGAAACAAAAAGAAATGCAGGGATGGACCAACCGCCCCTGTAAAAGCATAAAATAGAGACATAGACCTCCATCTGTAAAATACAAATTACAAGTAACCCAGAATACAAACATTCCAACCTCTCAAGAGTTCACAGGTTCGTCTCAATGTAAGATCAGCCCTCTCCGAAGAATATTATGATTAACCAGTGGACAAATATGCAGATTCTTGTTTACATTACAAAGAAAAGGAAAGCAGACCTTGTCAAAGTGGTCCTTTTTCACAGCACCCTTTATTGCCCTTGAATATTGAGTAAGGCACTCCGAAAGCACAATAGACCAAACTCTTGAAAACCAACCTGAGAGCATAAGACCTATCGAACACTTCCATTGAAGTGCTACTTCCATTTATGCTGCTGCTAGCAAAAAAGCAAGAAGCTTTTTCATGATACATAGAAGGATCAAGATCACTCTCTAATGTCAAGAGAGTGAGACTCAGTTCCCGAACAAGAGGCTGCTCTGTGATTTCAGAGATAGTGGAAAACACCTGGGACCAGAATCCCTTCAAAGGGGTACAGTCCCACCACATATGCATGAAAGAGCCTCTTGTCACACATCCCCTCCAACAAAGTGGAGATAAGGTAGGATTAATATGATTAAGTTTCACTAGAGTCCAGTGCCAGCATAATATCAGCTTTAACATGGCCTCTTGGATCTTTACTGATATGGATTTCAAAGGTGGGGGATGAGATCAGAGCTGATCCCACACAACTTCATCAATACTAGGTTTCCAGGTCATCTTCCCAAACTTGCTTTAAACCCCTTGAACTGCCCATAGTTTTATCAATAAGCACTGTATATAGATTTGTTAGGCCATTCCTTTGAAGTTCAATTCAGGTTGTGAGCACAAATGTTCATAAACAGTTTGGGAACACAAAATCTGCCCTTGTTTGTGGATTTTGTTTATGAGAGCTAGAACTTGAGCCTCTTGCAGCCATTGGTGCTTCACTCCAGCCAGTTTCACAGACAACGACTTTTCAGAGATGGGTCTCCCCCTATCAGTAAGTCACATAACCCTGTACAGAACTTCCACTTCCCAATCTCTAAATTACACATATTTGTCCGCATTATAAAAAGCTGGGTGATCCAGAAATGAGACGGCTGGTGATGGACAGAACCCAGGATTTTTGACCAGCGTTTCCAAATCATTTATGCTTGAAAGGTATGCTATCACTGAAACAAATTTACTTGTGCTTGACAATTAGGGAAAACATTCAAATCTCAAAATTACAAATGCATACCTCAGAATTTAATATTATGAAATTTAAATGTATTCCCAATATTTTCATTCTGTACCATTATATGCCCACTGTGGGTACAGAAAAGGTTTTAAATAATACCCCCACTCACACAACATGAAACTCAACTCTAGAATGGGTTTTATTGTATACATTCCAGTCTCTTCAAATCTAATCCTAAAGTAGCTGGAAGCTGTATCGAACAACTTCTCTTTTTATTTCATAACAGTCCCCATAAGGGTGTCGATTCAATGCTGTCAAATTATGAGGCATGTACATTCACAAGAATTTAAGGACAACCAAGTTCTTTATGTCAACACAGGAAAAAACCTTCAAGTGATTTCCTGAGGAAGGGACCCAGCTGACTTGTGAAAGCTTGTAAATTTGCAAATCTAGTAAGTCTGAATAATAGTGTTATTTGATTATCAACCGGGGGGAAATGCCAGATAAAATGTTTTATTTAAAAATGATACTGGAGGTCTTTAATTTGCCCACTCTGGAAAGTTAGTCTGAGAGTTTTGGACTAACAGGATTCCTAGAGTACATTTATATGGCATACTTTGGTTAGTGTGCGGCTTTTAGCCAACAACAAACTAATAGTCAAGGGACTAGCATAGAAGCGGTGTGCAAAAATAATACCAGAGCCATTCATATCTGATTCAGGTTTTATTGGTCCCATAACATGGAAAAGCAATGTCATTTCACCATGTGGTCTGATTTTCAGAGTGCACCCCAGCTTAGCAATGGTGGCTAAAAACTTGTGCCGCACCACTTCAGAGGCCAGTGTGATAAAGGACTTTAAATTCACCAAGAAGATGAGGGAGTGCTCAAGCTCAATACTCAGGGGGAAGTTTCTTTCATTTCTGTCTTTCTGGACTACTCTTCATGAAACTGCTAGGCAGGAAGTAAGTGGGATATGAGAATATGGGAAGAGGAGGAGGAACTGAATGTGCAGCTACTCAAAGTATAGCAGACAGGGGAAGTATGCCAGGGAAAGTCAGACTGACTAGTCATGGGGAAGGAGGAATGACCATGTTTTGGTCTCTACTGCTTGCCTCCATTTCAGCCAATTGGTTCCTGGGAGTTTGGGTGACAGCCCTCTGGGCCTGAAGATTGTGCTACTAAAGGCCAGGCTGGTTAATGCAGACATAGCTGCGATCCAGATTTGCTCCTAAATGAGCTGCCAACCTGGTGTGCGCTAGGGAGGCCAGGCTGAATGAGGCAGGCAGCTGAGTATCTCAGCTTTGTCCATCAGGGTTCTCCATACAGCAGTACCTAGACTGAGGAGGTGGGGAGAGTTGCACTGTCTATTAGAATTCCATTCACTTCTCCAAGTGCCCCGGGGAATAGGAAGTCTGCTGTCTTGGAAAGAGCAGCATTCTTCTTGAAAACTCAAGTTCAAGTATGGGGGATCTACATCTGCCCCTGGGTGCTTGGTTTTTGCCTGTAAAGCACTTATTTTATTTAATAAATTGACATACTTCTTTTTTTAAAAAAACATGGGGCCAGGTTACATCAGGTATCACGTACTCCCAATCAGCCTGCCTGGCAGCTGGGCTCAGCAGCTGAGGCACTGCTCATGATCTAGTCATTGTGCAAGATTAGACCAGTGGGTGCCAGATACAGAGCCTTGTCAGTAAATTTACCAAATGACAGCATACACTTCCTGTGGAGATCTGCTAGGCCCTTCCTTTTGTAGTCTTCCAATGTTTGTTGAATACCTCTTTTTTCAGCACACTGTTAATGTTTCATTTAATTCCTCCAAAGTTGCTGTTCTCCATTTTTAGTCAGTTTTCTTAAACTATTTGTTTTATTGATGTTTTATTGATATTGATTTTTTCCTAAGTTCGATGGTGTTTTATTGTGTATTTTAAAAATACTGCTTTAGATATTATTCTAATACAAATAATACATACATAATACAGTGGTAACTGCTAATGGGAGTTTGAAATGTTCCATCAGCTCTGGAAGAAATGTATAAAAATTATTTATCAGTTCATCCAATGGCTATTGTCTCTGACAAGAATGCACTTGATCTTAACCACCCTTTGAAAAAGGCCTGGAAAAGGAACCTTAGGATACTTTGTAGACCACTGAGGAAATACTGCCTGAGAGGCCTCTGACAGTCTTCCTTCTCCAGGATCACGATCTTGGGAAATTCAGCTGATGATGATAGAGACAGATTTTAGGCCTGCAGGCAGGGACTAATAGACATGAGACAAGAGGAAAGAGATAGGGATAAGAAAGAAGAAAATAAGCAAGCTTCCAGTAGTCACTTTTTCCCCAATGGGACTGCCTGGTGTAAACTTAGAATCTCAGTTTTAGGTTACAATACTATAGCTATGACTTACTCTAAAGTAAGTGTGTAAAATCTGATATTAAGCTTATTAAATGTGAGTGCTTCTGATGAACAGCATTGTGAATATGGCTCCTTTCCACCTTTTACAAACATTGCTAGTTCTTTCTTAAAGAGACTGCACTGAGAATAGTGGTTACTTCCTTCCAGCACAGCTTTTAAAATTCTACAATGTGGTGACAGTAAGGAACCTGTTTCAAATCAAAAGGCATAATGCGATATGTAAATACTTACATGTATAATGTTACTGAGACAGAACAAACCACAAGAAACCAGCCGTGGTTGTAACCATATCTTAAAGCACTTATTTAATCATCCACACACATATACTTGCACTCTTGAGTGTGTGAGGAGCTCCAAACAATAATTACTAGCTATAGGGCAAAGTGATCTCATTCTTGTTTAGTTATTTCAACCTGGTAGCCATTGGCAAGACTGAACTGCACACAGATAAGTGAAAGGGCCGGTGGAGAAGGGATAGGGTGTGGCCACCCACCTCTGTGCACAGCACAGAAAAGCAGATGGTTACTGCAGGTGGAACAAATGTCTCCATTCCTCTTCGGACAGCTCCCAGCAGGCTAGTCAAAACTTTTTTTCTTTTTTGCCAGCTAGTAGCATTTGTGGACTTATTTACAAGGCTGGTCTAAAGAATGTTGAGAAAAATGTAATTACTTTCAAAGTTTTGAAAGCAATGCTATTGGCTAAATGACATAGTGTTCCATTTATATGACCCAGCATTCAGCTTGTTGCTTATTATAAACTCTTCTCAGCAATACTAATGCCTATCAATCCCGTAACTGAGAATTAGTTTGCTTCTTTGTCTGTGTCTATCCAGATGTAAGTTACAGGGAAACTTAAGTGTTTTCCTTATCTCTTTTACTTGAGGATCTCTCCACATAGTCCACTTTCAGCTACATAACTCAGAATTTTGATAAATTATATGGAAATCCATCATTTATGGTTCAGCTCTAATACTGTACAAACCATCTGTCAGTGGTTACATTATTGGGTGCAAAATAGCTACGTTAAGTGTAGCTCACACACAAACTTCTGTTTTTACTAATGCTGTACTGGGTGGGAAGAAGAACTGGCTGACACAGCAGCCTTGACTAGTAATTCACTGGTGGTAAAGTTTATGGTTCAGGGTATGTTGCTAATCCTGGTAAATGTTTATATACCCCCAACTTCCTCTCATCTTACTTGCCTGATATACGGTTGCACTTAGAACAACTATTGCAGGAGCTGGGCACAAGATTTCCAAATGCCCTGCTTATATTACTAGGTGATTTTAATGCCAGAACAGAATCATCTTTGATAAGGCTGCTGAGCAGTGTGGCATTTTGGAAGATGATTCATTAGATTTTAATTACTGGAAATCCAGTGATAAGAAGAAAAATAAGGCTGGTGTAAATCTGTTTCGGTTAATATATATGTTTGGATTGCAGATAGTAGGTAGTAATGATCCCAACACTCCAGACTTTTACTTATTTCTCTGCACGTGCAGGGAGTGTGCTTAATTATATCTGTATCTCCAGAGGAAAAGTTCATCTATTCTCTGGTGTGACAGTTAATTCCAGGGGAGACAGTGATCATCAACCCATAATAGTGAAGACAGCTATGGAATCTGGTATCAGAGGACAGTGACCTATTCAGATCAATGGTTATCACAGAAACTGGAAGTCCAGGGGGAAAGGAGATTGACATGGCAAAAGGTAAATGTAATCAAACTTATAAAGACTTCCAGAACTCAATTATGGGCAGATCACTAGGCAACATAATTTTAACCCCTGATTCCAATATTAATTTGGTACTGGAAGCATACCAGGACATATGTAATAATTTGAGACCCTTTTTAAAAACTGACACAAGTTTAAAAACTGATACAAGTTTAAAGTCCCTTTGGTTTCATTGAGCGCAGAGTATTGAGAAGAAAACTGAGAAGACAGATACGAAGAGTGTATGCCTCATCTGATCTTGAGGAACAGAATATCATGTTGGAACTTAGACGTGGTTATAAAAAAATAATCTCAGTCAAGAAATCAGAGTTTCAGAAATTTTTCTCGGCTGATCTGGAACTGGCAGCAACAGGGTTAAATTCTGCCTACTTTGGGCATTTAGTCTCTGGCAGACTCAAGAGAAGTAAAATTTACATTTGATATTCCTATACCAGCCTCAACATGGGAAAAAAATTTGTTCAAATTTATTTAGAAAAGAAGATGTAAGGACAGCCAGCAAATTGCCTTGGGCACTGAACATTATTTATTTATTACTTTTCATTATTTATTTATTGCCTTTCCTTTCATCATCGAAACCCAAGGCAGCTTACATATGGCTCCCAGGCAGTCTCCCATCCAGGCACTGACCAGATCCTGCTTAGCTTCAGCAGGTGCTGGCCTCATGTGCCTTCAGACCATAGCCTGGGACTAACTTAACTCCCTCCCTTTATGGTCACCTGTAACTGCACTTGAGATTAAATCCCTCATACAGACACTGAAGAACAGTAAGGCCCCAGGCGAGGATTTCCTGCCTCCTGAAACTGTTTAAGAGTGATGTTGACTGGTGGGCCTCACTATTGGCAAGTCCATTTACCCGTATAAATAATACAGGTTGCATCTCCAAAAGCTGGAATCTTAGTATAGTAGTTCCAATATTTAAGAAAGCTAATTGGCAGGAATCTAGAAATTACAGACCAATTAGTCTGATTAATGTACCAGCCAAAATGTATGCCAGGTACCTCTTGCAAAAACTAGAGGAGTGAGCGGATGAAAACTCTATTCTAGCTGAAGAATAAGCTGGCTTTAGGAAAGGACGATCTACCATGGAGGACTGCTATACATTGCTTCATCTGATAACTAAATTTTCTACAAAGGGTGGACAGTTTTTTGCAGCTTGCATTGACTTAAGTGCAGCCTTTGATTCTATAAATAGACGGCATCTTTGGGAAAAGTTGTCAAACACAAATATAGACTTGAGACTTCTAATGAAAGTACTTTACTCAGAAACCTATCTGAAGGTGAGAACAGGTTCAAGTTTTGCCCTCACAGACATAATTCCAACATATAAAGATGTATGCCACAGCTGAATTTTAGCACCATTTCTTTTTAATTTTTATATTAATAATACAGTTACTTTTCCTCATAATCAGAAATATCATATGCCTAAAAACTTAAACAGAGCACTAAATGTACTACTGTATGCAGACAATATGATCCTACTCTCAACATTCCAAGTTGCCCTGAAAAACCTTCTAAGACAGTTCAGCTCCTACTGTGCAGAAAATGACTTAGTTATTAAAAACGATAAATCAAAAGTAGTAGTTTTTGGTAGAAAGAAAAAATCGCACAGATGGCTGATTAATTTCAAAGACCTAGCGCAGGTAAAATCCTATCATTATCTTGGCATTAGCTTCTCAACCTCAGGATCTTGGGCCTTACAAATAAAGAAAAATGAAATGAAATCAGCTGCCTGTTTATAATCTTTAAACACACTGCTAAATTACAGATATCCAGGTTCACTACACCCAGTTTTAAATATCTTTAAAGCAAAGGTGATACCAGTACTAATTTTCGGCGCTGAAATCCGGGGCTTTGCAGATCTTTCTAAAATTGAAAGAATTCAAAGCTGCTTTCTGTGTACAATTTTAGGGATTTCAAAATCCACCCGAGTTTATTTAACTAGAGCCAAACTGGGCATAGAAAAGATCTCCAGGTTAATCTATGTTAGGATGGAAAATTATTGGTGCAGAATAAGTAACCTAATGGAAGAAAGGCCCCTTAAGATCTGCCTGGAGGAACAGAGGGCACTCCCTCGAGGAAACGTCTGGTTGCAGAAACTTTTAGAACTCTTTCCAAATTTTGGATTCTCCACTCAGGTATTGAATCCAAGCATGAACGCTACCAGTAATATCTTTAAACAGAGTGTCCGATGTAGGAGCACAAACTGACATAACTGCCCTCACATCCTCAGGAATAGTGAAATGGCTAGCCAGGGTAAAACATGAGCACCAATATGAAAAATATGTGTCATTCCCCATGACAATGGAATTTCATAAAGCTTTTACATGTCTACGTTTTGAACAAATGGATACAATTATGAAATGTGGGAGATTTTATGGTACACCACCACCAGAGAGGTTATGTGTTTGTGGACACCCAGTTCTGGAGGACGTGACTCATTACATACTCGAGTGTCAGTTATATACTGACAATAAAGAAAGTTACTTAGAGCCATTCCTAAAGAAAATGAAATATTGGTGTGTGAAAGAGAAACTTGGCTTTTTGTTACAAATCAGCATGTAATCCGGAGGGCCGCTGCATTTATGGTGAAGGCTGCTAGATGCAGAGAAAAGTTCCTGGACTCCATCTCTATAAAGTGTCATAGAGATTTGGAGATATGAGTGCATAAAATGCTCTCTGACATGATATTAAATGTTAAATATAATTTTATTTCCTTTTATAGCAATGTTTAACTATTTCACAAGTAAAACACTATTTTAAGACTTATATATTTTATTCATTTTATTATTTTTAATTATGATTATTGACATTGCATGAAAGTCATTTAATGTCTTAATGTTTTGTATTTAGTTTGTTCTGCAATGGTCTTTGGACTAAGCAATAAACTTATTGACTGATTGATTGATTACTAATGCTGTACCATTTAATTGATTAATGGCTAGATCAAAAAATTGTTTTAATTAATTAACTAAGAAGGCGCCCTGATTATCAGGCAGACGTTTCTTTAAAACATATTTTTATAGTTTTTCAAATTGTAGATAGTATTCTCACCCAGGAGGGAATGCATTTAAGATTGATGTCTGCTACAACATACACATAATCTAAAACATGTTCTTTCCTTCAGAACTGTTTTCATGTATGCATACATCAATCAGCTTTCTTCAATCAGGTAACAGCTATAGCATTATCATTTAAATTGGTGAACAGTTTCATATTTATATGCAACAATGGACAGTGTTTATTGTATAAGTGGATAATCTATAGCACAAAGTGTATGCTTTTTAAAAGATATTGTGAAAAACTAAAAATAATCTCTTTGCAAAGCATTTGCAGCTGTACATACAAGTTATAAAGTTACATAATACTTAAATAATGAGCTATTATGATTAGGCCACACCAATCTGACAAGTAAAACACTTACGATTTATTAATTTACATGTGCTCTATTATATACATATCAGTATTCTAAAAATACACTAGGGCCATAATAAAAGCATATAACAATGTTTCCTTTAACTTGTTGGTTTACTATGTTGTTAAAGGGAATTTTACCACAACCAACAAATTTGACCCACCAAGCCAAACACAGCCAACTAGCCATGTATGATGGCCCCCAGGTGCTCCACCATTGTTTATGCTGCCTGCCTGGACTACAAAAACAGGAAAGGGAGGGTGAAGCACTTGGCAAACCACAATACACAGCCAATGGGTTGCATTCATCTAGATGGGTCACAGGTTGTGCAGGTGTGGCCTAGTGAGAGCTTTCAGAAACATGGTAAAATCAAAACCCATGCAAGCATGATTCTTATGTGGAAATAAGTGCTACTTGACAAATACAGCAAACTTTAAATTTTTTCTTGCTTTTAACAAAGATATATGGGTAAGCAGAAATGATATGCTTCAGTAGTGACTGTTGCCTGAGGAAAAAGGAACTCCAACAGGAGCAATTATCTCTCTTCTAGAAAAAATAATAACTGTTGCCTCTATAAAAACCCAGAGCGTTATCTTGCTAGGATATTGCATGACCTTGTAAAGAAGGAATAGTTTGTTTCTATGCAATCACTAGTGTGCATTCTTTTAAGTTTATACTTTGTAGACATCTGTTTCTACTATGGGGTCATTCTCTGCAGAGCTGTATGTTATACAGGTGTTGCTATTTTATCTATTTATGTCTTGTACCTTCATTTCTTAAAAAAACACTCCCAGAGTAGCAAGCACAAGCATATTCGTAGTGACTTAACAATTTAACTTCTGTCTCACCTTGGCCTTGGCATATTCGTACTGACTTAGTTTAACTTCTGGCTCACCTTGGCCTTAAAGCAGGGGTAGCTAACCTGTGATCCTCCAAATGCTGTTGGACTCCAACCTCCAGCAGCCCCAATACTCTACAATGAACTGTAATCTACAACATCTAGAGGACCATAAGTTAATCACCCCTGCCTTAAATCTTCACCTTGCTCACACAGAGAGAGAGAGCAGGTAGAAGATCTGACAAGAGTTTTCTTTGCAGGATGTCTTTTACTCGGTTTGTACTTTCTCTCAGAATGAAAGAATGCAAATAGACAAACAGCAGTCCTTTTGTATTTAAATATTAACCCTTGGAAACGTCTTTATTTACTCAGCAAAGCCCTAGTTTAAAAAACAAACTTGCTGCTAGTTTGGTGTAAAGAACTAAAAAAATCAGTAATAAAGTTCTGGGACAGACTTATGCAATAATTTAGGTTATCAGGAAAGCATCTGCTCATGCTCATGTCAGCCAAACTATGTGTCACATTAACAACCTCCAGGAAGTTATTTCAGATACATAATAAACAGTTTATACCCCCGCTCCAATAGATAGCATGACAGATAGTTATTAGGTGAGGACAGACAAAATTAATTTGATCTCAAACACGCATTTGGTTTCTCTCATGCTGCCCCATGCATTAATGCTGGAATAATTCTAAAGTAGAAAGAACTCTAGCTTTTCTCACACTAAATGAAAAACCCATAATGAACAGTAAACTCTAAAGATCAATGCCCAATTGGAACAGTGCCAAAGAGCTGCAGAATAATCCGGCAGGACTAATGACAACATTCTAATGACAACACTTGCCTTGCCATGGACCCCAATGTAGGACTCCTGCAAGGGGAACAAAACAGTAAGCTGCAGAGAGATATTATTGCTCTTAATAGTTAGTTCTGGAGAAATGCAGCTGAATCAATGCACTTTCAGTATTTCAATAGTTCCTACAGGTATCACTGTGTAGAACTGCCTTTCAATAGATCCATGAAAGTCTACATTCTGACCTGTGGAGCTTTTTTCAACTGCTCTTAATTATATACTTCCAAGAGTTCCAACACAATTTGGTTCCACAGACATTCCAGGCTTATTCATTCACCATCTCCAACTGAGGTAATAAAGATTTATATAGCTTAGATTTTTCCTTCTCTACTTCTACACCATACAAATTACTCTCATAAGACATAACATTTTACAAATTTCAGGCCAAACTAGTATTATTGCTATTAGAAATGTCTAGCATTAAGTCATCCCAAACATAATCTGCATTCTTGTTCCAAACCTTTCACAACGTACAAACAAGACTGGCATAGCAGCACATGCCATTAGTCATTGTTAACTATACAGTTTATTGCTGATTTTCTGTATTATAACCATCCAATTTTACTTTGTGACTCAGCATTGAAATTTGGCTCTCGCCTGTGGCAGTGTTTCCTGCCTAACAGCCAGAGCAAATAGCAAAGAGTGCAAGGGAGAGAGCAGAGACCACAATGCAAGCGTAACCTGACTGTTGGAGATCTAAGCTAAACATGGAGCCAAATCATGGGAGCTGCAGGGAAAAGGGGGGGAGAAAGATATCCACAGCACACTTCTGATGTTAGCATGTGTTTTTAAATTGTTTTTAATTTTTTTTTAAAAAATTGTGTTTTTACATTGTTTTTGTGTTTTAAAATTTGTATATTTGTTTTTATTGTTTTTAATTGCTGTAAACCGCCCAGAGAGTTTCGGCTATGGGGCGGTATATAATAAATAAATAAATAAATAAGAAATTTTACAGAAATGGCTAATGAAGGCTAGGGACACAGCCCTAAAGGAAAAAAGTATTCATCAGTTCAAAAACTCTACAAGAAGGCACAACTGCCAGATTTTTTAACTGTAATTAGAGCCAACAGGAATTTTCCTCCCAATGCAAATAGTAGCTTCAGGATACTTTTACTGCAGACCACGCTCTCCCCCTCCCCCCTCACTCACTCACTCACAATTATGAGTTCTCCCAACAGTCCTCCCACTTTAAAATGCTAAACTACAATTAAAAAGACAACACCATGCATGCTATCTAGGAATCATGCATGTTATCTAGGCTTCTCCTCTGCCCAGTGCCCAGCCACCCAATCTCCTCCCCTCCCCTCCTCTTCCTGCCCCTCCCGCAAGTCAGTTTCCCCTATCCTAAGCATGATTGCACAGAAGTAAATCCCACTGAACTCAAAAAGAACGTAAATGGTCAAACCTGCCCTCCCCTCCTCCTATTCCCTCCCTCTTGCCCCTTCCCTCTCCCTTCCTTCTCCCCTCCCTCCCCATCCCTTCAAATCCCCTCCTTCCCCCCTCCTCCCGTTCCACTCCACCCTCCCCCTCCTCCACCACCATGGTCAGTTTTACCTGTCCTAGGACTACAACCTGGGAAAGCAGGGTTCAAATCCACACACAGCCATGGAGCTCGCTGGGTGATCTTGGGCCAGTCACCATACCTCTCAGCCTCAGAGGAAGGCAATGGTAAACCATCTCTGAACACCACTTACCATGAAAACCCTATTCATAGGGTCGCCATAAGTCAGAATCGACTTTCACTTTCGAACATGTTTGCATGGGAGTAAATCCCACTGAACTTAATAAGCATGCAAATGATCAAACCTGCCCTCCCCTCCTCCTATTCCCTCCCTCTTGCCCCTTCCCTCCCCCTTCCTTCACCCCTCCCACTCCCCGCTCCCACTCCTTCTGCTCCCCTCTCCCCCTTCTTCCTTCCCTCTGCTCTCCCTTCCCCTTTCTCCATGGTCAGTTTTACCTATCCTAACCATGACTGCGCAGGATTAAATCCCATTGAACTCAATAAGCATGCAAATGATCAGACCTTTCCCCTCCTTCCCCTCTCCTCTCCCTTCCTCCACCCCTGGTGCTCTCATTTCCTCTTCCTTCTTCTGCCTCCCCTGCCCACTCCAGGCCTCCCTCCCCATAGTCAGTTTCACATACCCTAAGCATGATTGCAAGGGAGTAAATCCTACTGAACTCAATAAGCATGCGAATGACCAATCTATGCTCAGCAAACTTGCACAGGATCCCATTTCTTACCTCTCGGATTAAAAAGCAGAGAAATTCAATAATAGGGAAAAAAACCTTGTGGTTTAAGAACGTACTTGTAGAATAATGGCACTGACTGTTCTGTGGAATAGTTTCCAATGGACATGAGGAGTGTCTCAGTTTGCACAAGATAAAATAGTGGAAGGTGAAATATATTCTAGCAGAATTCGAGGCATGCTCTATGTTTTTAATTGATGATGCCCACCTTTCCTTTAGTGGAGTGGTTTAAGTCTAGCAGGCTGAAAACATGAGTCTTAGGGCAGCTAGAGTCATTGCTTAAGTAGCAACATATTATAATCAATCTGATTTTACATCAAACTGCAGTTTCAGATTCAACTGTTATTTTATCATTAATTTTTATTCAAATTTTCAAAAACAAAACAAAACAAAAATAATTAAACAATAAAATAAAATGTTGACTTCCAATTTGTCGCAGATCAGTTATAGGTCTACAATATATAACAAACCTGTCTCTTAAATTATATTACAAAATCACTTTCCTCCAGTAGTTATCTTAATTAATCATCAAATCTCATAAACATTACTTTATTCTTTCCACAAAAAGTCAAAGAGAGGTTTCAATTCCTTGAGAAATATATCTATCAATTTTTCTCCAAATAAACATGTCGATTAATCCATCTCATCAAATCTGTTAGGTCCAATAATTTCAATAGCCATTCTTCCATTATCAATGTTAATTCCATCTTCCATCTTCAATAATCCTGTTAAGTCCAGTAATTTCAGTAGCCATTCTTCCATTGTCAATATCCAATAATAATCTTGCTGTCAAAGCCATAGTCATATAATAAGAGTCTGATGGGAATTTCCTTTATCACAAATATTTCCTTGCCATCAATTCTGAATGTATTGCTGAAATATTGTTGTAAAGTCATATCTCTGTTCTTTTTTATGAAATGCACTGGCACATCTCTTGAGAGTTTTTCCATTGTCACATATCTGTAATTAATTCCATAGATTTTTTCTATGTCAAGCTCCATCACATCATTCCAGTCCAGAAATTTATCCAAGACATTGATAGCTTTATCTCTAATATCTTCATTAATTTCTTCAGAGACAACGTTGAATTCCAAACAGTAAATTTTATCTCTAATATCCATAAACTCCAAGTCTTTTTCCAGTTCCACATTTGTTCCAATCTCCAGGGCTTGCATCTTCCCTTTAATTTTTCTTTTTTCATCTTCTAATGCTTGTCCAGTTGTATCTCTGATCTCATCAACCTCCTCTCTCACAAGATCCCCTATTTCTTTAAGCTCCTGCTTCATTTTGCCAAATTCAATTTTCATCTCCTGTCTACCCTGTCTCAGGGTTTGTTTCGCTATCTCAATCTCATCCATTATTTTCTGAAGCATAGTTACTTCCAGGATCTCAGCCACTTTCTTGATTGCCATTCCTAAAACCACGAAGAAAAAAAAAAACCACTTCTTATTCCAGCAACAATTGGGTTAATATTCCAAGCCTGATGACATCACAGTGTAGACAGCACAGCCTGCCTTATCTCTTATATGTTCAGGAATGCAAAACAAATTTAGTTCACAGCATCAAAACAGTTAGTGGCATCGTGAACAAGCAGATTCGTCAAAATGAAATAGACCAAAAAAAAATAGTCCCAGACATATAATACTCCAAAAGTTCATAAATCAGATTTATTTATTTTTTTTCTCCTCGGAATAGAAATCCCTCATCCATTTGTATCTTTAAAATGCACAAATTCCAGGCCAGCTTTTTGCAATAATAACAAAGATAAGCTTTTTCAATTTCTTTCCTCCTTAATTTCGTGAATGAAAGAGAAGAGTTATAACTCACCCAGGGATTCTTTATAGCTGATTCATTAACAAATCTCTTTTTGCTGCAATAATTTAAACCAGATGATAAAAATAGAAAGAAGGATGCTTGCCTGTTAAAATCCGTTTTCCTTTGAAGAAAAGATAAACGTGTCGCTTAATCAGTTAGAGCTTGTTTGGAAGTCCGTCCGGCACTGCTGGCTGAACCTTCTCTCATAAACTAATGAAATCCAGTCCTCCCAACAAACACAGGCTTTTGTGGTTAATCTCTACGTTTCTCCCTGCCCGGGAGAAAGTCTTTACCAGTAAAAAAAAAACATTCTGACTGATTTTAAAACTGAAAAAGCTTCGTCTGAGATGAGAGCTCGTCTCAAAGGCAGGCACAGGCGAAGTCACCCTTCCCGGAAGTCCCCAGATTCAACTGTTAATGTGCCCAAATTAGAAATAGAGCATGATCTCCAATTTGAGACACATTTGAGACATATTGATCAATAAAAAGGCTATGAAATTAATTTTAAAAATTGGCAGATTTCTTGTATGAATAATGTGAGAAATATAATTTTTTAGGTATAGAAACAGTACTAACACAGAAAAGAAGCAAAGTAAGAACACCAACAAACATACAAAAATGTACTTCTCCATCTTTGGAGATGGCAGGTGATGCCACCACTCCCCTTATGCTCAGAGGCATGTTACCAAATTCTTCCAAGCTACACAGGAAGTGGATTGGATGGTGAAAGACCAGCCCAAATTGTGTTTGCATTTTGACAAATTTGTAGGGCAGTACAATATCTCAGAGAGGAGTTCAGGTCTCCTGCTCCCCTTGTGCATTCACTATAGCTACCCAATTTCCCTGCTTTTTAAAGTTTGATAGAAATATCTGGTGGCTATAGGTACATTCTTAAACCGCAAGCTTTTTTGCCTAGTAGTGAATATAGTATACAGCCACTCTCGTGGTTGTATAATGTTCAGCTCCCAACTGTCACAGAAAGAACCAGGTAAAGAAAAGGTAAATTCAATAAAAGATGTAAACACCAACTGACTGACTAGCCCAATATATTTTGAACTCCTTGCGAATCTTGCTAGTGCCTCTCCCCTCCACCTCCCAGTAAACAGCAGTAACACAGGCAACAGGAGTTCAGGTGTGTGCCACCTGCCACCATGCTTACTCAGAAACTGAACTCCCTCTCCTTATATAAGGCACACATCATCTCTTGTGTTTTCAACACCTACTGAAGACCTTTCTTTTTCAACAAGCCTTTTAAAGTTGGAGATTTTTATCCCCGTCAGCATCTGCACTGGAGTTAGAATCATAGAATAGTAGAGTTCGAAGGGGCATATAAGGCCATCAAGTCCAACCCCCTGCTCAATGCAGGAATCCAAATCAAAGCATTCCCAACAGATGGCTGTCCAGCTGCCTCTTGAAGGCCTCCAAGGTAGGAGAGCCCACTAACTGCCTAGTAATTGGTTCCATTGTCGTATGGCTCTAACAGTTAGGAAGTTTTTTCCGATGTTCAGTCAACTTGAGCCCATTATTCCGTGTCCTGCACTCTGGGACAATCGAGAAGA
Source organism: Rhineura floridana (assembly GCF_030035675.1). Classification (NCBI taxonomy): domain Eukaryota; kingdom Metazoa; phylum Chordata; class Lepidosauria; order Squamata; family Rhineuridae; genus Rhineura; species Rhineura floridana. The sequence continues at coordinate 5,567,232 of NC_084488.1, forward strand.
AATCCGGGCCCTCCTTGTGTGACAACCTTTCATGTACTTGAAAAGTGCTATCGTGTCTCCCTTCAGTCTTCTCTTCTCCAGGCTAAACATGCCCAGTTCTTTCAGTCTCTCCTCATAGGGCTTTGTTTCCAGTCCCATGTTCCTCTCCTCTGAACCTGTTCCAGTTTGTCTGCATCCTTCTTGAAGTGCGGAGATCAGAACTGGACACAGTACTCAAGATGAGGCCTAATAAGTGCTGAATAGAGGGGAACTAATACTTCACGCGATTTGGAAACTATACTTCTGTTAATGCAGCCTAATAGATCATTTGCTTCTTTTGCAGACACATCACACTGTTGGCTCATATTCTGCTTGTGATCATATTCAGCTTGTGATTACGATAATAATAGTTGTTGTTGTTGAATAGCTTCCCATGAGGCATTGTGAAGCAATTTATTTTTATCTGGAAGGCAACTTTGTCACTGGGCATGACGTACCCAAAAGATCCCAGCGTGTTTGCACCATGTGGAAAACAGTACCTGTGCCAATAATCATTTATTTATTGGCTTCATCCCGTTTTTTCACTCATGATGAACTCCCAAACCAGCTAACCAGAGCTGGGCGCAGGTTTGAGAAACTCATGGCAAAGTGCCATGTGGTGGCCCTCATCCTACATCAGGATTACCTTGTCGCATCACAGGGAGGCAGCCATTTTCATTTCTCCCAGTGACCTCAATGTAGCATCACTCCTGGGCATTGTGAGAAATTGATATGGCTGGCAGCTGATGCATCCATGTAAGCCTGCAGCCAACAGTCCAAGTCAGGGGCCAGCACCAGTGGGTCCTGCCAGCTGCCCTAGGGTGCCAGTGCTGACACCAGGCCTGCAGCTGACACAATCAGCACCAAAGTATACTACAATTAAACAAAAGGTGCTGCAATGGTGCATTTTGTCATCTGCTGACACCTACAAAGTCATTGCCCCTTTGGTCAGGAGCTGGTAAGAATGGTGACCTTTTTTTCCCAAGGAATGCATACAACTAAACGATGAAGTTGGAAGAATGATGCACTTTGCCACTTCCATTTTAAGCTCTATGTGCTTTTCAAGGTTTAGATTTTACCAAGATCACTTGGAAGCTCTGCCAGGTGTATGTGCGTGGGTATCCTTTCTCTATCTGCATCTTGGGGGGCTGATCCTGGGAGGTAGGGAATGGGAGAGAAGTGACCAGAGAAGGGCTGACACCCCTTGCTCAAAAATCCAAATGTGCCCATGGGCCTGAAAGGTCGGCAATTCCTAGTCCTCAGCACTTTCTTCTGGTCTCAAGCAGCTGATGATGCAGACTCCTCCCTCCAAAGAGAGGAGGAAGTAGAAGGTGCTTTACATAAAGATGTGTGAATTAGATCTGAGACTGTACATCTGGAAACTTCAGGTGTGAGGGAGGGGAAGCAGATCTGCGAATGCTTCTGCATGGTAAACAAAAAAACCACCCATCAAGCAGAGGGGCTCAGCTAAAGCCTCTCTCTATGGTGCGCTAGATTTTTATATACAGAAAGTTTGTTTGTTTGACATGGCAGAGCATTCAAAAACAAAAGTCCACACACACATACACTGGCAGGTCTCAAACAGTACATATGGCCTCTGCCATGTGATTTTGCTGAACACATTGCTTGGCTCTCCACCTAGAAGCAATGCAGGTTAGAGATTCCCATGCTCCTTTCCTGGAAATGGACTGTCTTCAAGTCGATCCCGCCTTATTGCTACCCTATGAATAAGGATTTCATGGTAAGCGGTATTCAGAGGGTGTTTACCATGGCCTCCCTCTTAGGCTAATCCTCCCCAGCGGGCTAGGGCCTGCTCAGCTTGCCACAGCTGCATAAGCCAGCCCCTTCCTTGTCCGCAACTGCCAGCTGGGGGACAACTGGACTCCTTGGGACTATGCAGTTTGCCCACGGCTGCACAGGTGGCAGGGCACGTAACCCCTGAGCCACTCACTGTGGGGGTGATCTTTAGCTGGCGCTTGACACCCAGGAGACACGAGCGGGGATTTGAACTCACAGACTTTCTTAGAGTATGTAAAACTACAAATTGGGAATGTGCTGTACATGTTGAATATAACTCATCCTACTCAATGGGAAGCTACTACATGACTAACATTCTGTCTGATGAAATCAAGAGCCCTGATTTGGTGGGATGTATTTTGTCATTCCTCTGAGGGAAGCTTTTATCCATGTGTTTTTAAGAGCATTGCTTTGATTCAGCAGTCTGGCTTTTGCAAAGATCCATTTAGTAGTTCAGTATTCTGTTTTCCACCCACAGTGGCCAACCTGATACCTCCAGGGAGCCCACAAGCAACAGAGCGTTTTTGTCAACCTTCCAGCAAGTGTTACTAAGGGACACACTCCTTCAGAAGAGGAAAGCTGCATTTCGCTATCATGCATCAATATAGCTAATAGGCCTCCTCCGCCATGAATTTGTACAAGCCCTTCTTGAAACCATCTAAGCCAGAGGCCCTCACTACATCTTGTGGCAGGGGGTTCCAAAAGATAATTATACATTGCATGAAAAACTTCTTTCTTTTGGCCAAGAGTGGGGAACCTGTGGACCCCAGAATCTAACAATACCCACAGAATACCAGATTGGGGAAAGCTGGTATTATACAGCCACAAGAGTGGCTGTATCTAGTTTGAATACCTTGATTATTTATTGATATGTTATCATTGACTGATGAGCCATTTTATCTGCCTAACTTTATTCATTTCACATTTTACTGTGGATTTTTGTTTACATCTACAGTTAAATCAGACTTTACTGATTAGCTTTTTATTCTTGATCATTTCAAGATGTTTTCATGGGAAACTATTCATAAATGAAATAAATAAATTCAATGGGGCTTTGTTGTTGTTGTTATGTGCCTTCAAGTTGACTACGACTTATGGCGACCCTATGAATCAGTGACCTCCAACTGCATCTGTCGTGAACCACCCTGTTCAGATCTTGTGAATTCATGTCTGTGGCTTCCTTTATGGAATCAATCCATCTCTTGTTTGGTCTTCCTCTTTTTCTACTCCCTTCTGCTTTTCCCAGCATTACTGTCTTTTCTAAAGAATCATGTCTTCTCATGATGTGTCCAAAGTATGACAGCCTCAGTTTCATCATTTTAGCTTCTAATGATAGTTCTGGTTTAATTTGTTCTAACATCCAATTATTTGTCTTTTTTGCAGTCCATGGTATGCGCAAAGCTCTCCTCCAACACATTTCAAATGAGTTGATTTTTCTCCTATCTGCTTTTTTCACTGTCCAACTTTCACATCCATACATAGATATTGGGAATACCACGGTCTGAATGATCCTGACTTTAGTGTTTAGTGATACATCTTTGCATTTAAAGACCTTTTCTAGTTCTCTCACAGCTGCCCTCCCCAGTCCTAGCCTTCTTCTGATTTCTTGACTGTTGTCTCCATTTTGGTTAATGACTGTGCCAAGGTATTGGTAATCCTTGACAAGTTCAATGTCCTCATTGTCAACTTTAAAGTTACATAAATCTTCTGTTGTCATGACTTTAGTCTTTTTGATGTTCAGCTGTAGTCCTGCTTTTATGCTTTCCATGGCACTGAGTAGTAAGCGGTGGTAATGCAGCCGAAGCTCTGCTCACGGCCGGAGTTCGATTCCAACGGAAGGAGGAAGTCGAATCTCTGGTAAAAGGGGTCGAGGTCCACTCAGCCTTCCATCCATCCGTGGTCGGTAAAATGAGTACCCGGCGTACGCTGGGGGGTAAAGAAAGGCCGGGGAAGGAACTGGCAATCCCACCCCATATATATGGTCTGCCTAGTAAACGTCACAAGATGTCACCCTAAGAGTTGGAAATGACTCCCACTATAAGTGCAGGGACACCTTTACCTTTTACCTTTAAATTTCATCAGCATTCATTTCCAATCATTACTGGTTTCTGCTAGTAGTATGATATTGTGTGCATATCTTAAATTATTGATATTTCTCCCTCCAATTTTCACACCTCCTTCATCTGGTCCAATCCTGCTTTTTGTATGATATGTTCTGCGTATAGATTAAACAAATAGGGTGATAAAATGCATCCCTGTCTCACACCCTTTCTGATTGGGAACCAATCGGTTTCTCCATATTCTGTCCTTACAGTAGCCTCTTGTGCAGAGTATAGGTTGCACATCAGGACAAGCAGATGCTGTGGCACCCCCATTGCTTTTAAAGCATTCCATAGTTTTTCATGATCTACACAGTCAAAGGCTTTGCTGTAGTCTATGTGATTTTCTTCTGAAAGTCCTTTGTCCATTCCATTATCCAATGTATCTTTGCGATATGATCTCTGATACCTCATCAAGTAAGTGAGGTTAGGGTTTTATCTTTAGTAGAGATGGGTGAGAATTTTGATTCAGTTTGCATTTCAAGCAGAATTTATCAAATTCGCCATTTCCAAAACAAGATGAGAACTGAAACACGCCCATCCTTTGAAATTCGCATTTATTAGAACTTTTTGATGCAGTTCGCCAACTAAACAACATTTACAAAAATGCATATATTAGGGGGAAATGTGCATAAAAATGAACACATGAGTGAAAATAACATGCAAAAAGGCATGAAATGATGAGAAATGGCTTGTAAAAATGTGTACCTTTGCCTACAAAGATGTGCCTACTTTGAGAAATTCACACTAAAATGGTGGAGAATTTTCATGAGAATCTTTTTTTTAAAAAAAAAAATGGCAGATCACTGTAGAAATGTAGAGAACTGAATTTAACATTGGAAAAATGAGAAACTGAGAACACCAAAACAGACAGATCTTTCCACTCCTAATCCTTAGTCACGAAGAGAACAGAGCAACAGCAAGGGCCTTGAATTACATGAATGCTTGTTTATCCTTGCATTAAAAAGAAAAATAAAAGAAAAAAGTTAAGCAGCTAACCTAAACCAAAGAGTTTTGGTAAAAGTTTTACTTTTAAAACCTTTTTTTCCTTTTTTACAAGCAACTTTTTGCTTATTGCTCTTAAACAGCTGTTCACCTACCTGTGGGCTGGATGTGAAGTTTTATTTTCCCAAATCTCAGCTAGAAGCTCTACAAAAGAAACTTGATTTAAAGTTTCTTAATTAAAAGAGGTTAAAGGGGAAATGTAACAGGCAATGCAGCTGTGCTGATGCCAGTGGAGGGAATTCAAAAGAAAGGAGTGAGGTAAAATCACATAAAATAGTTCCACAAAATTTAAGTGGGTGCCTTAAGCAGCTGTTTTGGTTTAATTAATGGAAAGGATAACCTTGTGTAGATATTCCTATTTCAAAAGCAATGTTCTCTTTAGATTTGTAGACATCTCAGTCTGTACCCTGCAATGTTATCCACCAATATCAATTTAAGTGATGTGTAAATAGGGCACTGAAACTGTGCCCCCTGAATTTAGCCAAAAAAAAAAAAAAAACAGCTTCAGAGATTTCAGAAGGCATGGCCCATATAGGGTCAAGGTTATCTTCACATCCATAAAATATGTATGTGTTTTAATGAAAGCTCATACTCTTAGGAAGACAAGTGACGCAGCTTGCTGCTTCTAAGAAAATGCAGCACATATACACCTCTGTCAATGGCCAATCTCCATTATTATTTAGCACTGATATAATTTTGGACATACAAAGAAAAAATATTCAAAGCTCATGCACTACTCAGCATGTCATCTTTTTGAAATAAATGAATGTAATCATACCTCCACACCACCTCAACACTCGGATGCTGTTATAGCACTTGCTTTTTGGCAAATAACAAGAGTAATTATTTTAACAAGGGGAAACAAAGGGGGGTGAACCACATGTGTGAGGTCAAATAAGAGGTTTATGAACTGCAGAAAGGCACAATTGATACAGGAGGGCAGAGGAAGAGAAACATGTTTCACACTTTTATTGTGAAGGGCATGAGTTTTGCATTGAGACTGCCAGAACAGATGTTCATACATTTGGACCTAAATCTAGAACACTTCCCGGTTTACTTTTAAACTATATCCATTGGTCTGTAGAAATTACACCTTGATTTTTAATATAATTTGTCTGGTTTTTTGAAATGGATATTACTTTAGTAGTGGTGCCAGCTGTTTAACTGTGATTTACTGTCTGGGTCTGCTTTAACAGAAAGTGGCTTTTGTGGCTCACCCGTACAGATTACATCTTAAGCTTCAAGATATCCCTATAAAGCAGCTGGGAAAAGTACTGACTGTGCTCAGAAACCGATATTACTGCCCAAGTGATCAACCTCTTGAAACATGCAGCTACTCAAGCTCTCTGAAAAACCTTTGGTTTGGCTCTGTTCTCACACTGGAAGTTATAAGCAGCAAAAGAGAGTCCACTAAGTTTGTAGTTATACTTTTTACCAGGAAGTTAGCTTAAGAAAATTATTAGTTTACTAATGAGAAAACTACTTGGTCATTTAAAAGTTCCATTTACAAATAATATTTTTAAGTCTCATTTGATAAAATAAAGTCTTCAAATTTCTACCCAGCTTGCTATTCCTAATAGTTACCAGGCCCTAAAATATTCCTTTTGTTAGCACAATTTCTAAAAGAGGTGTGTCTGCAAAAACATACACAGAGACTAGGGGAACGAAGGGCTGTGTGTGCCACAATTCTGCAAGAGCAGAGAAGAGGTGCAGAATTTCCTCTCCCTGTTGTCAAGGTATTTCCTAAGTTCAAGGATGGAACATTTCCTTAACAATTTCATCTTGTTTATTCTCCATTGCCACTGTGCAGGTTTCAGGATGTTCATCTAAGAAAAATTATGTGGAAGAAAACTAAATATGTATTAAGAAATTTACATGCACAGTGTGTAATTAATGTACATGCACACAAAATACATACATGTGCCCCAAGTAAAAACAGGCTATGCAGATCTGAGCAAAGAGCTATAACAAAATCTACCCATCGCTCACAACTCCACCAAACTATTGCCAAACCCACTAAATGGGGAAAAATGTTTCTTCATTAAACTTTCAGTTTGAAAATCAAACCAATGTGAATGAAATTCTCCATCATGTCTGAAACATAAATTCTCATCTACCACCCTCTACATATACAATCTTGGGAGTTGGTTTACTTAGGAAACAAAGGAGTTAAAACTGTCAGTGCTGCATCAGGACCACTTCTTGCATACAGGATTCTGATATCAGACACCTCCATCTACAACGCATAAGATACACTTCCTGCTACACACACACACACACTCATTGTACTGTTACTTGCTCACCCTATTTCCCAGACACGCAAGAAGTTCCAAGCAGTATATAGGGTTGCCACGTCTCTATTTTCGCTTGGAGAATCTGGATTTTTGGGGTCCCCTGGATCTCCGGGTGAGTCACCTTAAACTCTGGACTCTCCACTTTCATTAAAAAAAAGTTTTTAGGCGGTCTGGTTCATGAGATATACCCCAAAATGTCAGCCGCCACTCCCAATTTCTGTTAAATGAGCTCATAGCTGGCTGCTCTAAGCCTGCCCTTTCAGGTTTGTAGCCAGTAAGTGAATCTGGGTTGTGATTCACAAGGGATTTGTTTACCTGCCGGCAGTAGCTAGAACCCATTGCAAGGCCAGAAAACTGTTTTTTCCTGCTTATAGTATCTGAAAATCTCATAAATTTAGTAAGTATATAACTTTCAGCAGCAGCAAAAGCCTTTTTCTCTCTTGTATTTAGGGGTCAAACAATTTTACATTTTCCTGGCTTGTTGAAAAGGGCAGTGTTTTGAAAACTTTCCCAAAATGAAGCTTTAATCGAATACTTGTTTTTCTGGAAGGAAAGCTGCAATGCTAATCCCACATACCTGGAGCAAACCACACTGAATTCAATAGAACTTACTTTTGAGTAGATATGGTTAGGATTGTGCTGTAAGTTAATGGGACATTTGAGTGAACATCATGAAGGATCGTGTTTGCGCTGTAAATCTCTCCCCCTCCAATCCTATTTTTAAAGCAATTAGGTAGGGCTTACTTAGGTATCACTGCTTTTATTATGTAGGAAACTAATACTGATTTTTTTTAATGTTCTGCAATGACCAACTGGTTTTGACAATAAACTATTATATAGGGTGAATGTATTTTTATATCTCCAATGTGTGTGTGAGTATATGGAGTGTTCCCAACAACCCTGAGAGGTAGGGTTGGTGATTGGAAACCAAGGCAATAAATCCTTTTAAAATCCAGTAACCATAAAAACAAGTATAAACAGTTGCAAAACAGCTTAAAGTGGCATGATTCTGAATTTTGTATTGCACAAGTGAAGTTCCTTATCACTTGAGGTTGCAGTCCTGTACACACTTCCCTGTTTCAGTAAGCCTCATTCAATACATTGGGATTTGCTTCTGAGTAAACAAACATAGGATTGCACTATAAATATCTTTACAGGTTGTATAAATAATAAATATCTTTGACAGTCATGCTTATATAAATATCTCTTCATACTGTGTCCTGATAAGTATCTGATTTCACACGATGGTTGCACATTATTATTTCCTATATATTTTAAGTTTGCCCTTCTTCCTTAGGGTGGTCATGTTGTTTTCATCCTGAGAAGCAGATTAGGCTGAGAGATGGTGAGTAGCCCATGGTCCCAAGTAAACTTTATAGCTCATTTCTATTTTTAAAAAATAATTAAAACGATTTACATGCAGGCAAAGTTTATTAAGAAGATCTATACAATACAATTAAAGCTCATCCAACTTGTATTTAAAGTGCATGACTTCCCCCAAGGAATCCTGGGAAGTGTAGTCTCCCCCTCAGAGTTATAGTTCCCACCCACCACCCTTAACAAACTACAGCTCCCAGGATTCTGTGGTGCAATTCACGTGCTTCAAATGTGTGTTGAATGTGCTTTAAAAAATGGTGTGATCTGTATGATGTGTATTCATTAGTTAATTGAAAAGAACAATTTTAAAAGATACTTCTTTAAACAGGGGAAGGTCTGTAGATCAGTGGTAGGGCATATGCTTTGCATACAAAGGTCCAAAATTTAATTTCTGGAAGAGACTATTGGCTGGAAACCTGCACAGCCAATGCTAGTCTATGTCATCAGTACTGAGCTAGATGGTACCAAATGGCCTGCCTCAGTATAAGGCAGACTCCTTTGTTCTTAAAAGTGGAAAGAGACCCAAGGGCCACAGTGGCTCCAAAATTTACTTATGTATTTTATTTACAACATTTCATTTTTTAATTCATTCATCATTGGCAATCAATCATGGCCAAGTAAGATTGTCTTCCAAGATAAGGTCTTTAACAGTGACTGTGTGACTGTGGAGGCCAATTCTGGATCCACACAGCCTCCCACAGTGAGGACATAGGTTTCCAGATGGAAGATGGTAGCGATGAGGATTTGTTTGATGTGCCTTCCGCTTAGCTCGTTTGTCCCATTTGCCCAGTATTCATACTTCTTCAAAGTCCACAGCACCTTTTATAATAGCCAACCTCCATTTGGGACGTTCATGGGCAAAGACTTCCTAGTTGTCGATGTTCATGTTATATTTTTTTAGATTTGCTTTAAGAACATCTTTAAACCTCTTTTGCTGTCCACCGATATTCCATCCTTAAGTTGGGAGTAAAGTAGCTGCTTTGGAAGACTGTGATCAGGCATTCAAACAACATGGCCAGTCCAGCGAAGTTGATGTTGAAGGATCATTGTTTCAACACTGGTAGTCTTTGCTTCTTCCAAAACGCTAACATTAGTCCGTCTGTCTTCCCAAGTAATTTGTAGATTTTTCTGGAGGCAGCGTTGGTGGAATCTTTCAAGAAGTTAGGAGTGGTGTTTATACATGGTCCATATTTCACAGTTGTACAATAAGGTCGGTAGTACAATGGCTTTGTAAATAAGCATTTTGGTCTCCCTGTGAATATCCCGATCCTCAAATACTCTACGCTTCATTCCGGAGAATGTGGCACTCGCAGATCTCAGACGATGTTGAATTTCAGCATCGATGTCAGCTTTTACAGAGAGATGGCAAGTAATCAACATTCTCCTGCGTCGCACCATTAAGCTGGATTGATGGTGCTACAGAGGGACTAGTTCACACCAGCTGATGAAGCACTTTGGTTTTTTTAATATTAAGTGAGAGCCCAAGCTTTCCATATGCTTCTGCAAAGACATTTAGGATAGTTTAAAGATCTTTCTCTAAGTGTGTGGAGACCACATTATCATCGGCATATTGAAGTTCTGCAACAGAGGTTGACATTACTTTACTTTTTGCTTTCAGCTTGCTGAGATTAAAAAGCTTTCATCGGTTCGATATATGATTTCCACACTAGTAGGAAATTTCCCCTCAATAAGGTGTAGAATCATAGCAATGAAGATAGCAAATAAGGTAGGAGCAATGACGCATCCCTGTTTTATGCCTGATCCGACTCTCAGTGGATCACTCTGAAAGCCATTGTTATCCAAAACTGTCGGTCATGTTGTCATGAAGGAGTCGCAAAATATTCACAAATTTATCAGGACATCCAGTTTTCAGAAGGATGATCCAGAGAGGGGTTCGATTCACAGTATCAAAGGCCTTAATTAGATCAATAAATGTCATATATAAAGGTCAATTCTGGTCCCGGCATTTTTCTTGAAGCTGAAGATCATGACCACTGTCCCCCAGGAAGGGTGGAAACCATTTTGAGATTGTGGGAGGCCATCCTCTGAGATCGGTAAGAGGTGATCTGCGAGGATCCTTGCAAGGATTTTACCTGCGGTAGCAAGAAGAGAGATACCTCGATAGTTCCCACAATCTGTTCTATCAAAAGGGTGATAATTATGGCATCCCTAAACTCTTCTGGGATCCCCTCCCTCATTCAGATTTTTTCAATGAGCTTATGAAGTTGTGTAAGTTCAGGCCCACCTTCTTTAAAGACTTCAGCAGGAATCCCATCAGGTCCATTAGCTTTGTTGTTCTTCATTTGATTGATGGCTTTACTGACTTCATCTAAATTAGGGGATACTGCAAGCTCATCTCTACTTTGTTGTTGTGGAATTTGCGAGAAGACCTCACCAGCCACAATACTGTTACGATTAAGGAGGTCACGGTAATGCTCTTTCCAGCGCAGTGCAATAGACTCTTTATCCTTAAGAAGTTTGGTACCATCCATTGAACGTAAGGGATTTGTACCTTTACAACATTTATATACCGTTTTATTGTAAAAAACTCAAAGCAGTTTACAGAAGGAATTAAAACAATAAAATTATTGGCAAAAACAGTTGAAAAATGGAAATGGACTGCCTTCAAGTCGATCCCGACTTATGGCTATCCTATAAATAGGGTTTTCATGGTAAGCAGTATTCAGAGGAGGTTTACCATTGCCTCCCTCTGAGGCTAGTCCTCCCCAGCTGGCTAGGGTCTGCTCAGCTTGCCACAGCTGCACAAGCCAGCCCCTTCCTTGTCTGCAACTGCCAGCTGGGGGGCAACTGGGCTCCTTGGGACTATGCAGCTTGCCCACGGCTGCACAGGTGGCAGGGCACGTAACCCCTGAACCACCCACTGTGGGGGTGATCTTTAGCTGGCCCTTGACACCCAGGAGACACGAGCGGGGATTTGAACACAGACTCTGGACTCCCAGCCAGGCTTTCCTCCCCACTGTGCTATACCAGCTGTGGCAAAAAAAAAAAACCAGTTAAAGACAGGTATTTAAACACATTTAAAACAATAAAACCAACAATGAGTTAAAAACAAACACATACCACATTGGCTTCTACCTGCCTGGGCAGGCTTGTCTCAACAAAAATGTTTTCAGCACATACTGAAAAGAGTACAATGAAGGTGTCTGCCTAATGTTAATACACAGGGAGTTCCAAAGCTTAGGTGCTATCACACTAAGAGACTGATTTTTTACAAGAGCAGAACAAGCACTATGTGGCACCCCAAACATGGAAGGCACACCTTGAATTTGGCCTGGTAGCAAATCAACAACCACTGCAGATTTCAGAACAGAGGTATTATGTGCTGATAGGGTCTCACTCATGTCAGCAATCGTGCCACAGCATTCTGTACTAACTGCAGCCCCCGGGCCAGGTTGTGTTACATGGCAATTTCTGTGACATTGGCTGACTGGCTGCCAGGATTTTTTTTAGTTTCGGCTAAGAATCCTGACTGGATGCTGTGTTTTCTGCCTTACTCGTAGGAATCTTGTTGTGGTTGGTATGGTATTGCATTTAGGAAATCATCAGTCTTTTGCTTTGCTTTTCTATTTATATTTCATTTAATGTTAACCTCACTCCCTTACATCCATAGAAGCAACAACATTGGCTGAATGTGCTCAGCTCAGCCCCCATAAACCCACTGATGATGCACCTTGTTGGCTGCATGGCAGTTTGTTTCTTGCTCAATAGCGGTAAAAGAGAATTCACATCCTGGGAAGTGTGGCTGCAATTGCTGTTGTTCCCAAGCTGTTGCCTGTGAAGGTAGACCAAACTATGTGTGTTTTCTCTCTGTTATTACTCATTGGAATTGGGTTGGCTGTCAAAGTGAGTTTATAGCAGCCCACAGGGTAGATAGAAAAGGGTAGAGAATTTTCTTACTCTTACTCATTTCTCAAACCTCCTTCTGAAGTGAAGGGTCAAATCTGTAAAGAGGTTTGGAGCAGCCATTTTAAAAGTTAGGGGAAAGGCATTCCAGGCAGGGGGGGTTGCCAACCCTGCTTGGATATGGATGTCTTTGTGGAGGGTTCCTAGTCAAGCTTTACCAGCAGCACAATCCAAACTATATCTACTCAGAAGTAAGTCCTGTTGAGTTCTATGGGGTTTAGTCCCTTAGTAAGTGTCAGGCCCAGGATGGGACTCAGGAACCAGGCTTGTGGTTGAAAGCAATTCAGTTTTTATTAAGGTAATATCCAAACATAAACTGCGCCTTCTCATGAAGCAACACAAAATTACAGGTCCTGCGACATGGAAGAAAGTTGACAGAGCAAGGGACCGCTTTCCCGCCTGTCCCTTAAGAGGGGGGCAAACGGGCGCAAAGCCTTTCGCTCCTCCTTACCGGACCCTCGGTCACCACCCTCCTGCCCCCTTCCTTTCCTGTCTTTTCAACTGTCTTCGCGTACGTGGCGACGGGGGAAGCACAGGCCCCTCCTCTTCTGAAGTCTCCGACTCTGGTATGGGGGAAAGAGGGGGGTCAAATTTCAAACTGTCTTGCAATCTCTTGCTGCTTTTCTCTGGCTCAGGACGCAGCGTGGGAACTTCGAGGGAAGACTCCAGTTCTGTGAGACCGTCAAGGTCTCCGTTGCTATGCAAAGCTATCTCTGGAATTTCCTCTCCTTCTCCAGTCCGCTCTAACGAACTGGGCCCCTCCTCCTCTGTTTCTGAATCCTCATACCCCCAACCTGGCACCTGGACGTCTGACCCCCTGACATCATCCCCTCTCCCATGCTGTGCCCCCCCCCTCCTGACTGGCTTGGGGCGATGGGGAAACCGTCGGTGAAAAAGTTTTACCAAATCTGGAGCTTGCACATCAGTTTCAGCTTCCCAAGATCTGTCTGCCGGCCCATAGCCCTTCCAGTGAATCAAATACTGCAATTTGTTACGCCTCATTCGGGAGTCCAGGATTTCTTCCACTTCAAACTCACTTTGCTCATTCACTATTAACGGAGCCCCTGGAGGCTCCTCTGGCCGCAATTCGCTGGGGGGGGGCTGCTTTTGTTAACAAGGATCGATGAAACACAGGGTGTATTTTAAACATGTCTGGTAGCTTTAGTCGATAAGCCATGGGATTAATTTGAGCCTCTATTTCAAAGGGCCCCACCCTTTTGTCCTGTAATTTCCTACATTTGCCTGGCATCTGAAGGAAACGAGTGGACAGCCATACCTGATCTCCTGGTTGAAGGGGGGGGCTCCCTCCTGTGCAGATCAGCAGCTCGCTTGTACTCCGTCTTGGCTTCGTTTAGCTGCTGTTTCAATGTCTATTGAACGGCCTGTAACTCCTTCAGATAGTCTTCTGCGGCCGGCACCAGCACCCCTTCTGAGCTGCTTGGGAAGGCTTTAGGATGAAATCCATAATTAGCGAAGAACAGGGTTTGCTTAGTGCTGGAGTGCAAGGAGTTGTTATAGGCAAACTCTGCAAAGTACAAATATGACACCCAGTCAGTCTGTTGATAGGACACATAACAACGTAAATATCTTTCCAAAACAGCGTTCAGGCATTCCATCTGACCGTCCGTCTGGGGATGATGAGCTGAAGTGAGTTTTAGCTCCGTCTGCAACTGTTTCCACATTGCTCTCCAAAATTTAGCTGTGAACTGAGTTCCTCGATCCGAGACTACACTGTTTGGCAATCCATGCAACCGGTAGATTTCCCTGATGAATAACTTGGCTGTTTCTTTTGCCTCTAAGGCCCCTGAACAAGGGAGAAAATGCGCCATTTTGGTGAGTAAATCGACCACTACCAGGATGGCCGTCATTCCTTGTGACTTTGGTAGATCAGTTATAAAATCCATGGAGAGGTCTTTCCAGGGTTCGTTTGGGACAGGTAGCGGTTGTAACAGCCCGGCTGGCTTTCCTGTTTGTGTTTTCGCCCACACACAGACAGAACAGGATTTTACATAGTTCTCAATGTCTTGACACATTTTAGGCCACCAAAAGTCCTTGGCCACGTTCTGAATGGTTTTATAAATACCAAAGTGCCCCGCGGTGATGGAGTCATGGCACTGACGTAGGACTCTGAGCCTTAATTCTCCTTCTGGCACATACCTGGCTGCTTTGAACCATAACAGCCCATCTCGCCAGTGGAAACTTACTTCTGGATCTTGATCTTGTCCCGCCTCCTCAATATATCATTGCAGGTCTGCATCTGCCTGTTGTGCCCTTTTGAGTTCTTCTTCCCATGAAGGCTGACATGATCCCAACGTTAATTTCTCCGGCGGGATCACGTATTGAGGCTGGTCATCGTATTCACTTCCTTGGAATTGTGGCTGTCTGGATAAGGCGTCTGCTCTCTGGTTTTTAGCTTGAGCATGATAAGTAATCTTGAAGTTGAACCTAGTGAAGAACTGGGACCACCTTATCTGTCTCTGGTTCAGCTTCCTGGCTGTTTGCAGGCTTTCCAGGTTCTTGTGGTCGGAGCGCACTTCAATCTGATGAGAAGCCCCCTCCAAGTATTGTCTCCAGTTCTCAAAAGAATCCTTGATGGCTAGTAGTTCCTTCTCCCAAACTGTATAGTTCTTCTCTGCCGGCTTTAACTTTCTAGAGAAGTACGTGCAGGAGTGCAGCTCCTTCCCTTCTTGGTCTAATTGCAGAAGGACCCCCCCGATGGCAAAATCCGAAGCATCGGCTTCCACGACGAAGGGGCGGGTTGGATCGGCGAAGCGCAGAATGGGCTCAGTAGCAAATCTTCTTTTCAGCTCCTCAAAGGCATTTGTGGCGTTCTCTGTCCATTGGAATTTCTTCTTTCCCCTTAAACAGTCAGTCAGGGGGGCTGTTAATTTGGAAAACCCTGGAATGAACTTTCTGTAGTAATTGGCAAACCCTAGAAAACGTTGTACATCCTTTTTGGTGACAGGTTGACCCCAGTCCAGTATACAACTCACTTTCCCTGGGTCCATCTCCACTCCCCCCACTGAGATTCGGTACCCAAGGAAGTCCAGAGACTTGAGGTCAAATCCACATTTCTCTAGCTTAGCATACAGATGATTTTCTCTCAGTCTCCTCAACACAGTTTTTACGTGCTGGTCATGGTCTTCTTGATTCTTTGAGAACACTAGGATATCATCCAAGTAACAAATTACATACGTGTCCAACAGGTCTCTAAACACGTCATTCATGAACTTTTGAAACAAGCCTGGACTCCCCGAAAGCCCGAACGGCATGACCAAATATTCAAACTGACCATAAGAAGTCAGAAATCCTGTTTTCCATTCATGTCCCTCCTTCATCCTGACCAGATTGTACGCTCCTCTTAAATCCAACTTCATGAAGATTTTTGCTGAGCGCAGGCGGTCTAGTAGCTCTGAAATCAAGGGCAGTGGGTAACTGTTAGGGATGGTGATCTGATTCAATGCACAGTAGTCATTACAAGGTCTGAGCTCCCCCCCTTCTTCTTCACAAACAACAGGGGTGCTCCAGCGGGGGACTGTGAGGGACGTATGAATCCTCGCTTCAGGTTCTTTTCCAGAAATTCCTTCAGGGCCTCCCTCTCAATCTCTGTGAGAGAGTAAATTCTCCCCGATGGGATGCTGGCTCCTAGCACGAGATCAATCGCACAGTCATAAGGGCGGTGGGGGGGTAGAGTCTCTGCCTCTTTTTCATCAAATACATCTTTGAATTCCTCATAAGAACATAAGAACATAAGAAGAGCCTGCTGGATCAGGCCAGTGGCCCATCTAGTCCAGCATCCTGTTCTCACAGTGGCCAACCAGGTGCCTGGGGGAAGCCCGCAAGCAGGACCAGAGTGCAAGAACACTCTCCCCTCCTGAGGCTTCCGGCAACTGGTTTTCAGAAGCATGCTGCCTCTGACTAGGGTGGCACAGCACAGCCATCATGGCTAGTAGCCATTGATAGCCCTGTCCTCCATGAATTTGTCTAATCTTCTTTTAAAGCCATCCAAGCTGGTGGCCATTACTGCATCTTCTGGGAGCAAATTCCATAGTTTAACTATGCGCTGAGTAAAGAAGTACTTCCTTTTGTCTGTCCTGAATCTTCCAACATTCAGCTTCTTTGAATGTCCACGAGTTCTAGTATTATGAGAGAGGGAGAAGAACTTTTCTCTATCCACTTTCTCCATGCCATGCATAATTTTATACACTTCTATCATGTCTCCTCTGACCCGCCCTTTCTCTAAACTAAAAAGCCCCAAATGCTGGAACCTTTCCTCGTAAGGGAGTCGCTCCATCCCCTTGATCATTCTGGTTGCCCTCTTCTGAACCTTTTCCAACTCTATAATATCCTGCTCGCTCTCTTGTACTGCCCCCGCTAAGGTGTTCTTGATTCCTTCGGGTTAACAGTTCTCCTGACAATACTGAGAGGTGAACCACACCACCGCCTCCTTCCAACTTATTTTGGGTTCGTGCTTGGCTAGCCAGGGCATTCCCAGAATCACCTCAAAGTTCGAGAGATCTGACACGTACAGCGAAATGAGCTCCTCATGCCCAGGAATTTGAAGTTTCAATTCCTCCGTGGCGTGTGTCACCCCTCCTGACTTCAGGGGTCTCCCATCGATGGTCTCCACAGATAGGGGAGCGTCCAGTTTCCACCTAGAAATTCCATAACGCTTGGCTAACTTTGCATCCATAAAATTCGTGGAGGCCCCACTGTCAATTAATGCAGTAGAGTTAAACATCACTCCTTGGGAAGTTGTAATCCGAATAGGTAGAACCAACACTCCTTTGGAGGGGGGTTGGATCATTGGAGGGCCTTTATACAACGCTGCCCCCAGTCCACCGGCCTGCACTTGGACTGGGTGTTCTAGTTTCCCGACGGCTCTGCTTTCCCCCCTTTCAGTCCACAATCTCTGGCCACATGGCCCGGTTTCAAACAATAAAAGCATAAACGTTCTCGGCGTCGTCTCTCTTTTTCTTCTTCTGACAGTCTCAGCCTAGCCCCTCCCTGTCCCTCAGGTGCATTACCTGCCGTTCCTGAAGTGGAAAGGACCTTGCTGCGGGATGCCGAGGCTGAATATCTCGGGACCTCCTGTTTCTTTTCCAGGCGCCTTCCTTCCAGCCGGTGATTGATCTGTAAACATAGCTGGATTAGCCCTGGCAGGTCAGTGGGGGGGGAGGTCCTGGCCAGCTCATCCAGGATCTCAGCATTTAGTCCACTCCGGTACATAAACATCAAGGCTGCTTCATTATAACCAGTTTCCTGGGACAAAATTTTAAAAGCATTAGTGTACTCGGAAACAGTTCCTTTGGCTTGTTTCAGTGCGCCTAGCTGCCGCGCTACTGTTTCAGCTCATTGCGGGTCTTGAAACATCTCGGTCATTTCTTGTATAAATCCTCTGTATCTTCCTAGGAGGGTATCCTTTCTCACCAGGTACGGGGTCACCCATTTTGCAGCTTCTCCCTCCAGGAGGCTGATCACGAAGGCCACTTTAGCCCCATCACTCGGAAATTCTGCATTCCTGACATCCAACTATAACTCACATTGAGCCACAAAAGTTGCCAACTGATCACTTTGCCCCGCATACTTTGGGGGTAATCCAATGGGAACCTTCACCGCCGCGGCTGGAGGGGCTGCCCGCATCCGATCGACCGTGGCTTGCAAGGCCTGATTATCCGTCTTCAGCGCCTTGACTGCTGCCAGCAAGGTTTGAACATCCGTCTGCAGATCAGCCACATTAGTCCTCAAAAGTCTCACTTCTTCCGTCTCAGAAGTGGGATTTGTTCCCCCGCCGCTCCCTTTGACATCTTGTCACGGTCAAGTGAAGAGAGCGTAGAGGGTGAATTAGGTGGCTCTGTTAAGCTGTCAGGTCCAGGATGGGACTCAGGAACCAGGCTTGTGGTTGAAAGCAATTCAGTTTTTATTAAGGTAATATCCAAACATAGACTGCGCCTTCTCATGAAGCAACACAAAGTTACAGGTCCTGCGACATGGAAGAAAGTTGACAGAGCAAGGGACCGCTTTCCCGCCTGTCCCTTAATAGGGGGGCAAACGGGCGTAAAGCCTTTCGCTCCTCCTTACCGGACCCTCGGTCACCACCCTCCTGCCCCCTTCCTTTCCTGTCTTTTCAACTGTCTTCCCGTACGTGGCGACAGGGGAAGCACGGGCCCCTCCTCTTCTGAAGTCTCCGACTCCGGTATGGGGGAAAGAGGGGGGTCAAATTTCAAACTGTCTTGCAATCTCTCGCCGCTTTTCTCTGGCTCAGGAGGCAGCGTGGGAACTTCGAGGGAAGACTCCAGTTCTGTGAGACCATCAAGGTCTCCGTTGCTATGCAACGCTATCTCTGGAATTTCCTCTCCTTCTCCAGTCTGCTCTAACGAACTGGGCCCCTCCTCCTCCATTTCTGAATCCTCATACCCCCAACCTGGCACCTGGACATCTGACCCCCTGACAGTAAGTATGCTTAGAATTTCAGCCTTCAGGGGCATTCATCTTTACTCCTGAGTGCTCCCACTTAACATCTCCACAGCACTATTTATTTATTTATTTATTGTACTTATATACCGCCCCATAGCCAAAGCTCTCTGGGCGGTTTACAGTAACTAAAAACATTAAAACAAATATACAAATTTAAACACACATCTTTTAAAAACAATTTAAAACACATGCTAAAATGCCTGAGAGAAGAGGAAAGTCTTGACCTGGAGCTGAAAACATAACAGTGTTGGTGCCAGGTGCACCTCGTCAGGGAGATCATTCCATAATTTGGGGGCCACCACTGAGAAGGCCCTCTCCCTTGTTGCCTCAGAGGAGGAACCTGGAGGAGCACCTTTGATCTTGAACGTAGTGTACAGGTGGGTTTGTATCGGGAGAGGTATTCCATCAGGTATTGTGGTCCCAAGCCGTTTAAGGCTTTATAGGTTAAAACCAGCACCTTGAATCGAGCTCAGAAACATACAGGCAGCCAATGCAAGCCGGCCAGAATTGGTTTTATATGTTCGGACCATCTGGTCCCTGTTACCAATCTGGCCACTGCATTTTGCACAAGCTGCAGTTTCCGAACCATCTTCAAAGGCAACCACACGTAGAGTGCATTGCAGTAATCTAATTTGGAGGTTACCAGAGCATGGACAACTGAAGCCAGGTTATCCCTGTCCAGATAGGGACGTAGTTGGGCCATCAACCGAAGTTGGTAGAAGGCACTCCGTGCCACCGAGGGTACCTGAGCCTCAAGTAACAGAGATGGTCCTAGGAGAACCCCCAAGCTACGAACCTGCTCCTTCAGGAGGAGTGCAACCCCATCCAGGACAGGTTGAACATCCACCATCCAGTCAGAAGAACCACCCACTAGCAGCATCTCAGTCTTGTCTGGATTGAGCCTCAGTTTATTAGCCCTCATACAGTCCATTGTCGCAGCCAGGCACCAGTTCAGCACATTGACAGCCTCACCTGAAGAAGATGAAAAGGAGAAATAGAGCTGCGTGTCATCAGCATACTGATGGCAACACACTCCAAAGCTCCGGATGACCACACCCAACTGTTTCATGTAGATGTTGAACAGCATGGGGGACAGAACTGACCCATGCGGAACTCCATAATGGAGAGTCCAGGGTGCCGAGCAATGTTCCACAAGCACCACCTCCTGGAGCCAACCTGCCAAGTAGGAGCGGAACCACCGCAATGCAGTACCTCCCACTCCCAACTCAGGAAAAGTCTCCCCAGAAGGATACCATGGTCGATGGCATCAAAAGCCGCTGAGAGATCAAGGAGAATCAACAGAGTCACACTCCCCCTGTCTCTCTCCCAACAAAGGTCATCATACAGGGCAAACAAGGCTGTTTCCATGCCAAAACCAGGCCTGAAACCTGACTGAAATGGATCCAGATAATTGGTCTCATCCAGGAGTGTCTGGAGCTGGCCCGCAACCACTCGTTCAAGGACCTTGCCCACGAATGGAGCGTTTGCTACTGGCCTATAGTTATTAAGATTTTCTGGGTCCAGGGAGGGCCTCTTCAGGAGTGGTCTCGCTACCACCTCTTTCAGGCAGCCAGGGACCACCACCCCTTTCACAGAGAGGCATTAATCACTTCCCTGGCCCAGTCGGCTGTTCCATCCCTGCTAGCTTTTATTAGCCAAGAAGGGCAAGGATCCAGCACAGAAGTGGTTGCACGCAACTGTCCAAGCACCTTGTCAACATCTTCAAGCTGCACCAACTGAAACTTATCCAATAAATCGGGACAAGGCTGTGCTCTGGATACTTCGCTTGATTCACCTGCTATAACACTGGAGTCTAAGTCCTGGTGGATGCTAAAGCACTAGGCCCCTTTCTTCCTTCAATGGCCTTCTGGTGACTGGCCTGGACTGGCCTGGGGGCACTTAAACCCTTCTTGCCCGGAGTGAAAATGAAATGGAAAAGGACTGCCTTCAAGTCGATCCCGACTTATGGCTACCCTATGAATAGGATTTTCATGGTAAGCGGTATTCAGAGAAGGTTTACCATTGTCTCCCTCTGAGGCTAGTCTTCCCCAGCTGGCTAGGGCCTGCTCAGCTTGCCACAGCTGCACAAGCCAGCCCCTTTCTTGTCCACAACTGCCAGCTCGGGGGCAACTGGGCTCTTTGGGACTATGCAGCTTGCCCACGGCTGCACAGGTGGCAGGGCATGTAACCCCTGAGCCACTCACTGTGGGGCTGATCTTTAGCTGGCCCTTGACACCCAGGAGACACGAGCGGGGATTTGAACTCACAGACTCTGGACTCCCAGCCAGGCTCTCCTCCCCACTGATAGATTAAATGTTCCCTACCCAGGCTCCATCTTTTAGCTAACATTTCTATCTTAATTTCCAATCAGTGCAATGTTTTGTTTGAATTGTATCCGCCAAGCAATTGTGGTTGATGCTTAATGTATCATGCTTAATGACATCACTAGGGCTCAGCCCTGTGACATCATTTGGGCCTGCCCTTGAAATCTCAGGATTTGAGATGCTTCTGACCTGGCAACCCTGGTATAAGACTTTTGTTTCCTTTGGATGAGAGTGCACTAGAGAACTGCCATGTTTCTGTATATCTGCAAATTAAGCATATACCAAAAGTAGAGCATATTGGAGGCAAATACTTTAACAGAACATCAACAGGTCATCCTATGATGTACTATTAGCAAGCCATTATTCTAAATATTTTTTTCACAGCATCTGTAAGTACTAATACTTTTTCCTTTGCCTTCTGTTGCTGTCCTGTCAGAATTTAGACTATAAACCTATAGCATAGGATCTCTCTCTTCTTGTACTCTATGTGTAATCCAAAGAGGTATTTGAAAGGCTTGCAAAAGCCCAGTGTAATTCTTTTACATTGTTACTTCTTTTCTTCGAAGAGCAGATCACCTTCCCCTTGACACACACACAATCTGTTACAAGCTGATTATGAAAATCTTTTTGAGCTCTGAAAGTAATTTACCATGTGGCATACACAGCTGGTCTTTGAGAAAACACAAGACCAAAGCTGCCTTCAGTACACAGAAATAGTTGAACGGTTCTTTGGATACTTACCTATATTAAGATGCATGCACACCAACAGCATGAAGGGAGCGCAAGGCCATATGTGCCAGCCTAACCCCTGACATCATTATCTATGCCAGGTCTTACCCCTGACATTCCCACATTGAGTGGGAAAGTCTTAAGGAGGATTCTCTGTGTGTTCAGCTGAATACACTTAGTATTCTCCCCACCACCACCACCACCGGGAACCTTGATTGGGCAGAATTTCGTGAGGCGCTAAACATATGAAGACTAGACACACCTTTCAGAACTTCAGCAAAGATAGGGGCAAAGCTGGTGGGAACAGAAACATTGGGGTGGGATGCTATGTGCACCCCCCCACATAACTTCCATAATTTATTCCCACATGCGGTCTTCGAATGCTTAAATGGGGCTAACAGTGATGTATACATAACATACATAATCAAGTTGCATCAAATCAAAAAGTCATAATTTATCTTTTTGCTATACAATATTTGCTTTTAATTGCAAAAACACATTAGGGAGATTCACAAGAGCTCTCATCCCTCCTGTGTGAAATCAATGTGTGCGTGGGGTTGCAAGCTAGCCCCACTTCCTGTAACAAAAACACTTCATCACTGCCCAAGTGTTCAGCCAGTGTGGGGAAATATTCTATGCCAACCTTGTATTGTAACCATAAGTGACCAGGAATTCCATGCAAGCAAGTGAGCAGACTAGCAGAGGAGAGACGCAGCACTCATTCCTTTCTCTGCACTCCACACAGACTTCTCTTCTGTCCCTCCTCTGCCAGCCCCTATCAGGCTAGTAAAGTTTTTTTGCAAGAGCTCACTTCTGTAGGCTTATTTACAAGATCACTCTACATGTTTGCTGTTGTACATGCACAGAGCTCCTCCATGCGATGGGGATGTGGGCCATGAATATATCATAAGAGCTGGTGTGATGCAATGCTAAGAGTATTGGACTAGGGCAGGTTTAAATCCCCACTCAGCCATGGAGCTTACCAGGTCAGGTCAGTTATCTCTCAGCCTAACCTAATGCACAGGGCTGTTGTAAGAAATAAAATGGTGGTGGTGGGGAGACATGTATGTTGCCTTGAGCACCTTGAAGGAAAGGCAAGACATAAATAAATGCATGTGAAAGGGAAAGAAAAAGTTAACTGACTCCACGTATCACAAGACTGGCTGAGAAAATATGGATACTGAACCAATATGGGACACTTAGCAGCCCCAAATGATTCACTAAGGAAATTATTAAGCATATGAAAATATTTTATAGTTGGTAATCTTGGGGTTGATATTCATTGCATCAGATTTAACTCTGAATGAGTTTTTAAGTAATGGGGTCAGGTAGGTCACATGAGGCAAACGAGAATCTGCAGAATCATGTCATTAAAATTCCACTCTAACACTTACAAACAGTGGCAACACTGAAACACATCCTTCTGAATCCTAAAACTCACAGGTTTACTTAGAAGTGGTAAGTGTCCCCAAAGCATATTTTCAGCACAGGATCAGCCCATGTCAGCAAGCGCCACAAGACCTGGAGCCAAGCCAAGGCATTATTGATGAACGTGCAAGTGGCTGCTGAAATCAGCACCAAGCAGGCACTCCAATAACACGTGGCAACCATCCAAGATGAACTGTCTCCTTCATGTGATTGTCAATAAGCAAAAGATTCCTGTTGGAAGAGAAAATCAGTAAAATAAATGTTACTGATTTTCTATTCCACCTTTTGATCCAGAAGGATCATTAAAAACAATTGCATTAGGGTTTCTACTCTTCTAATACAAGCACAGCCAATATAGTGCCCTCCAGTTGTTGTTGGACTCTAGTGCCCATCAGCCCCAGCTAACATGGCCAATAGTCAGGGATGCTGGGAGTTGGAAGTTGAACAAAATATGGATGGCATCACTTTGGCTCTCTGTTCTAATGCATAGCATTTTCTGAGTTTGCTTTTTCCCTATCCCCACCCCCCAAAAAACAGTTCCTTTTAGCTTATAATAGCTGCTCTTGTTGTTTTCCATCCCATCTTACTTCTGCAGCTCCTACAGTCCACTGCCTGGCTTTGTGTTCCTTATTCCCTACCTTCCAGGGCCACAGATCAGTTTGTATCAGACTTTGCAAAGATTACATTCCCTCAAGCATCTTTAGTTGGAACAAAGTTAATACTAATTAACTAATTAGTAGATAATTGGGATGGGATCAGTTTGTATCAGAATTCAAAAAACTGTCTGGCTTTGTTCTATGAAGAGCAGAAAGGCATTATCATTTCACATGCTAGAACAAATGGTGCAAAGCCCTCCATGAAAATTATCCTCCTAAAAAAATCACTGATTGTGTTCAAGCTAATGTTCTGAATATTATACAACAGATTTTACTTATGGATTGTCATATATTTGCCAGCTCTGTATGTAAATTTTAATATGACCACATGATGAACAACATATTTTATTTATAAGTACTTAATTATATTCCTTTCTATTGTAATTCACCAACTGTCTTATAAGAATGAGTCAACTGAGCAGAAAACTGGCAGAACATGGGACAATGAAATCCGAAATTAATGAATAATAAATAATGATTTACACTGAGTATGTACCAGAGAAAGTGCAAACTAAAATCAGATAAACAGCTAACAATTTCCCACACCTTCTCAAGCTATGAGATGCTGACTGAACACTATGTAGCAAAAGCACTAATATTAGAAACAAGTACACTTCTGTAGACAAACAAATATATCAAATGATTTAATAGGAACCAGGGCAAGTTATGTTCAAGTTGCCAAATCCTTAAACACGCCTTCCCAAGTCTTTTTATCTCTGTTCTGAACCTGTATCTGCTAGTCACTCAAGAAGAATTTTTATAGCACATCTAATACGGTCTTCTATTTGTAACCATTAGGTTATCAGAAAAGCAATAGAAGAACATTTAAATGATGTAAGTAAATTCATTCTCTGATGAAACAACTAAAGCCATGTGTACAACACAGGATTCCAAACCCAGCATTTGCCCTTAATCAGAGCTTGGAAAAGTTACTTTTTTGAACTACAACTCCCATCAGCCCCAGCCAGCATGGCCACTGGATTGGGCTGATGAGAGCTGTAGTTCAAAAAAGTAACTTTTCCAAGCTCTGCCCTTAATGTACAAAGTGGTGGCAGTGAGCATTTGCAAGGAGAAATGGTGGACAGGAGACCATGCTGACCCATCTTCTCACACTGTAATCTCTCCCCACAGCCATTTTCCCTGAGTGACAAACATTTCAAAATGCTGGCTGAGATGAAAGGCAGTAGGGGAGTGGGGAATGGAAAAACAATGAGTTAATTCTTCCCCACATTTTGGTATGTACTCTCCTGGCAAAAACAGGGTTGTGTGCACACTATGAAATAAGTAGTCCCTCTCCTCCCCTAAGTATGCAAATCAATTAAAACATATGTGCTTAACTTTAGCTTGATAGTGCCCATACATTCCACTCTCACTCATCATTTAAATAATCTGATAAAGTAGATCACTGTCGTTAATTTTACAGGTAGAACCAAGGTGATAACCATGATTATATTTAATGTTGAACTGCAATTTGAATCACAATCTCAGTAAATTCTAGGTTAACAATATTCTTAAAGCTACAGTCAGATTATAAGCATTGTGAATAATGTAGCTCATTTTTCAATATTCTTAGCTATTAGTTTTTGTTTATTTAGAACATAAAACAATTGTCAAAGGAGCATTATAGAGACCTTTTGTGAAGATTTGATTTTTGATATGCTTTTTTTCTGTCCAACAGAAACTAAACTGGGAAGCCTTATTATCTCCTCTCTGGAGTAGATGGTCATATCCCTCCTCTATCTTCCCCCGAGCCCAACACCTACACACAGCCACACCGCTAGAGCAGTACACAAACATTGTATTTGGTGAATGTACAGATTAGGTGAATTTGCAGCATAAGAAACAAGACTGTACAATGGCTGCAAAGTCTTATTACAGTTCCTAATTAGACTCACTTTTTAATGAAAGAAACAATTGTAAAAAAATACTTAATGGCATACAGAGAAGATTTATAGAAATTCTTGAACATTTTTTTATTCCTGTTCAAAATGCCCAGTATTAATGTCCCTCTCACAATCAAACATTCGTTATCCTCTATCATCAGCTTCCCTTGGTGAGGATATATTTCCACAGTAGCTAATGGAGACATTCCTACAAATCAATGTGCTGCAGTGATACAGAAATAAAAGCTCATTTCACTGTAATGATGCTTCCAGACTTCCCTCAAGTCAGGTGGTTACTTGCAGTTAATGATCTGTGACATGCCACACAAGTAGTCCTAAAAAGACTTATTATCCACTGCATGTGCAACAATATTTGCTTTATGGATGGCTAAATGAATGAAGACATTCAATGTAACTGTAAAAGTAAAAATCAAAAGAAAACTTACAAGTAACATGTTTTCTTTGAGTAAAAGAGCTGTGAACATTTTCCATTAATACTTAACCTTTTGCTGCAGTAGTGCAACCACATATAATGCTTGAATCCATAAAGCCAAAGCACTGTGCAGGGTTAGTGCCAATTATCCACAACCAAGCCAAATGTGTTTTGCAAAAACGTAATTTATGTCCAAGTTCAACTGGTAGCAATTAGAACTTATTTATGCCATTGATATAAATGAAAAACTTTACAAAAGAAGGACTATTGACTATTTTCTTTTAATTGATAGACAATGATGCACCATTCTGTTTTAAAGCAAAGAATCATTAACATATCAGCTGGAGAAACCTGCACTTTTTTCTTAAATAAAACTATGAAGTTAGGCAGCCCAACGTCATTCACAGTTAACTATCCAAGGCCACTTTCAAACGTTTTTTGCTTTGTTTCATTCACTACATCCTGTTTCTGTCCACTATGTATGTCCAGTGTAGATTTACTACTTTCCATGGTGCAAGTACAAGCTATCCATTTGTTGTAAGACTACAAAATATGAACAATGCTGCCGGAAAACATTTCTACCACAAATATCTATTCATCTCATACTATGAAGCATATTTATTAGACCTATGACTGCTGCTACAAGGACAATGGGTTACATCCACCTAAATTATACTCAGAGGAACCAATGAAATCAGTGGACCTAAGTTACCCATGTCCATTAATTTCAAAGGGTCTACTCTGAGTTGGACTAAGATTTGATACAGCCCAATCTGTTGGGAAGCTCTCCTGTGCAAGCCCCATTAAAGTGAATGGGGACTGTACAAGAACTCTTCTGCAGGGCCCTACCATTTCAACAGCGCTTGCAAAGGAGAACTTTCTCTTGAATTGTGCTCTTCATAAACAGACTGACACTGCTATATGAATGTAAGCATGCGATTAGTTTTTGCCACATTATCATCCTCCATATTATGGTTTCCAGGTTTAGTTATCACTTGAGCAAATATTTTATCAGCATTTCTATATCTCATAGCTACATGCAAAATCCTAGCTTTCCAAAAAGCAACATTCCCTCATCCTGTTTCTAAGCAGGCATCAACTACTAATTATAATTCAAACACAGCAACAAATAGGGAAGAAATATTTAATCTAAATTTACTCCTTTATCTTGTTGTATATTTCCATTTATTCTTCCCACCTCCACATCTATCCACACACTACAATTTAAATCCCAGGTGAAAAGTGAAGATACATGTATGCTAGGAAGAGGCAATCAAGTTTTGACCCTTATCTGTGTTAATAAAATGGAAGTGCTAGCCTTCCTTTTTTTTTAAAAAAAGTACTGTTCATTGCATTCTGAAACATTAAATTTGACATCAATGTCTCAAGATAAGAAAAACAGTGGAAAAAACTCATCCGACATATTTCACTTTCACTTTCCTAGAGTGCCTGACCCACAATACACATAACAAGAGGAAATCTGGTGAGGTGATTGGCTGAAAGAAATACCCCAACACTGTTCTGGAATTATGGGGGCATGGAGAGCACATCTTTACTATCAATCATCAGTAGGCAGCTGTGGAGTTAGGAAGGGGCAGGTCAGTCCACAATGCAAGCACACGGCTGCTTTACATCAGTAGCCAATGACAACTAGCCAGTCAGCAGGCACGTTCTTGCATAATGCTGACTGAGCTGCTGCTATGCTGCTGCCATTACTTCCCAGCAAAAGTATACTTTTCCCTTCCGCCTCAGTTACCCCACAGTAGCAGCAGCAGCAGCGTGTATCTGCCAATTAACCATTTCAGCAGCAGCTGAAAGACCAAAAGAAGCCTTTACAGAATGCTGGAACGACATTGATCAACAATGCCAGCAACAGCTTTGTCCACCTCTTCCAAGTGGAAGCTTCAGGTTGTAAATCACACAGGGAGACTATCTGACTTCACATCAACTATCAGCTGTGGTGGATTCATGTTTATTTAGAAAATGTAAT
The DNA here is from genome assembly GCF_030035675.1 of Rhineura floridana. Taxonomy (NCBI): domain Eukaryota; kingdom Metazoa; phylum Chordata; class Lepidosauria; order Squamata; family Rhineuridae; genus Rhineura; species Rhineura floridana. The sequence continues at coordinate 5,595,666 of NC_084488.1, forward strand.
AGCCTAGTCAAAAAACTCTAACTGATGCCCATGATAAAATTATTAATAAAACACCAATTAATCAGCAAAACCTTTAAAAATAAGTCTATGTAACTAAATTCTAGGAAGGTTTGTTGAAATCAGAAAGTTTTCAGCAGGCATCACAATTTCACAAGGGCGCCTGCCTATCATCAACAGGCAGGGAGCTCCAAAGAATAGGTGTTGCCGCAATATGAAAAAGGACCCCAGAACTGAAAAGAAAAAAAATCACTGAAAGAGGTCCCTACAGAACTGTCCATGGGTTGATAGAGGATGTAGAGCCTGTGTCTGAGAGTTCATATAAGAAATAAAGCTATACCATAATTCAGTGAAATCATATTTCGCCTGTGCAGTAAACCAGTCTTGAAGTTACCAGTGCCTAGACTACTGTGGTCAAGCCTTCGTGGTCCACAAACGGTTGCAGCTGTCATACCAGATAACCAATGGCAGTGTACAGCAGCATGCGAAAGGATTACATTTGAATCAAATTTGAAAAGAACCTCACTTAATGCTGCTAGCTAGTTTGATCTATCCCAGGGTAAGGAACCTCAGGCCCATGGTCCAAACTTGGCCCACCAGGCTTCTCCATTTTGCCTGCAAGGCCATTTTTTGTATATATGACATCAGGTGTGGGGCAGGTGAGGGCAAGGCTTGGCTGAAAAAGACTTGCAGTACCTTCTCCTGCCACCTCCTCCTTATGTGGCACTTTCAACACACAAAAAAGGACATCTAGACTCCTGCTCAATAAGATTTTGTTGGTATTGGGGTGATGGAAAAATCTACTTCTACTATATATCTGAATGTCTGGCTACAGTTAAAAGCACAACAGCAGGGCCAGTTATAAATGGTGGCAACATAACAATGGTACCCAAAACAGACAACAGAAAAAGTGCAGAGGCAGCATTGGCCCACTTAGGGCAGCATCCTCAAAGCTTTATTATCATCATCATTATCATCATCATTAACTTTATTTATACCCCACCGTTTTTCCAAATTGGAACTCACGGCGGCTTCCAGATAAAAGACACATACAATTAAAAACCTATCAAAAATAAAAGCATATAATACATAAATGAATAAGTATAAACAGATATAATTAAAAAATGAACTCTAGTTTAAAATAGCATTAAACTGTTTCTAATAATTAAAAAACATAATCATAAAATCAGAATAATTAAAAAATAAACGGCCAAGAACAATATAACATCCTTTTGGGCCTATCCTTGGCCGCCTTCGGAATCAAAGGCTTGCTGAAATAAAGTTTTTAACTGTCAGCGAAAGGACTGCAGGGAAGGGGTCATTCTTATCTCCCTAGGGAGGGAATTCCAAAGCCTAGGGGCCACCACCGAGAAGGCCCTATCTCGTATTCCACCTAGTTGTACTTGTGCAGATGTAGGTATTGAAAGAAGGGCCTCTCCTGAAGATCTCAGGGTCCAGGCAGGCACATAGAGGGCGATGAGATCTGACAAATAGCCTGGACCCAAGCCGTATAGGGCTTTATAGGTCAGCACCAGCACTTTGAATTGTGTCCGGAAACAAACTGGCAGCCAGTGAAGCTTTTTTAACAGGGGAGTTGTATGGTCCCTGTAATCAGCCCCAGTTAACATTCTGGCTGCAGCACGTTGTACCAACTGAAGTTTCCGAGCAGTCTTCAGAGGCAGCCCCACATAGAGCGCGTTACAGTAATCTAAACGGGATGTGACTAAGGCATGTGTCACCGTGGTCAAATCGGATGGGTCAAGGAACAGGCGCAGTTGGCGCACTAATCTCAAATGTGCAAAAGCCCTCCTGGCCACTGCAGAAACCTGGGAATCCAAATTTAAAGCTGAGTCCAGGAGGACACCCAAACTGCGAACCTGTGTCTTCAGGGGGAATATAACCCCATCCAGCACAGGCTGTATCCCTATTCCCTGATCTGCCTTACGACTGACCAGGAGCACCTCTGTCTTGTCTGGATTAAGCTTCAATTTGTTCACCCTCATTCAATCCACCACTGACGCCAGACACCGGTTTAAAACCAAGACAGCTTCCTTGGAAGAAGGTCAAAAGGAGAAAGAGTTGGGTGTCATCAGCGTACTGGTGGCACCGAATTCCAAACGCCCGAACAACCTCTCCCAGCGGTTTCATGTAGATGTTAAATAACATAGGGGATAAAACTGAGCCCTGAGGGACTCCACAGGCCAGCGGCGAAGGAGTCGAACAGGAGTCCCCCAGTACCACCTTCTGGGTTCGCCCCTCCAGGAAGGATCGGAGCCACTGCAAAACAGTGCCCCCAAGTCCCATCCCAGCAAGGCGGTCCAGGAGGATACCATGGTCGATGGTATCGAAAGCCGCTGAGAGGTCCAGCAGAACCAACAGGGACACACTCCCCCTGTCCAGTTCTCTGCATAGGTCGTCCACCAAGGCGACCAAAGCCATCTCCGTCCCATAGCCAGGCCTGAAACCAGATTGAAATGGATCTAGATACTCCGTTTCATCCAGGAATCCCTGGAGCTGAGAGGCCACCACACACTCTATTACCTTACCCAAGAATGGAATATGAGACCCAAACCTTCACAATTCAGCACCAATTTCCACTCCCAACCATATTCCTGGGATCACTGGGTCTTTGCAAGGACAGGTTGTTATCATTATTATTTTCTCCATAACTACTGGTTTCAACTTTCCAAAAACAGCCTGAAGATTATGTAATAACTAGCAAAATGTTCCCCGAATTGCAGGAATTTTTGAAATCTGTAGTTTTGTCCATTTTGAACTCAGAATTTAAAAGATACAAATGGAAGAGGACAAGAGAGGACAAGAAGATTCTGATGCTGCCACAATGCCCCTTCCTAGAGGAACAAAGCAGGGTCTCTCCTACAGAAAAAGTGACAGTTCCCTCCCAAGGGAACAGTTCTCTCCCTCCCAGACTCATAAAATTCAGAAAGGAAAAACTTAGAGTGCACAGAACTAGTTTACTCATTGACAACTAGAGCAATAAGAAATATATAACAAATAAGTAATAAAAATAAATAATAAAATAAACAGTGCACTTCCAACAGGTGATAATATGATTTGACATATTATCTTATTCTTATTCTTATTTATTACATTTGTATACCACCCCATAGCCGAAGCTCTCTGGGCAGTTTACAACAATTAAAAACATTAAAACAAATGTACAAATACACAAATTTAAAAACATTTTTTAAAAAACAATTTAAAAACACATCCTAAAATGCCTGGGAGAAGAGGAAAGTCTTGACCTGGCGCTGAAAAGATAACAGTGTTATTTTAGGATTATATAACACTCTAATATTTGATACAACTGCATGATTATAAAGTGAAAATATATTCATTAATTTCTTTTTCATCTTAATATATCATATAATGTGTTGTTAAACATTGTGTAATATTTCATTTTTTAAAAAAATCAAATCAGATTTAAATTGTAAAGAACTCATTTGCAGACATCCAGAACATTATTGTACGATCCACTTACACAGAAGTTTTATATTCCTCGCTTTCTTCTTTTATAGACTATAGGAGAGTCTCAGCTGTATTTGAGGCTATCCCAGCCCACCCAAATTCACTGTAGCACCGTCTCATTCCACAGTGTAAAAATTCATTAGTAAAAACAAAAAACATTTACAAGCCTTTTTAATTGAACATTGCTTAGCATATATTAGCAGAAATTAGTAAAACTTTACTGAGTACCTAGAAATAACTAAATGCTACAATGTCAAGAGCAATTATGTTGTCTCAGTAGATCAGACAGCTCAATGCATTAACAGTATGAGTTACATTAAAATGTAACCTTTAAACTTCACACTACAACAGCACAACATTTCCTGCTCAGAGAAAGCACTCCAGCATCAATTAATCATCACTCTGCCGAATATACCATCAACATTTCTAATTAGCACTGATGCACTCTCTTTTCAGGCCCATTCGTCACAATGGCTGTTTAAAAACCTGACTTATTGGACTCTGCTTAGCAAAGGATCTGGTTAATATCTGTGAGAAAAGGTATCATTCATCCATCCACCGTACACTGCTGTCCGATAATTCCTACCCCTTCTACAAGTTGCTGATAACAACTGCCCTCGGGCTAACCAGCCAGCTGTAAATCAAGTAACAGCAGCTCCTATGCAGCCTGGGTTAATTTTAGGTCACCATTTATCCAGCAGGAATGTTGACTTGATACTTGCATGTTTTGCTTATAGATGTGATAAAGGGGGAAAACACTGACTGAGCTTTTCAGGAACAAAGGACAACTAGAGCAAAATCTTATGCAACAAAAAATATTTTGCCACAGTAGCCAATAGTGACAAAAACAAGTAAATTTTAAGCTGTAATTAATATAATTTTATTCTTTTTTCATGTTTAGCAAGAAAGCCTGAATGGGAAGGAAGGGAAGTTCTTAAGGTCATAATGATGAACAAGCCACTACATCATCTTATGTCATTATTCAATAATGAATGCAATGCAATTTAAATGTTTATGGGATTGATTCATTAGAACAATCTTTCTGCAGCATTTCTAAGCACCAATTTTTCTTGCAATAATGGTTCACAACCTCGTATCAGCCAGTTGACCTCCAAGAAGTGGATACTGAAAAGAAACGTTTCAGAGCATAACAGAAGCTCAGTTGACCAGTCAAATCAATTCTCTATTTGACAGCATAATAAGAAAATAGCAACTTTTGAGGAAGTTCACTTTTTGCAAAGGGGACTAAAACTGCTAGCTGTGAGTGTTATTAGCATGTATTTTGAAAGTACATAAAAGGAGATCTGAACAAAATTCTAGTGGTTTGTGAAAATGATCAATAGTGTCCTTGAGATGTTTGAAATACTTTTATTGCATTTTTACTTTGTATGGTATGTCACCCTAGGAATTTATTTAAAGAGTGGGTGATAAATAAAATCATCATCATGAGGTGAGGGGGTCTTCTAGCAGGTCATTAGGGAAACTTGCAGTGCAATCCTGTACATATCTACTTAGAAGCCCCACTTCTGAATGAGTTCAATGGGAATTGGTCCTAAGAAAGGGTATATACTTATGTACACTTTCTTGGGAGTAATTCCAAGTGAAACCAGTGGGACTTTTCTGAAGTAACATGCATAGGATCAGGATATTAATTTAACAAATAACACATTTTGTCATTTTATGGTTTTTCCCCATTGACCAAGAAAATCAAGGTAAAGCAAAAGTTAAACATCCACTTCCAGCACCCCGTGCAACTCAGTTCAAGGTAAGTGGGATAGGATGGGGTGGAATGGCAAGAGAACATCACATAATGCTTAATATAATCCTGTAAATTGCTAGTGTAATATCAGAGGTTGCTAAATTCACAGCCCAGATCTGGACATAGTTGTCAGACCTACAGCAGCTGATAACAATATTGCCAACTCCAGCATGTTGCTCTGCTAGCATTTGGATTCCTCACACCTTAATAAAAAGCAGGTTTATCAGAGTTAAACACTTTTATAAACAAGTTTGCTTCACTGGCTACAGCGGAACCACAAAGGTGTCAGGTATAAATACACAGAAAATAAGGCAAGGTGAAAAATGTGGATGACAGCAATGCAAAGCAGCCTAATTATGGGACCTCTGAGCATATATGAAGACAGCACAAAAGCAAAGGAAGAGAAGTTTCTTTGTTTTGAAGGAACTTTTTTATTTAAGCCTCAAAACACTTCCTGTATTCACATGATTAAATAATTTAGCGTAACAAGCACGAACCTCAAGCTTGCACATCATCACCCTCCCCTCTCCTTGCACAGGGACAAGATGCTTGGAAGCATCCTTTGTTTTGATTAGCATTACATTTAAAACCAAAAACAACCAGCTTCTTCAAATATGTTTTAGGAAACTATTGTTAAGACTTACCAGAATTTGGGTATGTTTGGAGGTAACTTAAAGTTACAGCTAGTAAAAAATGAAAGCAAGATCTTCCGAACTCCTTTTCATGGTGGCACCAGATGGGCAGGGGGTAGAATACATAGGCTCAGCCTCATAATAAGCCACTGCCTAACTTATCAAGCAAATTCAATACTGCCTAGTGATCTATACCCCTTCTAAAGCTATTTTATACCCTAAGGTCAGAGAAATTATTATACTTCAGTTATGTCAGAATCATAGCTAACCATGGCAACTGTAGGAACTGAAAGTCCTCAACAAGGATCAGTATTAATACTGTCCATCCACCTTAAACATTTAAAAGGATGAAATGCCAACACACACTCACTGTGTTTAGGCAGAACAATCACTCTTGAGATTTATGGGCATTCTAAAATGGCACCCACAACTAGGCCAATTTTTGCTTCTAAAACAGTGGTAGTACTCTTGGTACTAAGATTCTATAAGTAGAAAAGAGGCAACTGATTCTAATTAATGAACACACACAGTCACCATTCTATATACCATTGGGGGAGATGTTACCATTGAACGATGTGTAAAATTAAGATACTCTGTAGAGAAGATATAACATTAATTCAAATTTAAGCTTTTTTAAGTCCTCTGATAAAGACAGGAAACAAAAGGTGTGAAATACAGTGTTTGAAAGCCCTTGCATAAGTTTATAAGGGTCTTACTACACAAAGGTAATAAAACTATAAATGTATTAACAATATGCACACATTTCAAACAACTAACTCAGGACATTCAAAAGCTGCCTTTATACATTTACACTATGCTGCAGCTAGGATGGACTGAGATGGCTGAGCTGGGTGCTCTGAGTTTTCTGTAGCCTCACTCCAATCATGTGTGGAATTTGGAGGGGAAAGAAAACCTAAACAAACATTGCTTTCTAAAAAGTTTCCAGTGATAAATGTAGACAGTGCTCATCCAGTCAGTAAATGTAAGAGATATCACTTGAAGGACTTCTTAGGGTTGGCATGTTAGTCAATTGGCAGATAAAATATTGTAAATTGACCATGTATTATTTACCTATAATTAAAAAGTCAAATATTCTCTGAAGGCAAGAATGCCACTGCATAGATGATAGCTTACTTTCATATTTCATTCAGGAATAAGGGAGGCTGCTTGACCCCCAGCACTGAAGCAGTCAATGACACACCTAGCAGGATAGCAAAGCTTCTCCTACTGACCACCTCCTATAACTACAGGAATACAAGTAGTTAATGGCAAAGGTCACAGCTCAAGATTCCATCTTGAACATGATCTTTGTGCTCTGTAAAACTTCTGTGGGATTGGACTCCGTTCTTTCGACAGATATTTTCTAGATCCAACTGCACTGATTGAAGTATTAAACTACTGCCTTGTGTTTTAATTTCATTACCCACATTACATTATTTTTCCTAAATTATTGTTCCTACATTATTTATTTACTGTAATTGCATTTGTATTTATTGAGCCTAATGTTTCAGGATAAAAACCAAAGAGAATTTGTCCCCATGAATGATTCACATTTATTTATTACACTGTCATAATAATTCAATATATTTTTAAAAGTTAATTAACTGTTATTGTGCTCTTTATTTATTTGGCTGCTCTTGAATCTGCTGCATTATCTGTTACAACTTGTTAGCTATTGAGTTTTTATTAACAACAACAACAATATTGTACATTGTCCTAGAATCTACTGTGATGAACACTGGTATGGAAAGTTTCAAAATAAACATAATGTGAAACACATTAATTTGTTTTTTGCAATGAGCATAAGTCTAGAGAGTTAAAAAAAAACTAAAATGGTTGACAGAAACTTAGGCTCCTGCTGGTGTTCTTGCGACATAAGAGAACACATCATTGCAGTTGCCTGTATCTATCGCGTTACTCTTGCCTCCCCGTTCCACCCTTGTGTCCGTGACACTAGACTGTCAGCTCCTCATAGCAGTGGCCAATCTTTTTTGCTTTTTATTATTATAATATGCTATACACTCTGATGGTTCAATCATTAAAGCAATAGTCATCTCTCACGAGATTGCTATTTGAATTATTAGGAATTAAAGCCAAAACAATGTTATGTTTTATTGACCAAGCAAAGTTTAAGAAAATGCAAGATGAATAATAATGCAGCCATTTTGTATAAGAAAACTAAGGAAAACATACTGGCAACATTTCCCAAGTTTTATGGGTAATGTCATGCTGCTAATCACTGAAGCAGGTCATTTCCATGAAGTGATATCCCCCTCCAGACTAAACATTGTGATTGTTGTCACAATATAGCACCCCCATTTGGTCTAATGCATGAAATATTACATTCTGCTGGCCAGAGCCTGCCAAAATCAATGCACAATGGTGCCAGCAAAATGAAAGGGACCACACATGTACCAATGTCTGCAACACTGGGACTCACACAATTGTACTGTAAATCTGTGAATATGGAACATAATGCTGATCTGCATTTTAGCTAGATCACCAAAACATTCTAAGCTAAAACATTCTAACTAAATAACAATTTAACAACTTACTTTTATTGCCTACCAGAGCCACATGTGGCTGAGTTTCTGACTCTTCACTGACCTTCTTTACAACATTATACCAATCTTCCACATTTTCAAAGCTCTGTTGGTTGGTAATATCATACACCAAAAGGACAGCCTGAGAAGTAAAAATATATACGTAAAGCACAATATGTTAAGATCTATGAATTTATATTAAAATCTACAAGTCCTGAAAAGTGAGATAATTGCTTCTGTAAATATGATTCTTCTAGCAAAAACTGGACAGTTACAAAAGTTAATTCACACAGACCCCTCTCAGTATGTAGACTATATCCATGGGACAGAGGGCACAGGATAGTTTCAGATTCACAAATGCCGCTCCCCTCTCCCCCAGCATTAAAATGTCACATACACAAAAAATGTTCTAGAACACAATGCTCTAGAAGGGGGAGAGAGAGAGAGAGAGAGCTTGGAAAAAAATAAGAGATGTTTCATCTTGTAAGAGTTATGTTTCACTCCTAATCATATTAGTTGAAACTGCACTGAAGCAAAGTAGCTGACAAACTGAGAATAACTGAGGTGTCTACAACGAGATGCCCCCTTGGGAGTCAAGTCTACTCCGGTGGTTCCTGAAATTTGACAGAGAGGCTGGCCAACAGAATTTTGTCTGTTTAAGATTAACCTTTCACTGAAATGCTCTTTTCTTAAAACATAACCCCCTTTTATAGCTTATGAAATATAACCAGCACCCAGTTCCCAGCACCCTAAAGTTCCCAGGGTGTTAACTGAGAGTTGCTAGTATTCAGATTATGATAGAGTGGAACCAACAATATAAAAAAGTTCAGCAATTGTTTGTTTATTCTAGCAACAGACTGAATCAGTCATGTATAATAAAGCAGATGTCAAAGGGATATAATAAGAATTTCTAGGCTAAGCTATCGTTCCTATTTAAACTTGACCTAGAATACAGATACCCACAAAGTTACCAGCAATTTTGCATATCAAAATTATATCCACAGCTATATTTTTGTAATTCCAGTGCAACTTCTGTTGTAAAACAAACAAAAAACAGTGTTGAAATTTAATGACATAAGCATCAAAGAAAGTTGAGGGAGAAAAGAGGCTGGCTGATAGGTTAGCATGTTAATGAAGCTAGCATAGTGTAGGAAGTCCATTGTTCAAATTGTGCCTCTTGTCATTAATTCACTAGGTGGTCTCATGCAAGCTACTGCCTCTTAGCTTCAGTCCATCTGCAATGGGGGGGAAGTTTCCTCCTCTATATTTACACATTACCACACCCCAAGTTTCATCTGGGTCTCAGCCACCTATGTTCTCCTTTACTCTGAGAGAATGAAAAACAAAAATAGGTTCATCACATACAGAAAATGGGGTGAGTGGGTTTGAGTGAGCAAATGAGAGTTCATTGTACATATCTATAAATCAAGCTATCGAAAAACTGTACTACTAAAAATCAAGTGTTCTTTTGTGGCTCACTAAACAAAACAACAGAGGATATACTGTATAAAATGCTTCTTATCCTAAAAAGAAAAGAATGTATGTACCACTATGGTTAATTTAAAAATTTGCCTACTGGTAAAGCACAGTTCATTTTCACTGTTCTGCAAAAACATTTCGCTACCTGGTTGCCTTTTCTTTTTCTCTTTTTTTGCCCTCATAGAACCTCAGCTGGCTGAATCAATGTAATGGCATGGGATTGCTCTTTATTTCCTCCTACCTTTGCTCCCCAGGAAGCATCTGCACTCAAAACAGCCACTATGCCTATTTAGATATCCATGGGGATATCTAAATAACATTGACGAAAACTGCTGTTTTCAACTTAAGCCACAATGCAGGGCCATGAACATCTGTTTCGTAAAGCTGTTAGGGATATAGAAGCTAGCACCTTTCGTTCATAAAAGGAAATATTATTCAAGCAATTCTGTATTAAAAAAATTCAGTCTACAAAACCAACGTTGAAAACAGTTTCACTTAAGCAGATGTTTACATTTTTACTAGCCTCTTAAAATTCTGCTGCAAACTATCATTTTTACAGTAAAAGTTCTAGGAAAGCCACCAAAAGTAACCACAATAATTTATATATATATATACACACATATTTAACCATACCTGTGCACCATAGACATATTTATCCAGCATCTTGCCTCCTATTGTTTGGCCTCCTATATCCCATACTTGAAGAGTAACATTTATATTGCCTGCAAGAGGGAAAAAAATAAAGGCTGGTGTATTTGACATAGTTGGTTTACAGAAATTGGATATAAATAAGCTTTACAAAAGAGTATCAAAGCAGCACACCACGTGCTCTATCTATGCCAGATGTGTTACTGGTGATGAATTTATCTTTTAAAAGGAGATGAACAGTAGGCTTTGCTGTTGCCAGGATCCAGAGAACCATGAAACCTGTTCCATGCATCTAAAGAAGCTTTACCTGTGTTTTCCCCAATAGAGTACCACCACCACCCATGCCATACCAGCAAATTGTTTTTGAGCTACACTCTTCAAAAATTGATTTTTCTATGGATTTGTGAAGTGTTTTTCATTAACAGTATTTTTGTATTTTACAAGCCATTTTTTTTTTTGTAAACCTGAGCACAGCATTTGTTCGACAGGAAAAGAGATATAAATGTCCCTAATAAATAAGTTGTAACTCCTTCATTTTAAATAGCACAAGTCTGTTATGGTGGCAATATTTCTTATGCATTTTATTTTATTCATAAATGCCATGCTATGCTATGTACAAAAACACACAAGTTAAACATCACACAAGTCTCACACAGGTTTTGCTAATATATATGTTGGGCCTCAGCTCCTCCGCGGGGGCCAGGAAGGGGGAGGGCATGAGTTTCAGGGTCCCCAGCTGTCAGAAGGAGCGGTAGATCCAGGAGTTGTTGAGTCTCCGCAGGAAAGGGGATGTGGGAGTGAGTTGGAGCCGGGGTCAGTTCCCATGGATGGTGCTCTCTCTGAAGAAGAGTGTGCCCCAGACCAAGACAAGGAGCCATTAGAAGTTGCTCCGGAGGGCGCGCTCCCTCTGTGACGTCCTTCCCTGGTTCTCCCTGTCAGGTTCCCACCTGCTTGTGGCTACTGCCTTTCACTAGGCACCACCAGGGACACCACCAGTCAGGACCGTCCTTTATATGGTTTCTCACTCCGCTCTAGCACAGATCTCACTAGATCCCACTGCTAGGCAGCACCACCAGTCACTTCCTGTAACCAATACTCCCAGAGACCTTGCCTCAGTCTTTCTATAGCTTGTTACTTTGTGACTGTGTGCCTATGCTGTTCCCAACTCCCTTGTATCTTTATATATAAAGCATACAACTCTGGGTTGCTCTGGATACTTGACTTGTTACAATTTCTCCCTTCACCGCTGCCACCATTAGATACAGTTTCTGTTCAGCCTTGGTCATTACCTTGCCCTCCCTTCTGGTCTATATATTCCCCCAGCCAAGGATCAGGCCTTTGGTAAACCAAATAAGTATTTATTTACTAACAACAGGAAATAACAAGATTACTTTAAGAATGTTTCATAAGCATATGGTTTCATATATGGTCACTCCTTATGTTTCTGTTCATATATATACTCTTTAAATATTAACCAAATACAATCCAAACTTCCCTCAGAACTCTGCCAACCAACCCTCACCAAACGACCTCACTCCAACCAACTCAACAACCTTCCCCTCATCACTCACAAACCTCCATTTATACCTTCAGCCAGCCAGCCACTCAGCCAATCATCATCCAGCATATTTCAGCTTCTCACCCATGTACCCCCCCTTTCTCCCTCAGTCAATTACCATACATCACCTAATAGACCCGCACTTACCATATTTACAGATGCTTAACCTACAGGAACATCACACGCTCCCCCTCTGCCTAGCGGTTCTCAGGAGATGCCAGGACAGCAATCTCCCTCTGACATCGAGCCTGTTGCTGAGGCCCTTTCGGACGAACCATTGGACGCCCGCCCGTCACCCCGCGCTCATCGTCGCGAGAAACAGACGGGTCAGAGGCAGGACTTGAGAAGGAGTCAGAGATTAAGATCAAGGACTTTCCCTACTTAAACCTGCAGCTCCAGGGGAGGAGCAGCTGAGTCAACTTTCTTTATATGTTGCAGAGCATGTCTAGAGTGCAGCTAGGGAATTCTAGTGAGTTAGTTTAGTGCTCTCTATGAAACGTACTGCTTTTGATGTATCCATTACTCTAATAAAACAAGAATTCATTACACCTGTGTCTCAGCCTCGTGGATCCCACTCTGAACGGGACAATATACAACCAATGGTAAGCTCACAGCATCGTTAGAATCCAAAGAGTTATTAAAGAATGCCCAATGGTTTGCAAGAGCCCATTCCCTACCACCATCCACAGCAAACAGCTCCCTCCCCCCATGCCCCCAATTTATAGAAGTGGCTTGCTATATGACCGGAACAGCTAGTGTTTAAGGAACACAACATTAAAACTTAATGTGGGTGCATGAAACTATGTAAGCACTAATGTGGATTCTGGCTACGACCAGAGCACAATGTAATTTTGCACAAATTATTTTGCAAGTAATTTTGTACTTGGTAATACTACATCATCCATCATTTGTGAGTATTTGAACAGTAGCCATTTTTAATTTATTTGTACTAATCACCTTACACACGTTTTCTTGTGGGCAATTTCCCCCCCTTGCTTAATAGTGCAGATGTGCATGGTGTGCAAAGCTGTATTTCATTTTTACTTTTCTCTGCAGCACTTCCCACTGCTGAACAGATACGCCACTTTCAAAACTTCAAAACAGCTCTCTAGTTTGGAAGAGCAAGTAACTGCAGAGAAAAGTGAAAGTAAAGCTTGGGTGAACATGTGGTCCTCTCTTGCACGTGAATTATTCTGTGGATCCTGGTTGTCACCTGATAACACAGTTGGAAAGATAGGCTCAAAATGCTAAAAAGTTACACACTTCAGCAAAAGTAACAGGCCTTGATTTTAAATAGCAAGCCTATTAAAAGTGTCTTGATATTCCAATATTGCTTAGCTCCTTGCAGTGTATGTAACTAGCACTAGTCAGAAAACTCAATATATTGTGAATAGAAAACTAGCAATACATTCCATTAATAAATAGAATTCTAACAGCAAAACACCTTCAACTTAACTTCAAATACTCCATGTATTGAGCAATGGAGTTTTCTTCCTAGCAGAATTCCCAATCCTTTTAATTTCTAGTTTTTATAATACTTCAAATTATATAGACACGATCTAGCCAAATGTAGACACTTCCCACTCTCATTGATTTCAGTGACTTAAGAGCTTTGCAGATACCATAGACTGTGAAAAAGACAAACAATGGTGTTAGAACAAATTAAACTAGAACTATCACTAGAAGCTAAAATGATGAAACTGAGGTTATCATACTCTGGAAACATAATGAGAAGACATGATTCACTAGAAACGACAATAATGCTGGGAAAAACAGAAGAGAGTAGAAAAAGAGGAAGGCCAAACAAGAGATAGATTGATTCCATAAAGGAAGCCACAGACCTGAACTTACAAGATCTGAACAGGGTGGTTTATAACAGATGCTACTGGAGGTCGCTGATTCATAGGGTTGCCATAAATTTAATCAACTTGAAGGCACATAACAAACAACAAAAGTAAATCTTACCCACTTGAATAAATGGAAGTTAATTTGTTTGCATCATGCCACACTTTTTTAAAAAAACGATAAAGGGGAAAAAATGTACCAGTTAAGGACCGACTACTCCCAATATTAATTCAGGTAAGAGAAGAATTATGCCCAGTTTTATACACACTTAAGAAGTACATAAAAGGAGCTACATCTAAAATATTAACACACAAGAATTTATCAAATTGCCTCTTCCATTAAAAAAAATACATATGCGTAAAAACAACTTACATTAATTATTTCTGATGCAAACTTTTATAACCTGTATTAACTTTACTAGGGCAAAATATACTGTCCTAATATGCTACATTTTAGCACACAGTTCTAACGGCAGAGCTTACATAAAACAAAAACATGATTCTAAGCACAAAATCGGAGCCATCGCTGCAATTTTATCCTTAAACAAAAATCCCTAAGGCGACGCTTAGGTCACGATCCCAGCATCATATAGGATGCTACTTTTTTCTGGACAAAAGCTCTGTGCCCTTATAACAATGAAGAGAATGGTAGAAATTCAGTAGGTGCAACTCGGAATGCAAAAATATATACATCCTTTGTTGTTATTGTTAATGTTAAGTTTTTAATGGGACAAAATAGAAACAAACTGTTTTTTAAAAATTGCAAACATTTTCTCTGTCACACAGCTGTTAGAGGAACAGTCAGTCAGGAAAAAAAGGTGGCAAAACCCTACAAATTCAACTCTGATGTATTTTTGTAATCCCATATACAGATGTCATCTTAAGGAAATGGAAGGTATGTAAATAACATGGAGAAAGGAAGGACTTCAGTTTAAACCTTATGCTTTATATTGAGGATAAATAGCAAAATCTGCTAGGTTTATTAGATTTTTAAGTACTAGCACCAGCAGCTATTAAGGTGTTGGACTATGATCTGGGAGCCCAGGGTTCAAATCTCCACACAGCCATGAAGCTCACTGGGTGACCTTGGGCCAGTCGCTGCCTCTCAGCCTCATGAAAACCCTATTCATAGGGTCGCCATAAGTCGGATTCGACTTGAAGGCAGTACATTTACATTTACTTATCAGTTATAAAACATATCCTACTTCTTTAAAACAAAAGTAATTCTATATAACAAAAAAGATATAATTGTACTTACACTACTCAATATTATTTATGATGTAACTAATGCATATTTTCTTGGTCATTCTTAATTAAATGAACGTAAATGGCTTACCATGGCTTCAATCCTGCACCCACTTATGTACATGTACAGTGGAATCTTATGCATGGCTAGTCAGAACTAAGCTCCACAGTGAGTTCAATAGGGTTTATTCCTAGGTGAGCATGTACAGGATTGTCATCTTAGTCTCACTGTATTTAACATCAAAAATGTATTGGTATTTTACAGTATGCCACCAACATGAATATAGGGTTTCCTGTTGGAACATCTTTTTAAAATCTTCCCATAACATTGCTGCAAATGTTCATCTGTATGAGAAATTTTGATAGCATTTTTTCCTGTGTTAAAGAGATACATTTGGCAACTATATTCAGGGCTAGAACCATCTTTCTATCTAAGAAGACAAGCATGAATGATGATTTCAGCAACTTTTCTGGGTAAATATTTCACCTGTGCAAGACATTCTCAAATGAAAAGAAGCTCTCATTGATTTCAACGGACCTTATACAGGAGAACTTCCCATGGATTGCACATGAAGAACCAAATTAGCAGTGCTGTTGACTGAAGACTAATCTGCATCCATGCAACAAGCAAACAGATTATATGCAGAAATATTTTATTAAGATTATAATGTTCAAAAATACAAAGTTCTTCCCTCCCAAAAATGTGTTTATAGCCATACTTTTCTGGAATCTTGTCGTTGACCATTTATTTGGCAGTACTTTGTGCTGAAATGAAACTTACTTGCAAATGTGCTTGTTTTTTATTTATATAATGAGACACATAGAGATGTATATTTTTCAAATGAAGCCAGAATGTTTCAATTATGTTCAATTATGTTCCAGGTACATTTAAAACTGGATAGATTACAGGCTAACCCTGTAGTTGTTACACAATAGTAAGTACAAATTAATGTTTTATACAATTGCGCAATATATATTTTGGTCCTCTATAGCGAAAAAGACAGCTGGTATAGCACAGTGGGGAGGAGAGCCTGGCTAGGAGTCCAGAGTCTGTGAGTTCAAATCCCCACTCATGTCTCCTGGGTGTCAAGGGCCAGCTAAAGATCACCCCCACAGCGAGTGGCTCAGGGGTTACGTGCCCTGCCACCTGTGCAGCCGTGGGCAAGCTGCATAGTCCCAAGGAGCCCAGTTGCCCCCCAGCTGGCAGTTGCGGACAAGGAAGGGGCTGGCTTGTGCAGCTGTGGCAAGCTGAGCAGGCCCTAGCCAACTGGGGACGACTAGCCTCAGAGGGAGACAATGGTAAACCTTCTCTGAATACTGCTTACCATGAAAACCCTATTCATAGGATAGCCATATGTTGGGATCGACTTGAAGGCTATCCATTTCCATTTTTATAGGGGGGAAAACCTCTATAGTTTTCATATGAACTGAATATTAAAAATTCTAGAGAAATTTTGCTGAAACTTCAATTTTTTGTACATTATAGGAAATAATGTTCAATCGAAAGTGAAACTGAGCTTATTAGAAACACAGGACAGATAGTCAAACCCTTTTGATCTGAATTGATGCCCCTAGCAGAATTCCACAGCAACATTCTAAAAGTATACTCGAGGCACTGGTTAACCTTACTTAAAGTTCTGTACAGTCAAGATGAACTGAAAACATGTCTGTCCTCTTTTACTGAGGTCTTTTAAAAGCCTTTTCACAGTGAAACCCTGTTTACTAGGCTATACCCACAACCTTCCTGAAAGTATTTTGACTGCAACTCTTAAGGTGCTCTATCTGCAAAACCTCTGACTAACAGATACGCTATTCTAAGTATTGAAATCTGCACTGCGGTAACATCCAGATACCACACTGGATCATGAAATATAATTACCTGGGCCACTATTTGGAACATAAGTACCTTGAACAAAGAGAACTCAATGTTTAAATTTTTAAAATAGGTATTTTTTTACCGTTAAACTCTTCAACAGTAATTGATACTTTTTACTGAACAATGTATGCCTGAATCCCAAATACAATTACCCCAATGTAGAGATCCTTGCATATAGCAATTGATTAAGAGAAGGTTCCTCTCTGCAAAATAGATGGTTGACACTATCAACTGTGACAGCACTGAAGCTGGGAGGGAGAAGAGGTGCCTGGAATCAGCATCTCCCTTCTCCAAACCCGAAACAAATTACTCTCAAATCTAACAAAAATAAAGCTATCTATATATGAACCGAAATCAATATTCAATCTTGAACAATTAAAAAAGGTTCATAAAAAAGGAATAATACTTTAAATACTTTAAAACAATGCTTTCCACTTAAAGATATTCACCAAAATATCCTACAACTCTTCAGAAACTACAATTTTATTACCTGCTCTAGGGTAAATTCAAACAGAGTAATTATTTTTTGCATTTTCAGTATTAATTATTCCACTTTTACGAATAATCATGTTGCTATTCAAATTAGAATTGCATTCATCTTTATGCCACAGAAACACATCTTAAAACTTTACATTTTGACCATAAGAAAACTTCTTATGTCTTTTCAACAAACATAATCATCCATAGCTGAAAAACTATGCTATCATTTGCAAATGTAAAAAAACCTCTGGGAAAATAACTATTTTATATATTGGTGGAGCATATAATTAACAACTGTAGAGGTCTTATAAATATAGATACAAGAAATATGCAGATGTTATAAAGCAACTGGGTAATACCTTTATATCTGCAAGAAAAATCATTGTAAGAAAATAAGTATTTTTCCAAGAATTCCGTCCCCTTTCAGAGTTCAGTAGTGATCTAATATGTTATACAGGCTTAGCAACTATTATTGGGGTGGGGGGAGAGATAGGAAGAAACATTTCCAGCACACAAATTTTCATCTGCACAAGGCACACATTCTACTCACTAGTTCTTTTGTAAATATTATTTAAATCACTACTTCTGGAGGACCAAATGGGGCAATACAGGATTATTCTCTCCATTCATAGAAAATAAACATTCATACTTGAGATTCAACACGACATCCAAGAGATCTATGTAGCTTGAATATTGGCAGAGCTGGAAAAGTCCTGAAAATGTTCCCAAAGTGATGATGATGCCTAGCTAGGTTTCTGAATTATTTTTCAGGCCCTGTAAAGTTGACCCTATTTAACATAATTTTCAGAACTGTGCATTTGAAGTTTAACAAAAAAAAATCTTGTGCTCTGTTCAAATAAGCTATGCTTTGTATGTATTCTCCTGAAATATCCCAGAAATGAGCTCAATCTTGCAGCAACATTATCAATTCTCCCTGCAGTCTCATAGTGAAAATGGTCTCTCTAACTTTGGTTTGTTAGGCACAGCAGAGGAAAATTAATTTAATGGAATATTTTTATGCTTGCAAATTGAATTATGATAAAATGAACGAACAACTCATTTTAGACCCCCAATTGTTTAGAAACAAACTTTAAGATCCTGCCGTTCTTTTTTAATTACTTCTTTACATTTTCCATGCAGTCTACTTCAACTGGGATCTAAATAGTTTCTTTGCATCATGAAGTGCAACATCTTGAATGCTCAAACTGTATTTTTATGAGTGCTTGGGGACCCTGAATTTTAGTGGTCTATTAAATGCTAGCAATTTCATGCTGCCTTGTACAAGACAGCATTCACATATCACAGCCTAGCAATTTAATAGCTACATAATATATGTATCTCCTCAACCTAAGTAAAAGTAGGGAACATTTTTATCTAAAAATCATATAATTTCAAAATAAGATTTTTCCATTACTACATTTAGGTTTCTTTCCATTTTGTACAAGGTGTTTTCTGCTTTAAATCCTAGACACAGGAACCTAGGACTAACACATTATTGAGAATCTAATATTTCATACACAACATAAAACAAAATGATATAACTATAAATGCACAATCCTTCATCAGTGAGTATTCTGCATTAGTAATCAAACTTGATTCATATTTTTAAAGTGCCATATAAAATCTTCCTATGTACTTAACAGTTAAGCTCTTTTCTCAACTCTTTACTGTTAGTCCCACTTTTTTGTATTATGCATGTTAATCTCCTCTTACCTGGTAGCGTTATTCTTTTCAAAAAGAAGTCAAGTCCTATGGTTTGTTTGTACTGCTTCCCAAAAGCTTCTTGAGCAAAACGTGTGGCTAAGGAGGTCTAAAAACAGAATCATATTAACTTAACTTGATATCTCAGAGGAGACAACTGAAATATAACGGAGTAAAATAAGAACTAGGCAAGTTTTTGAATCAGAAATTTGTAATTGCTTTTTCAACTTTTTTCCTTTGAACTACAGACAACTATTTCTAAAACCATAGGAAAACAATGTCTAATACAAAACTGATTTCTAAAATGAAAGGCAGCCTTTTGGCTTGACTCCCATTTTTTTTTAGAATAAATAAAAATA
Organism: Rhineura floridana; assembly: GCF_030035675.1. Taxonomy (NCBI): domain Eukaryota; kingdom Metazoa; phylum Chordata; class Lepidosauria; order Squamata; family Rhineuridae; genus Rhineura; species Rhineura floridana. The sequence goes on from NC_084488.1 coordinate 5,615,276, forward strand.
TACATACTACTCTACACACACACACACACAAAGGTCCAAGTTGCTCTAGCAGAGAGCATGAGGAATGTATCTGTGATGTAAAGGGAGGTAACTTATACGGAGTCACACTATTTATCCATGTAGTTCAGTATTGTCTACAATGATTGGGAGCATAGGAGTCGAGATTAAGGAAATTGAACTTGAGACCTTCTGCAAGCAAAACATGTGCTTTATGACTTGCCTATGGCCCATTCCAGATTCTGTCTTGATTACTTAGCACTGTAACAAGCAAAGCACTCCATAATGTTGTTTGTCTTCACAACAACACTGGCAGGGATTCAAAAACCACACAAATAGTTCATGTGCCCAAGAGGTCTTTGGGTTTCATGTTTCTTGAACAGCAGCACCCTCCCCCACGTGGATAATTTTTGAAGTTGATAGAGTTGCAAATACAATTTGTAACCTGGCCAGAAGGTGTACAGTTCAAATAACAATGTTTTAAGAACATCTCACTAGGTTAGCACAATCCCGAAGAAAGAACCAAGGGCAAAGAAATAGGCAACTTGACGAAGACAACACAGCAAGACCCTGAAAGCAGGACCGGCACCAGCCTGCCCTGGGCGCGCGGCTCCTGCCTCTTCTACCTGCCTCTCTTCTGTCTCCTACTGCTGCACATGCTTAGCGCACAGGGCTGCCATCAAGCAAGATGGCGGCAGAGGCTTCTCTAAGGGGCTGATGCCCCTGCTGCCATCTTGGTTGATGGCATGCATGTGCGGTACGCTACGTGCACACACGTGCCTGCCATCAACCAAGAAAGGGGTAGGGGCATTAGCCCCTTAAGGAAGCCTTCGCTGCCATCTTGGTTGATGGCAGCCCTGGGTGCGCAGCATGCACAGCAGCACATAGCGCTACTCTCTCACCCTAATAATGGGCCATTCAGGGGGCCCTCTGGCCGCAGGGGCCCTCGGCCAGGGCCCAACCTGGCCGTCCTTTGGCACCAGCCCTGCCTGGAAGAGCTGGGATGTGAATCTAGAACTCCTAGAAGCAAGTCCAAACTTCTCTCCACTCCATTATTTTGCTACTCTGTTTCAGAGGACTAACCTACTTCTGCAGATGTTAATGTGCATAAGGTTACAGAGATATTCAAGTTATCAATAAAGGCAAGTATTTAAGAGGATGTGCCTAGAAAGAAGCAATTTTACTAATATTAAGTGGACCTCCAGTTCTAAACACATTACTAACAAACAAAAATCGAATAAAATAAAATAAATAAATAAACAAGAATTTGTTGCTTGAACTTGAAATAAAACTGCTTGAAACCCATTTCCTAAATATATATATATACTTAATAATTGTGTTGCAGCTAACTTAAAACTGAGGCATTTTCTAAGCAGGATTTTAGACTGCAAGCTACAAGTTGATACAACTGAAAATAATAACCTATTAATATAGTAGTATAATCCTAGTAGTATAAAGTCCTTTCAATAAAATTGATATTCAGTCTAAATGTCTTTTGAAATTTTGATTTCACAAATATCTTCCAAGAAATATGAAAATATTTCAGTATTTCAAAATTATAATGTTGAAAATCTTTATAGGAAACATATATATGTTATGACATCGGAGAAAACTGCAAAAATAAGAACGACAGCACAGAGAAAATAAATGCAGGACATCACCAAACCTACCCTCATCTTCCGAACAGTTTCCTATCTTAAAATATTCCTTCTTTTTAATAAGAACCAGAGCAATAATACATTTAAATTCTGCAAAGGCAGAGAAGCTATATACTATATCCTAATATCCTTGATTTATGAACACTGTAAATATTGACTTTATCACTGTGTGACACTCTATATTCACTAAAAGGTTTCCAAAGGCATTAATGAACACACACATTCAGTTAACAGCTGCCAATGAGTGCAACACGTTTTCAACAACACAGCAAAGTTCTCTCACACAACTTTCATAATCTCTTCTCCTTAATGCCAGAAGACAAATAGCAAAAATTGCTTTTTAAGATTTTAAAGCTTTTTTAAAAAAGATGTTTTTAAGGATGTTTTGTTTTAACATGTTTCTAAAGATGTTTTGTTGTAATATATTTTAAGGCTTGTTTTAATGATGTTTTAGAGTGTTTTTAGTGTTTGTGTTTGTCAACCCGGGCTCCTACTGGGAGGAAGGGCAGGATTTAAATTTAATAAATAAATAAATAAATAAAGGTGCCTATTTATTTTGCATATAATAAATGTAATGCTATATGCTATATAGAGCATCCTATACCAACAGCTCAAGGGGCAGGGAAAAACGTCTAGCTAAAGAACAATTATATATCTCCCACCCCCAATATACAATGGCATCAGAATTTCAACATTTTCCATTTAACAGTAAGCTTTCTTAATAGTGGTGCTCATCAAAAACTCAGAAAACATTTTGCCAAGTTTGTAGCACCCCCACAGAGCCATTTTGTGATTGACTGCTGTGGTTCCCAACATAATGGAATACTGGGCTTCATTTCTTGAAGGAATGGGAGACTGAGGAACTCAAAATGAAGCCATTATATCTGATTCACCATCTTGGGTCATTTGATTTCACTGGAATCTAAGTATTAGAAATTAGGCCCGTAATTGTGGATCAGGAATTGGTCAAGTAGCAGGAAACAGAGAGAAGGAATAAATGGTCAGTTCTCCCAATTGAGGGCTGTAGAAAGTGGAGCCCCCTAGTAATCTGTATTGGGGCCTGTGCTTTTTTACCTGTTCATAAATGATCTAGAATTAGGGCTGACCAGGTTTGCTGATGATCCAGAGTTGTTAAAACAAAAAGGGATTGTGAAGAGCTTGAGAAGGACCTCTCCAAACTGAGTGAATGGATGGTAAAATAGCAGATGCAATTCAATGTAAACAAGTGTAAAGTTATGCATAGCGGAGAAAAAAATCTCAATTTCACATATACGCTCATGGGGTCTGAGCTGGTGGTGATAGACCAGGAAGAAGACCTTGGGGTCAAAGTAGATAGCTCAATGAAGATGTTAACCCAGTGTGCGGCAGCTGTGAAAAAGACAAATTCCTTGCTAGGGATCGTTAGGAAAGGAACTGAAAATAAAACTGCCAGTATCCTAATGCCCTTATATAAATCTATGGTGAGGCTGTATTTGGAATACCGTGTACAGTTCTGGTTGTCTCATTTCAAAAACAATATTGTAGAGTTGGAAAAGGTTCAGAAAAGGGAAATCAACATGATCAAGGGCATGGAGCAACTCCCCTATGAGGAAAGGTTGCAGCATTTGGCTTTTTTTAGTTTAGAGAGAAAGCGAGTAAGAGGTGACATGGATAGAAATGAATAAAATTATGCATGGCATGGATATAGAGTGGACAGAGAAAAGATTTTCTCCCTCTCTCTTAACACCAGAACTCGAGCACATCCAATGAAGCAGAATCTATGAAGATTCAGGACAGACAAAAGAAAGTCCTTCTTCCCACAGCACATAGTTAAACTATGGAATTCGCTTCCACAAGAGGCAGTGATGGCCACAAACTTGAATGGCTTTAAAAGAGGATTAGACAAATTCATGGATGATAAGGCTATCAATGGCTACTAGCCATAATAGCTATACTCTGCCTCCATAGCCAGAGGCAGTATGCTTCCAAATACCAATTGCTAGAAACCGCAGGAGGGGAGAGTCCTGCTTGCTGGTTTCCCATGGGCAATTGGTTGGCCACTGTGAGAACAAGATGCTGGACTAGATGTGCTACTAGCCTGATCCAGCAGGCTCTTCTTATGTTCTTTAAAAAATACATTCAACTATTTCATCGTTTCTTAGCCTTAGGAGCCAAGATAGTAGACCCTAAGGCCCCATACTAAGCTCAGGAGGTTAAGAAACACTGCTTTATAGCAGTCAAAACAAACACCCTGAACTGTACCAGAAAGCTAAAGAGTTATCAGGGTACTGTTGTAAAGTGCTTTTAGTAATTTGTGCTCATCAGGAGCAGCCACGTTATTGGGTCTTCGGCACAGCTGCCAAACATGGGAATCTTATAGAGTTTACGGTTCCCAAGTAGCCCTCAGCACTCCTGTTTGATTTCCTGGAACTGGGGTTTCTAAGATTCAGAAGAGAAGAGAGAGAATAACATTCAAGTGACAAAATACCTTCCATGAGAACTTCAGGTGTATCTGTCTTAATCCTACAGCATTCCATTAGCTGTTATTAAAGGAGGGTGATTAATCATTCTCTAACCACTCTTTTGCCCTATCATTTATTTATACTCTCCAAACTTAACTTCCAGCAAATACTTTTCTTTGGTCCTCTCTTTATTGCTTTCATCTAATTTCTTTGCATTCCCACAACAGCATGCCCATTCTCATCTCCACAAGCCTAGTCTGACTGACAAATCTATAACCACCATGCTTTCATCATAACACCTTATTTTACTTCCCCTTCTCTTTGGGTTAGTACACTGGGCAGTTAGGGCTACCCTGAATTTTTACCCATTAATTTTTCAGGACAGAAGGAGGATTTACAGGAGGAAAAGTTTCTCACAAAAATACTTCTGCAAAATAACTTCTGCTGTTGTGCACAATTTGCTGCCTGTTCATAGCTGCTTTTGATTTGTTGCTTCAGTGCCATTTTTTCAAAAACATGGATTATTTCCAGAAACAATCCCAGTCAGAGATCACACAGGCAACATGACGACAAATCATTATGAAGCCTAATCTGAGTGACAGCAGGAAAGAGTTTCCCCACTTTGACAAGACTTCCTGATGATGCCATGTAATAATGCAAGGATTGTATATATCACAAAGCCGAATTAGAGCAATAATTCCTGTCTTCACTTTGATTTGGTGAAGGTTTTTGCTGCAATTTGCACACACACACCCCCAAAAAAACCCACAATCGCCAAATGGAAGGAGTATTTTGCAGGGGGTAAGAGCCAGTGTGGTGTACTAGTTAAGGTGTTGGACTACGACCTGGGAGACCAGGGTTAATCCCCACATAGCCATGAAGCTCACTGGGTGACCTTGGGCCAGTCACTGCCTCTCAGCCTCATGAAAACCCTATTCATAGGGTCGCCATAAGTTGGAATCGACTTGAAGGCAGTACATTTACATTTAACATTGTCACAAAATTCCTCCCTTCTGTTCCACCTCAGCCCTTTTGTCAATTGACCACATAACATAGCATAGTATTTGACTGCAGTTTAACATTTCCTCAAGTAATATGATCCTTCCACAATTTCCTTAACGCAGGTAGCAGAAACTCAAGAAACACTTTCAAATTCTTGAATATTGCTGCCATGCATTTCCATTTACATAACTATATTTTATTAAAAAATAATTTATTAATTAATTAGTTTCTATAATTATCATAGCCCTCTCTTTGTTATAGTTCTATCAGAGCATTTAAAGAATGGTAAAATATCAACCCTCTCTTCTCAAATATACAGTGTTCATATTTTGCCCCCTCATTATTTTACATTAATATTCACTAATAGGCAAAAAAACCTTGCAGTTTAAGAATGTACTTGTAGCCAACAGCTATTTCTATCGAACTTTAAAAAGCAGGGAAATTGGGCAGCTATAGTGAATGCACCAGGGGAGCAGGACCTCCTCTCTGAGATATTGGACTGCCCTACAAATTGGTAAAAACACAAACACAATTTGGGCTGGTCTTTCACCATCCAATCCACTTCCTGTGTAGCTTGGAAGAATTTGGTAACATGTGCCTCTGAGCATATGGTGAGTGGTGGCAACACCTGCCATCTCCAAAGATGGAGAACTACATTTTTGTATGTTTGTTGGTGTTCTTACTTTGCTTCTGTTCTGTGTTACTATTGTTTCTACAGAGAATCTAATCTAGAAAATTTTATTTCCCTCATTAATCATCCTAAAAAACAGTCAAATTTATTTTTATTAATTTCAAAGCCTGTTTATTGGTCAATGTCAAACTTTAAAAAGCAGGGTAATTGGGCAGCTATAGTGAATGCATCAGGGGAGCAGGAGACTTGACCTCCTCTCTGAGATATTCTACTGCCCTACAAATTTGTCAAAACGCAAACACATTTTTATTGGTCGATGTCATATGATGATGAAGACAGCCTTTTTTGTTTTAAACTGGAGGTTATGCTCTATTTCTATCTAGGGTGCATTAACAGTTGAATCTGAAACTGCAGTTTGATGTAAAATCAGACGGATTAAAATATGTTGCTACTTAACCAATGACTCTAGCTGTTGGAATTAACAAACTTGGCCTGCCCAAGATGCATGTTTTAAGCATCCTATGTTTAAACCCCCCCTCTAGGATGCACACCTTAACGTGGTGAGGGGTTTGAGAGCGCTGAAGAAGCTAAGAGCAATGCCATCGGGAGTCTAGACCAAGAGGCTAGACTCCTAGCAGGGACACCCAAGCCAGAATCGTCAAAGCTGAAACACCAGACTAAGATGCATCCAAACTCAGAGGAAGGCAATGGTAAACCACCTCTGAATATCTCTTACCACGAAAACCCTATGAACAGAGTATCCAAAATGCAACACGAGATAGTGCTGGAAGATGAGACCCCCAGGTCAGAAGGCACTCACCGAGCTACTGGGAAGAACAAAGGACAAGTACGAGTAGCATGGTGACTAATGACGCAGCTGGGTCAAAGCCGAAAGGAAGCCCAGAGGCTGAGGCGCACAGATGCGAAAGGAGAGTCCGGAGTTGTACAAAGCCCACAATTAGAACATGGAATGTGAGAAGGATGAACCAGGGAAAGTTAGAAATTGTCAAGCAAGAAATGGAATGCAACAACATTACAATACTTGGTGTGAGCAAACTAAAATGGACAGGAATGGGACATTTTCAATCAGGCAACTACAAAATATTTTATGCAGGAAATGAGAAATTAAGAAGAAGTGGGGTTGCTTTAATAGTGAGAAGTGATGTAGCAAAAGCAATTAGGAGCTACAACGCAAGGTCTGAGCAAGTGATATCAATGAGATTAAACGGGAAACCTATCAACATAACCATCATCCAAGTCTATGCTCCGATGGCAAACGCAGAAGAGGAATTGGAGAGATTTTAAGCAGAAGTACAAGAAGAAATTGATCACACACCAAAACAAGATGTGCTGATAATCACGGGGGATTGCAATGCAAAAGTAGGGAACAGAGAAGAACTAGGAATTGTGGGGAAATGGGGCCTAGGAGACAGAAATGAAGCGGGAGAAAGACTTATTGAATTCTGTGAAGCCAATAATTTGTTTCTTGCAAACACATTTTTTGAGTAACCGAAAAGACTGTGCACATGGACATCACCAAATGGTCAATATAGGAATCAAATTGATTATATAATTGGTAGCAGAAGATGGAGAAGTCCCATACTTTCTGCGAAAACAAGACCAGGAGCAGACTGTGGTACAGATCATGAACTGGTTGTATCGAAAATCAGAGTAAAGCTAAAGAAGAACAACAAAGCAGTCATAATGCCAAAATACAATTTAAATAACATCCCAGAAGCCTATAAGATCAAATAAGGAACAGGTTTGAGGCTTTAAACTTAGTTGACAGAGAACCAGAAGAACTATGGAATAAAGTCAGAGACGTTATCCGGGAAGAATGCAAAAAGACAACACCTCTAGATAAAAAGAGAGAAAGACCTCAATGGATGGCTGAAGAAACTCTTAAAATGGTTAAAGAGAGAAGGAAAGCAAAAGCAAAAGGAGACAGAAACACAGTCAGAACCCTAAATGCAACAATACAATGACTAGTACGTAGGGACAAAGAGAACTATTACAATAGTTACTGTATAGAAATAGAAGAGGACAACAAAAAGTGTAGAACAAGAGCCCTGTTCCAAAAGATTAGAGAAATGAAAGGGAAATTTAAACCACAAGTAGGGATGTTGAATAATCCACAGGGGAACACACTGACTGACCGAGATGAAATGAAGATGGAAGCAGTACACTGAAGAACTCTATAAAAGAGATGCCCGGATGACAGATTCATTCACGGAGGAACAGTATGATGAAGAACCAGAAATTTTAGAATGTGAGGTGAAAGCTGCTGTTAAAATACTTGGAAGAAACAAATCACCAGGCATAGATGGCATACCAATAGAGTTGCTACAAGCTACTGAGACTGAATCTGTTCAAATTTTGACAAAAATCTGTCAAGAAATATGGAAAACTAAACAATGGCCCACAGACTGGAAGCGTTCCATATACATCCCAAAAATGCAATCATGTTTAGGATAGGTGAAACTGACCTGGGAGAGGGGCAGGCAGGAGAGAAGATTTGGTGGCTGGGCACTGGGCAGACGGGAAGCCCCTTTCCTTTCCAAAGGAAAAACATTGTGAACAGTATCATTCTTTTTCATGGTTTCCCCCACCCTTTTATTCTACAGCAGGCACATGTAGCCTCCCATCAAAATTTAAACCAAAGCTGTCCCTGGCCACATCCACACCAGACCTTTATTTCACTTTAGCCAGTCATGGCTTCTCCCAAAGAATTCTGGGAAGTGTAGTTAGTGAAGGGTGCTGACAATTGCTAGGAGATGCCCTGTTCCCCTCACAGAGCTTCAATCAGAGCGGCTGGCTGTTAAACTACTCTGGCCACTGGAGCTCTGTCAGGGGATTAGGAGTCTCCTCTCAATACCCTTCACAAACCACACTTCCCAGGATTCTTTGGGGGAAGCTCATGACTGTCTAAAGTGAAATAAAGGTCTGGTGTGGGTGTGGCCCAATTAGGCAAGCCCAGCAGCTGGGAGCCTGGTGTTTAGAACACTGACAGTTGGTTCTTACTGAGCATGCCCGCGTTATCATTGAGTTCCATGTAAAATGTCTTAAATTAATTAAAAATCAGCCAGGCATTTTTTTAACTTTTAAACTGCAGAAGATGAAGGTCAGAGTATGGGGCAAGGTCAGTAATAGGATTACAGGTACTCCATGAACATGGCTGAGTTTTAATTAATTTCAACAAATTATGAGAACTCTGACAGAAAAAAGTCCAAAAGGGCTCTGGGTTTTTTTTCTCTCTTTTTACATTTTGAACTCTCGATTCTGTCTGACTGTTTTGTGTATCGCCATGAAAATTTAAAGGGCTATTAAGCAAGCATTTCTGAGTTCAGGACTGTAAGTTTTGTAAGTTTTTGTTTTGAAATGAGCTTATGGGAAGCATTAGAATGGCATGGGGGTATTTTCAATTTAACATTGTGGAATGTGAAAAATCCACACTGGCTATAGTAAACAGCCACTCTCGTGGCTGTATAATTTTCCCTAGAAGGTTACAAATCCATGGGTAGGTTCACATGTGCATGTTTATCACTCAATGGACTGGTTCAGACTAAATGGCCAAACCATGGTTTAGGTATTAGGCACAAGACTCAGTCCCTCTGTGCTCCCTACTTCTTGATTTGGGCAAATTGATATAGACTACTGTTTATCATTACAGCAAACTGTAAGACTATGGTGTACATCTTCCCTCCAAATCAGAACTGGAAACTCACTTTGTTCAAATCATGATTTCCAGTTCTGATATGTGAAATCATTCAGATTATCATGCAGCTAAACCAAATTTATTAAGCTTCCTTAGTCATTGCGTAGCACAGAGGTCCAGTTCAGATTTATTAGGGCCACTCAACAAACCATGATGTGAGTACGAATGCACTTGAGCACTCCTTCTCCATCACCCTGGTGTGCAATCCTAAACTGAGGATGTCCTTAAAACCAGTTTTAGACATCATTCAAAAATGTCTAAACTAGGTAGTCTCCTTTATAGCTAGTCACATAAGAGGAAAAGGAAGTACTTGAACTTCTCTACACTCATAAACCAAGGTTTGATGAATGGTCCAGTTAGAACTGAACCAGGCCACATTGTCACATATGCATGAATCACAACTCTTGTAAGAGCAGAAAGGTAGCATAGCTCACGGGAAAGAGTGTTGGGTGTGAATCTCAAATACTAAAGGTCAAAGCCTTGCTCTGCTCCTGCTCCGTTTCAGACTCACTCATTCTGCTTACATTTCTAAAAAGCAAAACAAATTGTGACTTCTCACATAGGGAGGTTGTCAGGATGTGGGGGAGGAGGGAATAAGCTGTGAAGTAATTTACTTACTTTAAAGTGCTATAGAACAGATAAGAGGAACATTTAGTCCTCCAGATGCTGCTGTACTACAGCTTCCATAATCCCTTACCATTGGCCATGCATGTGGGGGTTGATGAGGTTCTCCACACATGCTATAAAATATACAATAATAAACGCTTCCTTTGAAAATAAGTTTCCAGTCCATGATTAGTGATAAAATTTTGAAAGAGTATAATTCTAAACATACAATATTATCATCAAACGTGTCATAATTTTTATGACAATCTTATGTATTGCTAATGGAATGCCTGTGCAGCCACAGCCTCTTGGACTGTGGTTACCCTCCATACAATGGAAACAGGCCTAATCAGAGATGTTTTACTACCACAAGTAGCTGTTCCAGACAGACCAGGAAACGTACCTCAGTATCCTCTCCAATGCTATTAGAAACTGTGGCTTAATCCCCACTCAGCTGTATCTCCAGCTTGCCCCAGTGATATCAGCGGAATGCTCCTGTTTATGGAGAGAGGACACTGCTCCTCCCCACTACAGTTGAAGTGTGGGGAACATGCGGACCTCCAAATGATGTTGGAGTACAATTCCTGCCATCACTGACCATTCGCCATGATAGCTGCAGCTGTTAAGAGTCCAACATTTTTTTTGTTAACCACTATGTGATTTTCATAAAGGAAGCCACAGACCTGAACTTACAAGATCTGAGCAGGGTGGTTCATGACAGATGCTCTTGGAGGTCGCTGATTCATTGGGTCGCCATAAGTCATAACCGACTTGAAGGCACATAACAACAACAACAACAACATGAGATTTTATTACAATCAAGCGGTATATACTCTTGGATGAAACAGATTATCTTGACCCATTCCAGTCTGGGTTCAGGCCTGATTATGGCACTGAATCGGCCTTGGTCGCCCTGATGGATGACTTTTATCGGTAGAAGGACAGAGGGAGTGCGACCCTGTTACTCTTACTTGATCTCTCAGCGGCTTTTGATACCATTGACCATGGTATCCTTCTGGGCCTTGGTGAGATGGGTATTGGAGGCACTGTTTTACAGTGGTTCCGATCCTATCTCCAGGGTCGCTCTCAGAGAATAGCATTGGGTGATTGTCTTTCGCCCCCCTGGCAGTTGTGCCGTGGGGTGCCGCAGGGTACCATCTTGTCCCCCATGCTGTTTAACATCTATATAAAGCCCTTGTGAACGGTAATCAGGAGATTTGGGGCAAGGTGTCAGCAGTATGCTGACGACAGCCAGCTCTATTTCTCCATAACATCTGAATCGGGAGAGGCCGTGCAAGCCCTGGACCGCTGCCTGGACTCGGTGGTGGGCTGGATTAGGGCCAATAAACTGAGTCTGAAGCTGAGCAAGACAGAGGCACTGTGAGCTGGTGGTTCCCAAGTTCAGATAATTGGTCAGTAGCCTGCTTTGGATGGGGTCATACTCCCTCTGAAAGAGCAGGTCTGTAGTCTGGGGGTGTTCCTAGATCCATCTTTGTTGCCAGAGGCCCAGATAACCTCAGTGGCTAGGAGTGCCTTTTACCAGCTTTGGCTGGTAAGACAGCTGCGGCCGTTTCTGGACTAGGATAGCCTGACCACTGTTGTCCACATACTGGTAACCTTTAGGCTCAATTACTGTAATGCGCTTTATGTTGGGCTGCTCTTGAGGTTGGTCTGGAAGCTGCAGTTGGTGCAAAATGCGGAGGCAAGACTGCTCACTGGGGCAGGGTATCGCCAACATGTCACCCTGCTGCTGAAAGAATTGTACTGGCTGCCCATGTGCTACCGGGCCAAGTTCAAAGTTCTAGTTTTGGTGTAGAAAGCCCTATACAGCTTGGGACTAGGCTACCTGAAAGACCGTCTTATCCCTTATATAACCAGTCAATCACTGCGCTCTGCAGGTGAGGGCCTCTTGCAGATACCATCTTATCAGGAGGTCCGTTTTGTTCAAATGCCTGATTACCGTCTTCCAAAGCAGCTACTTTACTTCCAGCTTAAGGATGGAAAATGGAATATCAGCGGACAGCAAAAGAGGTTTAAAGATGTTCTCAAAGCTAATCTTAAAAAATGTAACATGAGCATGGAGAATTGGGAAGCCTTGGCCCATGCGTGTCCCAATTGGAGGTCGGCCATTATCAAAGGTGCTATGGACTTTGAAGAAGCACGAGTACAGGGCAAAAGAGACAAACGAGCTAAGCAGAAGGCATGTCAAGCAAGTCCTCATTGTGACCATCTTCCATCTGGAAACCTATGTCCCCACTGTGGGAGGCTGTGTGGATCCAGAATTGGACCCACTGTTAAAGACCTTACCCTGAAAGACAATCTTACCCAGCCACGAGTGATCGCCAATGAATGAATGAATTTGCACAACATAGGAAACGGACCTTTAGCGTGGCGGCACCTACCCTAAGGAATTCCCTCCCCTTAAATATTAGACAGGCGCCATCTCTGTTATCTTTTTGCTGCCTATTGAAGACCTTCCTCTTTCAACAAGCCTTTTAAGCTGAGACCTTATCCCAGTCTGTGTCTGTGCTGGAATTGCTTTTCAATATATTTTTAAACCTTTTTTAAAAAAAAGATGTCTTGAAAGCTTTTTTAAAAATGATTTTAAAGATGTTTTCTTTTAATGTATTTTAAAATCTGTTTTTATGATGTTTTAAAGTGCTTTTAGTACTTTTGTTTGCCGCCCGGGGCTCCTGCTGGAAGGAAGAGCGGGATATAAATCAAATAATAAATAAATAAATAAACAATAAGAATACTTTACAGTCTCTGCAAGACTGCATACAACCTGTACATTTGGCCAGCTCCGGGTATGAGGGGGGCCCTGGTGAAGGGCCCTCAGTGTACTTCTGCCTGTCAGTTGGTCTCCTGATAAAGAAGCTGCAATTTAGTTTCCCACAATGCCCCAGCATAATGCTACACCAATGGCATTATAGGAAATTAAAATGGAAGCTTCCCCTGACCAAACTGTCTAGCACCAATCAGAGGCCCATGGCAAGTGGTAGTCCCCAGTAGCTGTCTGAGGACACCATGTCCTGATTCTGGCCCTTAATGTACATGCATGTAAATGTAGGCATTTAAACACTAAAATACGATGCACATACTACCTGCCGTTTCTAGCACTACAACCACTCATTTTGAACTATTTTGGCAACTTGATCATTCAGATTGTTTTCTTAAATATTCTGGGATATTTTTTGTGATGGCCTGGAAGTTACAGCCTGCAGAGCTAGATGAAGAGGCATCGAAACAATGTAAACCTGGCTTCCAGTACAAGTTAGGACAAGTTGGAAGCTTATAGCTGGAGTGAGCTGCAACTGCAGTGCAGCACTAGGGCAAGCTGCACAAATTGCCCTCTGCAAATCTGATGTAGTATCAGCAGATTTGCTGTCTGCCACAGCAGTGTGTCTCTTTCCACTATGGCCTTCTTGTATATTTATCACAATGACTCCACTGCTCTTATCCACAGAGACACTAACCCTGTAACCTCACCATTCACTGCAGAATGTTGAGCACGCTACTACACTCAGAGGTAGTATTGTTATTAGAACAGAACTTTCTTCTTCCTCATTTTAAATGAGTGTTATTGCAAAGTAAATGAATACAATATTGGTAATAGATCTAGCTGTCACTGAAACAGTAAAGCTGTGCCTATGCTGTGCCACTTCAGACTGCAGGTGTAGGGGATGTGCATAGGTGAATGTTCTTGCATGAGGAGGGGAAGGTCATTACCCTATGCTCCTTACTATGATTTCCCATGCATGCACTCTAAAATAGGTTCATTTTTTTACCTTTTAATCAACTTACAAACTTTTAACGCTTGAAGACTTTTGTGAATGGATCAGCTTAAAAACTTGTTATACAATGCATTTGTCCTCGTCTAGCATTACCATAAAGAGTCATGAAAACGCATGAAGGGAGCAGCAGGGGCAAAGGCACTAGTTCCTCCACCACCCTATCGGCATTTCTATTGTCCTCAACTTGCAGAGGACAACTGTGTTAAACAGGAAAGCCCCTTCACATTTTAGAATCCGGGAAAATCAGGATTCTAAAACACATTTGCAACATTTAAAAAGCTCTGAAGTCTTTTTTTAACGATCTAATATTCATGACCACATTGCTCCCCAATTCTATTTTTGAAATGATCCAGTATTTCAAACGCAAATCCCACTAAGTTCAATGGAGCGTTCTTCCAATCAGAGGAGCTCTGAGCTGTGCTACAACAAGCTGTAGGTGACAGATGACAGAACCGAATACTCTTCCACTGTAAACTTTTGCATGGAGAAGGTTCCTATCACGTGAGCTCCTCTCTGCCCTGAGAATCCCTGGCATATTAGATCTATCTTTGTCGTGGAGAGCATAGGCTCAAACAGTGATCCTTGGGGTGAGAGAATATAGATAAATAGAAACACCTCTTAATTCTCAGCATTTTGGACTGTTCTAAACACTTCCTGTGAATCATCCTGTTACCCTTACAACTATTCTGTAAGGTTGGCCACTGTCATCTTTTCATATTGGGGACAGAGAATGAAACAGAGCGTACGACTTGCCCAGGGCCGCTTACAGAGATCCTGACAGCGATCCAGATCCAGCCTCTAAGCTATTTTCTTGGGCGAGACGCCAAAGAGATTGGTCGCATCGTCGACAGAGGAGCGGATGGTAATAGCGCGATACACGGCGAGACTGCTTTCTCGCTCCCTGGACAGACTGACCTTGCCGGAGGTGCCGTCGCCCAACACGACGAACTTTAGCAGCCGCTCAGGGCACTCCTCCTCCGAGTCCGACATAGCCCCAGTACCCGGCAGAAAAGAAGGGGCGAGCGCACATTCAGTCAGTAGAACAACGGCACCAAAACCACCACCGCCATCTTTCCCCCCCTCAGCGGTTTCCGCTAACACCGACACTGGACGAGACCATCAGGCAGAAAAAGAAAGGGGAGAGAAAACAGTAGAAAGCGACGAAAGCAATTGACAGTGAGAGAGACCACCTTGCAAAAAAAAGTGGAAGGGAAAAGGTGGTAGTGGAGAATGAAGCAGGGTTTCGGAATGGAGAAGAGCGAGAATTGTCGCTGCCTGAGAGTACTAGCTTGAATGTTTGCCCCTTTCTAAATTAATGGTTTCGTCCCAAGCCTTGCCGCAACGGCCTGGTCTCATAATAAGCTCGGCGCGGTAACTAAGGTCCATAAAGGGTGAAAGGTGACAGGAGGGAAGGAGCGGAAGAAGGAAAGCTCCTTTCACCAGATGGGATGGGCGGAGCATGAAAAGGTCTGCCAATAGCAGGAAAGGAGCTGAGAAAACTTGGGCATGCGCGTTGCTGTGCCTGTTATTTCCAAAGGATTATAATTAAAATTATATGTTTTGACCGCCTCTCCGTCAGCTGGATGGAGAGCGCAAAACTTTGCGTTTGAGCGCAATATCATAGTTGGGAATGGGCATATTTTAATTTAAGTAGTATCTTTGGTTTCTGTACATACAAACACGAACTAATATAATATATGAAACATTAAATAATATAAACGAATTAAATAAAGACATGCTTAAAAATAATGATCACATTGCACCACTCTGTAACTTCTCTGTGTATCTAGAGTAGGTACCTTGAAAGGCGCAATGTGTGAGGTCATCTATAAAGTGCTTTTCCCACTCCCCTTTTCAAGGTCTTCTGACAACAACCCCCCCCTCCTAATAAAGGGAGATGCAAGAAATAAGACCTGATGTCAGCCTTTAGTAGGTTGGGACTATCTCCTCTTTTGCTTGTTTGTTTGCACTTATTTTTTAAGAAAAAGGGAGAACAGTGTTTCTATATCTGTAATAGTTATATAGAAGCTTTGTCAATGGGTGCAGCTTTTTCATTCCTATATGCCAAGCTGCACTGACCACATTGTTATCTTCATCTACTAAAATACATGCTGCTGCCCTCCTGATGTCAACATTTTCTCTCTCTGCCTGCCTCCATCTCTTTAAAAAGGAGACCATACCAAAACAAAAAGGAAAGATGGGCATTTATGGTAAGTTAAATTAAATAAAATGATAGAAGTGAACCCCGTTTTACCATTTTGGATTAAATGTGGATCCTGAGTCTAAGAAGGCTGGATAGTACAGGTTTAACTCACTGACATGAGCCTTTGAAACTTCCGGTGAAAGTGCCAAAAGGGACTGATTGTAGACCCAGTGTTTGTTTTCCAGAGGTGGATGATACTGGAAAAAGAGAGGAACTCTATAGCAAATACTCAGTATTGCTTTACATAAATTAGTTATTCTTCTATACACATAAATACAAACTTAAGCTGTTTTACTCAGTAGTAAGACTCACTTACCCTGAATTCAATGGGACATGCAGTACAATTAGTTAGTCAGCTGCTATGACAGTTTAATGAATTTACTGAAGTGCACTGACATGTGCAAGATAAAGTGCGACAATATAGAAGAAGGAAATGATTAGCAAGAAATACAATTAATGAACATAATATTGGTAGAATTTTTTATTATTTTTGTTTCAAATAATTTTTTTTCTTGGAAACATATATGTATTGCACTTTTTATATGATCATATAACTTTCCCAGGATTATGGAGGGTGAGCAGGTGTGGTGACGGCCATTTTGGACTATGGAAGCTATCTTAGATTATTCGGGAGTTAGGAAAGCTTAAAATTTAAATTCTGCATCAAAAAACATATTCATAGACACCAAGCCCACTTTCCTAGACTTTAGAACAAGAACATTGATGAATTCTACATTTGGAGGACTCAGTCTTAGATTTTGGCTGCTATATAGAAAAAGCCACTGATGCAGAGTGGGCAACAACCATTTTTGACCATCACTATATACCTCTAAACTACTGCAGAGTTGCATCTGTTATCTCCAAAAGAGGATTAATTTAGTCCTAGCTAACAGACTAAATCCAATACATGTTTACTTAAGGGTCCCACTGTGTTCAGTAGGGCTTACTCCCTAGTGTTTAGAGTTGCAGCCTAAGCCCTACTGTTAAACTCACAGTCTGACTGGTTGAGAGGGTGAATGTTTTGCAGTGTCCCAGTGCATGCTTATACATGAGACAGGAATTCTATTTTCTTGATTCTAATGGGGAAGGGGGGGCTGTTGTTATTCCAGATTAATTTATAGCAAAAGAATGTGTTTCTGTGTTTGAGAGATAAAATAAGGAACATCTTATCAGCCATCTCTTGGGAGAAGCCAACATGCTGACCACATAACAGTTGACAAGAAATTGGTGGTAACCAAAACCTGAACATTGCCAAAATAATTATGAGTGTTGCAACTTGCATTACAGCCATTTTACAGAGCTATTTAAACAGAACTACTTGCTTTTTCTGATTTTATTAATTGAAATCAACATCATATAAGCATCTTCCATCTTTGTAGGCCAAGATGGCACAAATATCAACTTTCTTTCCATTTTCCTTGACAGTTTGATAACCTGTTATTTGGATATTTTATTATATTTTCTTCTTTTATCTTCATTATGTTCCTTCCCCATTCCTTGAACATGCCCAAACAATAATTTTTCTGTAATTCATGTAGTTTTTTTTTTTTTCAATAATTTTTATTCAGATTTTCATAAAACATACAAGACAAAATCATAAAACATTCAAAGACAAAAAACAAAATCAAAAATAGTTAAACAAAAAGAAAAAAAGAGAAAAAAAAAAACAAAAATAAAAAATAAAGAGTAAAATATTGACTTCCCATTTGTCAAAGATCAAATCAGTTATAAGTCTATAATATATAACAATCCTGTCTCTTAAGTCATATTATAAAATCACTTTCCTCCAGTAGTTATCTTACTTAATCATCAAATCTCATAAACATTACTTTATTCTTTCCACAAAAAGTCAAAGAGAGGTTTCAATTCTTTAAGAAATATATCTATCAATTTTTTTTTCCAGATAAGCATATCGATTAATCCATCTCATTACTAATTATGATAATCTTATTGTCATAACCATAGTCAAAATAAACATTTCAATTAATCCATCACATCAGAGTCTGTTAGGTTCAATAATTTCAGTAGCCATTGTTCTATTATCTCTATTAGTTCCATTTTCCATCTTCCATCTTCAGTAGTCTTGTTAAGTCCAGTAATTTCAATATCCAATCTTCCATTATCAGTATTCCATAATAATCTTGCTGTCAAAGCCATAGTCATATAGTAAGAGTCTGATGGGGATTACCTCTATCCCAAATATTTTCTTGCCATCCATTCTGAATAGGTTGCTGAAATACTGCTGTAAAATCATATCTCTGTTCTTTTTTTCAAAATACACTGGGTCATCTCTTAAAAGTTTTTCCATTGTCACATGGCTGCAGATAATTCCATAGATTTTCTCTATATTGGGCTCCATCACATCATTCCAGTCCAGAAGATTATCCATGCCATTGATAACTTTATCTCTAGAATCTTCATTCATTTCTTCAGAGATAACATTGAGTTCCAAACAATAGATTTTATTTCTAAAGTCCATAGACTCCAAATCTTGTTCCTGTTCCACGTTGGTTCCAATCTCCGGGATCTCCTCTCTCACAGGGACCCCTATTCCAGTCTCCAGGGTCGCCTCTCTCACAGGGACCCCTGTTCCAATCTCCGGGGTCTCCTCTCTCACAGGGACCCCTTCCAGGGTCACCTCTCTCACAGGGACCCTTATATCTTTAATCTCCTGCTTCATTTTACTCAATTCAATTTTCATTATCTCAATCTCATCCATTATTTTCTGAAACATAGTTATTTCCAGATTTTCAGCCACTTTCTTAATTGCCATTTTAAAAGAAAAATATAGGAAAACCACTTCTTATTTCAGCAACAATTGGGTTAATACTCCAAACTTGGTGACATCACAGTATAAACAGAGCAGACAGCCTTATCTCTCCAATAGTTAAGTAAACAAAATGCAGTTCCCAGGATCGAAACAATTAATGGCAATCGTCAAGAAACAGATTCGTCAAAATAAAATAGACCAAAAAGAGAGTAGTCTCAAAACAGTATAATATTTTTCAAAATAAAAATCTGGAATAGAAATCCCTCTTCTGTGTATATCTTTAGAATGCAAATCCAGGACAGCTTTTTGCAACAAAAACAGAGATAAGCTATTAATTAGTGCGTAGCAGAGAGAAGTTATGGCTCCCCAGTGAGATGTCAAAAACTGATCAATCTGGCAAATCTCTTTTAAACAGCAACAATTTAAGTCAAGTAAAAGAAAAATATAGAAAGAAGGGTGCTTGCCTGTTAGTGCGTTCTCTCTTAGAAGATAAGGTGAACGTTCGCTTTATCAGATAGAGCTTGCTGTTAAAAATCCGTCCCACCTTCGTCGGCTGGACCTCGTCCCATAAATTAATGAGATCTGGTCGTCCCAACAAAAATAGGCTTTGAGGTTAATCTCTTCGTTTCTCCCTACCCGGGAGAAGTTTAATCAGTCAAAAAAAAAAGAAAAAACTGACTGATATATCTGAATAAGCTTCTTTTGAGGCAGGAGCCCGTCTCAAAAGCAGGCACAGGCTAAGTCACCCTTCCCGGAAGTCTGTAATTCATGTAGTTTTAACTTTCATCTCTAAGGCATTGTTTTAGTTCTCATTAACATACATAGATATTTCCATCTTTCGCCTGTCTGCTATATATAATTATGTAGGTCACCATATGATACTGCTGGGTTTTACCCAGTGAAGCACCCATGCCTCAAACTGAACATTTCGTAAGATGCAAAGGAGCCTGTAGAAGGATGAGATGACCTTGACTTTTCATCATGACATCAGTTGTTTTAGTAAACTGAGATAATGGTGTTTAGAATGCTCTGCATTTAGCTGCATTCTTGCTCCCAAGAGGACAACTGCTTCAGATTTTATGAGTATTACATTTATTATGTGGAAAGGAAATTATATCTGTAGGCAGTGCCTTGTAGATCAAAGGAATAGAAAGTCCCCATCATCATATCTCAGTTTAGTATCTGAACATAGATTTTCCAAACAATTCAGCTCCAATAGCTGATGCTGGATTTTCACAGGACTCTTCCCTATAGATTTTGCTTTTTCTTCAAACTCTACCACTATGATGATCCCCGAGTTTTGGGTCAGAACTTTAGTTGTTCCTGCTAGGAAAACAGAAAGATGTCATAGATTATGAGGGAGAGCTACTATACCACACTCTCTTTATGTGTCTGTTATATACATGAAGATGGAAAGACGTACTGATCACATTCCCTACATCATGTCCCATTTGTTTTATGTGTGCTGCTGCACACATGGTGCTAGTTGTGTTCAGTGGTGGAGACAGCTACAAAAGAGATAATTGTGATCCTGTGGCTAAAAAGTCAGAGTAAATGGCACATAATCAAACACATAATTTGTTTCTTTGTTAAAATGGAATGAGAAAGTATGCCTTTAAGAAGGGAATTCTTATCATCTATAAAAATTGTTAGTCCATTAGAAAAAAAATCAAAAGCACAGTACAATAAGCCCTTTATTACGACCAAACAAAATGTCACACATGACTCAGCAAGCTTTTGAGGTCTCAAGCTAGGGTAGGAGGGAACAGTGAGAGAGCAGGGCATGATGTTGCTGCTCCAATATTTTCCATTCATTCCTAACAGTCTTACAATGGAAGTCAAGAGGAGTTCTGTGAACGTAACTAAATTAGCCCCACCAGGTGCAAGACAAGACCACCCAGAATATACCAATATACCCAAAGCTGCTGGGATAAAGAAGCATATCTCTAGCTACTATATATATATCTATGTATAGGGGAGAGGGAGAGAGAGAGAGAGAGATCTGCCAGTTCCCAAACTTAGCATGACCAAGAAACGCAATCTAGGATGTGGTTATGCAGATGAAGATGCAGGACTATGCAGATAGGAGCAGGCTCAGTTCTCAGTGGCTGGCCTCATCAGGGGAAAGAAGCAGTATATCCCTGCCACTAATGCATCTCTTTATATTATCCCATATAAATGAACGGTGGTTATTCTATGGGGAAATAATTGTAGCACTTGAGACACCACTGCATTGGGAGCAAAACCTTCCCTCCATTCCTGACACTGATTTTGCCCAGCTCTCACTAGTAAGAATCCCACAGTTTCTTTTGCTATATAGTAGCCTGCTTTCACCTCTCTCACACTAATAAGTCAGTTCGGGAGTTCCCACCTTCTTTAAAAAGACCAAGAAATGAAGCCTTGGGCAAATGCAAGAGAAGCGCTGTGCATCTCAGTGGATCCCAGTAAGTTCTACAAGACAAAATACACAGGGTGTGCTTGGCAAGGCTGTGATGAGGAACGCAAACACAAGGCCACCAAGGACAGGTTTAGCCCATGCCCCAGTTGTGTCCCTAAATACACATTTTTATATCTTACCATCTTTTCCTGCTATGGGAAAAGTAAAACGCTGTGTTGGGAGATACTGACCCTGGCATTGCATAGCCTGGCTCTCACTGAGCAGAACCCCCGTGTCTGAGGACGTCACACATACACTCTGTCACATTACAGGCATTTTGCTAGTGCCTTTTGGAGGATATATAATAATCTGTTGTAACGACTATTGTAACAATTGTCCAGATAATACAGATGAAGCAATATGATTACCCTGCTGACGCTAAGCAGGGTCAGGTCTGGTCAGTGCCTGGATGAGAGACCGCCTGGGAACCATATGTAAGCCGCCTTGGGTTTCAATCATGAAAAGAAAGGCGGGGCATAAATGTAATAAATAAATAAATAAAATTTAATATGTGTCATATGGGATATCCTCTACATTTGATTTCAGAAAATTCTTGTACCGATTAAGAGAGACTCCAGCTAATAAGTTTGGGTTATTTAGTGACTCTAACAGTTCCTGCTCGGTAAATTTCCAAGGGCCAAAATGATTTTGCTTTGCAAGCAGAAATTTACCCCTTATATTAAAGAGCTTATTCATGCACCGCACCCTTAATGTGAAATCCTATGCATGTCTGCTCAGAAGTTAGTCCTACTGAGTTCAATGGAACTTACTCCCAGCTAAATGTGTATAGATTGCAATCTCAGATTGGTTACATATCTATATGCAATAGCTTCCCTTCCCCCATCCCCCCAAAATGCTGGGAACTATGGTTTGATGAAAGACCTGTGAATTTTCTGGTGGAAATTTTGATCCTTCCACACGGAACTGCAGTTCCTAGGCTTTACTGGGGAAAGGGAATGAATATTAAACTAGCTTAAACCTATCATGTAAATATATGTATTAAATGTGGAGAAGTTTTTTTTCTGTCAAGGACCACATTCTCTCAGGGATAATCTTACCAGGGCTTCATGCCAGCAGTGGCCAAGAGCAGGACTGGTGGTGATGGGGCCACTCCTTTTACTCTCGGGCTTTCTGCCACCCATTGTCACTCTCTTTCTGGCACTTCCCTTTTTTCTCTCTGACTTCCTCCTTCCCACACACTGCCCAGCAGAAGGACAGATCATTCTTCCCAAAGGTATGAACTGATCACTTGCTGAGCCTGAGGGCTTCTTCCCCTCCTTCCATTGCTTCATCCGTTCAGCTTGTCCCTGCCTCCTTGTTTTCCTCCTCCTGTCTTTCTCTCCCATTGGGTTCTTTCCACCCACATAAATTAAGCAGAGACCTTTGGCCACAGGTGTTGGAATGTATGAGGTTCAGCTCCAACTTGGTGGGTTGAGGCTGCATGGGGTTAAAAAGGGTGGCTAGGGAGGAGACCTCTTGGTTGCTAGGCTATACCTGTCCTTTGATCCTTGCCCTCTCCCCTTCCTGCTAGACTGATATGCAAAGGATGTTGATCCCAGTTCCTTCCCGCCTTCCCAGTTTTTCTTTCTTCTCTCTCGAGAGGGGAGCAGACATCTTTCCTTTGTCTCTCCCTCTCAACCAGCATGAGAGCTGCACTGGGACCAGTGCAGACTGCTCCAACATAGCTAGTTAGCTAGATATAGAACTCTTTCCTATCAAGCATGTACTTCCAGAATAAAGTAGTTATTTCTTATTTTGAAGCTTAAAGTCTCTGTCTGACTAATTTACAGGGAAGGTAGATCTTAGCAAAGATTCAAACACACACACACAAGCTCACTCAAAACTCTCTGCTCTGCTACTCAACTCAATAGAATTCCGACAACAGGTTCCCCAACTCTGCCCTAAATCTTGCTCCCACTTTTCATTCTAAGGGTATCAGCATCAACTGTGCACAGTTTGAAAAAAAAATCCAGTGGAGTATAGGTGGTTATATGATTGTTTTAATTTTTATTTTATTTCATCCTCTGCCCCCCCCCCGACTACAGGAGCAAAGTTTTATGTACTGCCTACAATATTTTTTTAAGAACCACAAAGTACAAGGCTCTCATCCTTGCGTGTGATACAAGACATACATATGTAGACCCTGTAAAGGATATTACATGAATGAGTGTAAATAATGAGGTTTTTAAAAAAAACCAGTTTAAAAATGCTGCCTGGTTCTGGTCCTGTGCTTGTACAAGCGATAATTCAAAAGGTCCAAGCCTTTTATTCAAAGTGACAGAAACCTATGAATTTTTATTGCAGTGCATTTAATAAAATGTACATTTACAAGCTGTCAGTTTGTAATGATGAATAACTGGTAGTTTAGAATGCTGAATAGCAGACTGGGGTGTGCTCCAGGTTCATTACTACCTACTTCTGATGTTTTTCAGATACATGGAATAATTCTTCAATCCAAAGAGCTCTTTTTGTTGTTGTTATCTCTGTTAATTCAACACTGGCACAAACACATCCATTGCCCCTGCAGAGAGGCAAAAAAAAAAGGAATTTATTGTGCCCCCATAAAACAAGGCATAACTAAGAACTCCCCTTCTGCTTGTTTAACATGCTAGTATGAGAACATTAGGGCCAATGTTCCACCTAGGAATCAGTTCCTGCAGCTGTCTGGTTGTTTGTTAATTTACAGACTCAATTATGTGAAGTCCCTTAAATCCACAGCAGTGGTCACCCATAAAGTAGATGGCTAATGAAGAAACATAAGCTAGGAAACTACTTTAATGCCTGTTTTATATGTACCTTGGGTACCAGTTTCTTGAGAACAAAAATCAAATATTGTAACTTTAGGAATTCTCCAGGTGGGAATAAATCTACATGGTATTAAGGCACACCTAAAAATTACAAGATGGCAAATATCCTTCAGAATCTGCAGTTTATTCTGAAGCAAAATGTTAAACCAAGTATGTGGATCATGATCTAGCCCAGATTAACACATTTACTTTCCATTTATTTCAGTAGAAAATTTGACCACGTGTTTAAAATTCTTCCATGGTGGGGGGGGGAATTAGAAAAGTTGTCATTAATTTAGGCTGGGTGATGCCCATGTTATCTATTGATTTCAAAAGGAAATGTTCAGGAGGGCTGACTAATAAGGGGATGTGAACCACACAAAGTTTGTTGTTGTTGTTGTTGTTATGTGCCTTCAAGTCGATTACGACTTATGGCGACCCTATGAATCAGTTACCTCCAAGAGCATCTGTCATGAACCACCCTGTTCAGATCTTGTACATTCAGGTCTGTGGCTTCCTTAATGGAATCAATCCATCTCTTGTTTGGTCTTCCTCTTTTTCTATCCCCTTCTGTTTTTCCCAGCATTATTGTCTTTTCTAGTGAATCATGTCTTCTCATGATGTGTCCAAAGTATGATAACCTCAGTTTCATCATAATTTGTTCTAACATCCAATTATTTGTCTTTTTCGCAGTCCATGGTATGCGCAAAGCTCTCCTCCAGCACCACATTTCAAATGAGTTGATTTTTCTCTTATTCGCCTTTTTCACAGCCCGTCTTTCACATCCATACACAGAGATCGGGAATACCATGGTCTGAATGATCCTGACTTTAGTGTTCAGTGGTTCATCTTTGCATTTGAGGACCTTTTCTAGTTCTTTCACAGCTGCCCTCCCCAATCCTAGCCTTCTTCTGATTTCTTTACTATTGTCTCCATTTTGGTTAATGACTGTGCCGAGGTATTGATAATCCTTGACAAGTTCAATGTCCTCATTGTCAACTGTAAAGTTACATAAATCTTCTGTTGTCATTACTTTAGTCTTTTTGTTAACCACATTTAAATTCCATAGATTTCATGGGAGAGATTCAAGCTTTAGTGGAACTCTATTCTGGTAGTTAAACATGTTTTTATTAGAGTGGTTTGTGCAATTTCAAAAGAACCGTGTTAAAGAAGCCTTAGGATTATAACATCTCAGGCCAAGAGATACAGAATCAACATTGACTTGACATCTTTCACACAGACATATCTTTTATGGACTAGAAAGTAATTTTATTTCTACAAAAAAAGATGTCTACACCCAATTTTGGTTATTCCTAAATAGAGAAGTAGCCAAACCCCATGCCATTTTAAGAAAATATACTAAAATATTTACCCTGATCTTATGGATATTTACTCTGAACTAAATCCCAGTGAATGCAATGGAACCTAATTGCAGGTACGTGTGCATAGGATTGTGCTGGATATGGCTGGGTGGTCAATTAATGTGTTTGTTTTCTACTGGCTTTTCTGTATCTCTGCACTGGGTTGCTGGATTACCTGCTTTGACCCCAAGGTCAAACTCCTCTTTTAGTGTTTCAGGCTTTTCTTAAAACTGCTTTTCTGTTTCATTTTCCTTTTTATAAAATCCTTTTTTTAAAAAAAACCTGCTTGGCTGCTAGGTCACCTGGCTTAGTCTACTATAAAAGCCGATGGCTTGTGGATAGAGCCGTAGTCCACAGTTCGGTAACTGGAGCAGGTCAGTACAACAGGAAGGTTCTACGTTTCCTGGAAATAAGTAAACTGTTGAGCCAGTTGAGTCTATTCTTATGCTGCCAAAGCTTACTGTGGCTGCATGGGGGTGATGTTGTTTTATTGTTTTTATAGTATAATTATTTCTTTTTGTTTTTAGTATTGTTGCAAGTTGCTTGGAGACCTTGGGGTGGCATGTGAATAATAATAATGATGATGATGATGATGATGATGATGATGATGATGATAATAATCATAATCATAATCATAATCATAATCATAATAATATAACTTTGCTGGGAAGGTTGAGGGGGAGTCTCAGGAGATGGCAGATTCATCTGAAAATCATAGACTATGGACATGCTACTGCAGTGATCTGCAGGATATATGTTTGTCTTTCTACCTGAAGGTAGTATGGACTATACCTGCAGTATGTGCAAGCAAGAAGCTCTGCTGAAACATAAGGTGAAAGGACTTGAGGCATGCGACTTTACTCTCCAGTGAGGATAAAATAAAAATTAGATGAGAGGCAGGATGCACTCCTCAAATGTCATCAAGGGGAGGAGGATTCCAAGGATGAGGAAGAGGTAAGAATATGGAAGAACCGGACACACAGGAGCCAGAGAAATTAGAAGACGTTCTGTGCTATTGAAACTATGCAACTGATATCAGGCTTTTCTCATGGAGGGGAACCCTGGACCATCTACAGAAGAAACGCCATCCCATGCTCTTTGTTTGCCCCACACACACACACCTAGGAGGAATCCAATCCCCACCCAAGGATTGGCTCTAATGGCTGGTGGCCCAGTTAGAGTTTTAGTAAATTAGCAGTGTTTAGCTTAGTATAGCTTGCTCAGTGCTCTGTGCAGCATGGATGTGATTTTACCTGGGAGAAAGCAAGCTTTTACCTTGCTTTCAATCACTGAGACTTAGACTGGTTTGAAATATATCTCTTTTTTGGGCCGGTACTGTTTGCCTCTTCTTTCTTGAAGTTTTCTGCTTCTGAGGCTTTTTCCTCAACGGCGGTGCTCTTTTAAAAGGTCGAGGAGGGCCTGTTAATTATACCCGTGATGCTTTTCTTTTCAAGGCCTTTCTCCTTTTAATATACATCAGCCCTGAGCCCTCTTGTTGGGGTTGTGGATTAACTCTATTCAAAACTGCCTGAGTAACCTGCCCTACCACATCTTTCGCGATATTCCTAGCAGCTGTTTTAGCATGTGGCTTAATAATCTCTAGGCCTCTTCTCAAAAGTGGTACGGCTTTTCAAAAAAGGCTCCTGAATATCCCCCTGATTCCTGCCCCATACATAACAGGCGTACCATGGTACCCCGGAAGAGTATTTCCAGCCTGGGCCCTGTAATAATTCCGGTAAAGGGTTGGGTCACCGTAGGTTTTCAGTATCACCATTTTTAAAACGGCAAACCTCTGCGTGGGCGAAAGTGTACCTTCACAATCACCTTTCCAAAACGATATGGTACGTTTTTGTTCTGGTCCGTCTTTATTTCAATATTAATGGTGTCAATATGATGCTTACTCACCGGAATATAGTGTGGTTTGTCATAAACAATGTTGACACATTCGTTATTCTGTCCACGCACTGGTACAGAGCACAATAAGGGTACATAGAAGTCCCCAACTATCTGATGCTCTACGATGTCAGTGTAAATGTATAAAGTGTTGAAGCCTCCTGTAATGTCTGCTGTAAAAGGCAGCTGACGTACATGGATGTTGGGAAACAACCCTAATATGTGGGCTAGTTCTTCGCTGCTTTTAAACGTGCAACCATCATCTGATTTAAGTCTAACCATTCTAGTCACTTGGTCATAGTGTAGGACCATATCGGGGTGCTCGCTGCTCTGGTCTAGTATAAGGCTGTTCATGTTTTCCAGCAGTTCAGGGATGCTTGAGTAATAACCACGTCGCAGACGATAGGACCATGTTTTTTCTCCATTACCAATTTCAAACCGGGAATCAGATGTTAGATTGTTCCAGCTGTGTGGGTACTGTATCTCAACCAGACCTACTTCTCATGCCCCTGGTAGATCCAGGGGCCTTGCCAGGTGAATAGTAAAAGCTGAGCTAGTGTTCTGCGGAAAAACAGTTACACAGGCATTGCTAGGCAGAGTAATGTAAAAACCACTATCCCCCATTCTTCGGTGCAGGTTCACAAAGATCAGAAGCAAGTACCCAACTGTTGAACTTACTAGGCCAGCCTAACCTTTCACTAAATGATACTTTTTCCTACCCCTACCTTTTGTTGATAGAATTGATTCAATCCTGTACAACTTGTCCTGTTTGTCATTAACCTTCTGCAACTCTTCAGAATAGAAAGAACCAATTACAGGCTCCCCAGCATAATCTTTTAACAGGAAGACAGGTTTCCTTCCTCTTCTGATGACCTGATCCACTATAAACAGCTCTGTGGTGAAATTTTGTTCATACCCCTTGACAAATACCCCCTTGCTTTTAGAAATCCTCACGTGGTCTCCTTTCCTGAACAGCGTTGATACCTCTTTTCTGTAAATACAGTCTCCATAAATGGTTTTCCATACCGACAGGGCGTTAGAATGGTTAATATCAATAGGCCTTGCTCTGATAGTTCTATGAAAACTATGATTATAACTTTTTAAGAGTTGTGGCAGGATATCGATATAACTATAGGTATTGTTAGCTGTAAAATACCTCCACATTTTTGATTTCAGAGTACGGTTAAATCTTTCAACAATAGCAGCTTTTACTTCATTATTGCTGACGAAGTGGTGAACTCCATGCTGTTTTAACAAGCCGTTTACGGCTCTGTTTAGAAACTCTTTGCCTCGGTCCGTTTGGAGCTTTCGGGGCTTTCTTCCACTCTGACTGAATATAACGTTAAAAGCTTTAGAGACCTCTTTGCCTGTCTTGTCTTTTAAAGGCAATGCCCATGCATACTTAGACAGAATATCTATGACTGTTAAAATGTACCTATAGTTCTTGTTGTGCTTAGAAAATTGTTGCATATCTACTAAGTCAGCCTGCCATTGGGCATCGATATCAGACACAATAGTCTTGTTTCTTTTAAAATGGATTCTGGCTGGCTTATGCAACGTGTAAGCATCTTGGTCTGAAAGCCATGTCATAACATGTTTCCTTCTTAGTGTTTTACTGTGCTTTTTTGCCTCCTGAAATAGATGGTTCACTCCCCCAAAGCTCCCAACCTCCTCAGGTGTGTAATATGTGGTTTTTAGAATTTCATCATGCTCCCCCATATTGCTGGTTGATACAGGTATGGACACCGTGGGCTAAAGTAAACTATTTTTATTGGTACAAAAACTCCTGCTTCAAGCTTTCAGGGTTCAGGTTTGGGACAGACACATGAAATGCAGGAAATATTAACAGCCTGCAAACTCTCAATGTGTAGATTTTCCAAATCACCATCATGCATCACATCTTCCTATAGAAAAAAAAGAGAGGCACTTTAGCATTGGGGTTGCACCAAACTGGGAAAAACAACACACTAATAAAAATACAGCTCAGAAGCACCTACCTGTGGACACCCTTGCTCCGTGCCTTCATTGAAATCTTCCAGCCACTCATTTTCTTCAACCTCCATTTCCACCATGGGTTTAAAAAGTACACTTCCATCCACAACCTCAGCAGATTTCATAAGTTCTTCTTCCTTCAGGAAATGAGCCTTCAGATCACACCCACAATCACACTCTGTGTCGGACATGGATTCACTAGAATTTGCCTGGAATGAGGTTTCAGGGTCTGGATACTGTCCGGCAGTGAACACCGCCACAGGTAAGTTTGTTGTTGAAACAGAACCTTTTTTTCTAAAATGCTCTGATTCTTCCTTTCCACTGCTAATTTTTATACTCGCTGGTGGAAATGATAATCTCCTAGGCTTTACCCGCCTTTTTGAGTGCATTTTCAAAGGAGCTAGAGGATAGGAAAAACCTACTAGCCCAAATGCTGATTCGCACGCAGGTTCCATTTTGGATCCACAGAGCGTGTCTGGGCATGCAAAATGCACTTCTGTACCAGGTCTCTCCGTCCCCTCTCCTGATTGGTTAGAGATTCAAAACCTCCCCCTAATGGGTGACGTAGCTGTAGAGGGGTTACTTATCCCTATTGGGCTGTTCTGGAGAGGAGGGGTGGAAATGGACCCCTTTGGGGTCCATTTCCAGCACCCTAATTTCACCTAGGAGTTTTAAACCTCTTCAGATAGGTCCCCAGGCATCCATGTGCTCATACAGGGGTCACATGCCCCTATAGGGGCGGTCCAGAGAGAGGGGTGGAAATGCACCCCTTTGGGGTGCATTTCCGACACCCTGCTTTCACCTTTGGGGTTTTAAACCTCTTCAGATTGGTCCCCTGGAGACCACGTGCTCATAGAGAGGTCACATGCCCCTATAGGGACCAATCCGGGACCCCGTTTTGAGTAAAAATACGCCCATTGGTCCAGCGAGGACCACGTGTTCCTGGGGGGTCACAGGGCTACCGTTTCCGAGGTGGGGCACGAGGGCTGGGGCTTCTGGGGGACAGGATATCCGGTGAGGTCATCAGGGGAAACGGAAATGGCGGGTGGGTCTTCCGGGGTGCGCCTTCCAGTCGGACTTCCGCTGACGTCACCCGTCAAACTCAAAAGGGGCGTGGCGTAGCTGTTTGACGTGAGGTGGTCTAGTATTACTACTACCATGCTTGGACATTGGCCCTCATACTAAAGAAGAGAAGAGAAGGAGAACATGGCTCCTTTTCCTCCAATGGTCAGCAGAGAAGACGTAAACAGGAAGGTGAGTCAGAAGTGAGAACAGCTCCCTGAGATGTATCAGTTTACATGGAAGAAAGACAGATAGAAAGGTGAATATATGTCAATGGCAGCCTGGCCATCTAGGAGGATTTTCTCTCTCTTTCCCCATGCAAAGAAAACCAAAATAGGAGTTGCTGTTGATACCCTTCTAACAAAGAGGAGGTTCATAGTGGTGGTGGTGGGCAGAGATTCTCTTCTGTGCAGGAGTCAACTGTCCGCAGATCTGACATGTCGTGTTAGGCGGTTTGTTGCCTTCCTGGAA
Organism: Rhineura floridana; assembly: GCF_030035675.1. NCBI lineage: Eukaryota > Metazoa > Chordata > Lepidosauria > Squamata > Rhineuridae > Rhineura > Rhineura floridana. Next base: position 5,646,095 of record NC_084488.1, read on the forward strand.
CATGTATACAAAATATGATGGAGAGGTTGCCAAACCTCATCAAACCACTGCCTGCTAACCATTCCTCCTGATCAATGTGGAAATAAATGATACCATCCCCAAAATCTTGACTGGATCTCCAAGAGGAAAGTGAAGCACATAGGAGCAGGTCAAGGTCAAAGGAGGGTATAAGTAAAGAAATCAAGCTACTGAAAGTAAACAGATGGCTATGCAGATGACGTCATGGGAAAGGTTTGGTTTCTTGGACCATGCCTACATGATGGAATGCAGCTCACAAAGGCTGGGAAGAATGTGTTTGAAGAATGCTCCAAAAAAGGAGCGTCACAAGTCTGATCAAGACAGCTGTACACTGAATCTTGTGAGGAAGGGAGGCAAAAGCCCAGGGCTAAGTACTGAGGCAGGTATTAAAGACATGGTCATGTGTGACAAAGGAGAAAATGAGGCATCATCAGCATCTTCAGCATTTCCATGGTAAACCATGTTCAAAGTGACTCGTAACATCAACACATTTATATAAGATAATTCATTAACAATTACATCACATCAAAATAAGACATATAAACAATACGCTAATGGAACATACAGGAACATAATCCAGATAATGGAAAAACTAATGGGTCTCCCAAACTGAGTCTTGACCCCAGCAACAACCCAGATGGTCTCTAGGCACCTTGAGCAGCAGAAGCAGCATATCTGCTGGCATGTCCAATGGAAGTTCATGGAAGGAATATCTGCTACACTGAACTTAATCCTGACCCAAGGTGGGAAACTAGTTGGTGAAAGTGGCAGGAATCTTAGGAGAAAGTCATCTTGGAATTTGTGATAGCAAGGGACGTGAATCCTGAGTGTGGTTGAACATGCACCCTAGACTTTAGAAGAACTGATTTGAATGAGCTCAGGGAAAAGTTGGGTAGGATGCCATGGCTATAAATTCTGAGAGAAAAGAATTCAAGTAGGAAGGGAGATTCTGAAAAGTAAAATATTGAAGGCATGCAGAAGTGCAAACCAATGTGAAGGAAAAATAGGAGACATCTAAAGAAGGTTGCATAGGGAACTCTTTGAGTAACGGAGGCTTTAAAAACACATGTCTGGAAGAAGGAAGGAGAGACATATCACCAAGGTCTAGTAAAACCTGAAAACATTCCAAACTGAAAAGCTGGTGTCAGGAAGTCTAAATCCCAGAATGGATGCTAAAAACAAGAAAAGGGTCTTTTTTGCCTATTTCTGGAGTAAGAAGAACACTGCTTGGAGAAGATGGGGAAGTGTGAACAGGAAATGGAGGGAAGGCAGAACTATTCCTGTTTTGCCTTGGTCTTCTCCCACAAGGGGAATTATGTTCAATCTGGGAAAAGTAGAACCAACAATGTAATGAGGGACTTCAAGCCCAGATTAGGTGCTTAGCATCTAACCATGTATGAGGGCAGAGACTCTGCACAGGGTGTGAGGGCACTGGTGGTCAGGCACTGGTAGAGGGCCCCAGAGGCTTAGAAGGGCTCCTAACTACCCTGACTCAGCCATACCACCATTCATTACTCTCCCCACTGAGTCCCAGGATTTTTTCAGCAGTGAGCAACAATGCCACTTTTGAATGGGACCTCATCTCCCAGCCACAGTGACCATCTACCATTTTAAGTTTCCCAAAATGCAATGCCCTGGCCCATTAATCTATGAAATGTGTCGATTCTGTAGATTTTATAGATCAATGGCCCAGGGCACTACATTTTGGGTAACTTAAGATAAGGGGCATCCATTAAGGATGGAACGTGAGCTTAGTTCTCATTCAAAAGTGCTGCTGCCTGTCCACCACTGAAGTGTGTCTGGGGCCTGAGGAAGAGCATTGAGTGCTGTCACTGCCAAAGCAGCATTTGTGGCAGAGAGAGCATGTGGTGGCCATCATCATAGCTGCCACAAATAGCACCATGCCAAGGGTCTGCAAAAGTCTGCTGCTTGAGTGCTGTTCCAAGTCTGTCAGCCCCACTCCTCCACTTCTGACCTTCACCCATTGAATGCAAAGGTCTGCAGGGAGATTTTAAGAACCTTCAGCCGAACACACTTAGGAACTCGCTGCAATCAGGAGCCACCTAACAGCACAGTCAACAAGGTGGTTTTGAAGTGCACTCCGCTGAATCTTTCTTTAGTTTAGACCTTAGCGCTCAATGAGCAAAGAATTGGAGTGGAGGGAACAGCAAAAGTGGGGCTATTGGGGCGAGCTGTGTACTTGGTCCCTGTACAGTTTTTGTGCCCTCATGTGTTCAGCTGAACTCTAGAAAAGGGCTATAGTACTCTATTCTACGCTGATCAGGTTGCATCTACAGGACTGTGTCCAGTTCTAGGTGTCACATTTTAAGAAGGACATTAACAAATTGGAACATACCACGGAGAGGAAAAAATGGGATGATGAGAGGTCTAGATGGGAAGAAACTGAATCTTACAACTGTAACTGGATACGTTTAGCCAGGAGAAGAAAGGATTTTTTGGGGGGGGGGAGATGACAGCAGTCTTCAAATATCTGAATGGCTGTCACACAGAAGACAGAGCAGACTTGCTGTCTGTTGTTCCAGAGGGCAGAACTAGAATCAGTGAGCAGAAATGGCAAGGAAGAAGATTTCAATTAAACATGAAAAGAAACTTCCTAATGGTAAGAGCTGTTTGTGAAACAGGCTGCCTCAGGAAGTGGTAGGCTCTCCTTCACTGGAGATGTTTCAACAGAGGATGGATGGCCACAGTCAGGGATGCTGGAGTTGCATCCTCCATTGAAGATCCTACATTGAGCAGGGGACTAGACTAGATAACCTCTCAGTTTCTTCCAAGTTTCTGATTCTATGAATTGACCTACATATCTGTTAACTCTTTTTGTTTTCAGCAATAACCTCAAGCGAGTCAACATTGTATAGGAAGTTAAACCAGTTAAGCAATTTTAGGTCCAGTTATTTCAATGTGCTTTATCTGTAGCTTGTTCTCTCTTCTAATAGCCCATTTCAATAATTGCTTGAATCATGAGTTACCATTCATAAAATTTGCATGAATTTGTATTTGCAGATGTGATCACTTCCATAGGTCTGTTGTGATATCCAGAGTGGAATTCTCTAACAAACTCCCCCCCCCAAAAAAAACCTTCAGCTGGGACAAGACTATCCACCAATCATGCCAGCTGCCACTGAGGCCATAGCAGTAGCATGTTTACTGGAAATAAATCCCACTGTGCTCCATGGGGCTTTCACCCGTGGTCATAGACTTGCAGCTGAGGAGCACTTTTCACATCAAGCGGTGGGATCCATGCAAAATATTTTTATATTAAAAACTGTAACAAATGTAATCACTTAGATTACTTGGTTTTGCCCTTTTTGGTTAACATGAATCACCACCACCACCGAATTCTGCGTCGGAAATTTAGGAGAAGCAAGGTTTATTTAGATCACTCACACGCCGGCTCCACTTTCGACAGGGCCCTTTTGCTTTGCTTTGTCTTTTTTGCAATACCAAGCAAACTTTCTAAAGAATGAGCCCCATTGAACGGAACAGGGCTGTCCTCCGACTAAAAGAAAGACTGCTTAGGATCGCGCTTCTCTTGTAATTCAGCGGCATCCCAGCTGGTGGCTGGTCCTGTCCATTCTGCGGACGAGCCTTTTGTAGCCGGCCCAGCCTCTATGAGACCCTGGGCACCTCTAAAGCCAGGAATGCGCATCACGTGACGGGAAAGAATGTGAAAACACAGCGAAGGAGCAGGAGAAACAAACGATAAATCCCGTTTGTCAGCATGTCGGAGCTGGCACACTCCGGGCTACCGGAGGCAGGCGGGCGGTCGTGGGGGGAGGGCGGTGGAACAAGGCGCTTCTCTTCGTTGCTTTTCCCACCCCCCATCAGTGCTCCTGATCGAGAAGGGAGACCGTGGCAAAGAAAACGGACCTCCCCGGCCTGGGGCTCGTCTCCCTTGTTTGCTCTCTTGGTTTCCTCCCCCTCCCCCCTTTCATAAAGACCTTCTGGATGGCACATTTGCAGTCGGGAGCCCTGACCAGACACGCATAGGATTGCCCTGCGCCGCTTTGATTGAAGATCTCTCTCCCACTCCCTATCTTCAGTCAGGGCTCGGCAGAAGGAGATGGGGTCTACCGGCAGATCGCGGGGTGATTTGCGGTGGGTCGCCAAAGGTTTCTGACTCCCAGTTGTTGAACGATAACAACAACAAACACTCCTTCCCCCAAAACGAAAGTAGATTCTGATGAAAAGAAGAAAACGTGCCAGGGAGCCTGTGAAAGGGGGACTGTGCGAGCTCGTTTCTGGCCCTGCAAACCAAACCCTGGCGGTCCTGTGAGCTCAGAGGCACCCTCGAAATGCAAGTCTCTCTCCACCCCTCCCCAAGCCTGTTACTTTGCTCCTGCTTCTGTTGGTGGTCCTCGGGCTTCTATTAAAAAGCAAAGCAGATCCCTCCAGCCTGACGTCTCTGCCCATCCCCCTCCCTCGATCATGAAGGACGTGGAAAGCATTAAGGGCACGGAAGGAAGAGGACGGCCTTTGCAGGAGGACCGAGTCCCTTTGGAGAGCTGCAGGCGTCCCTTTCAAACCGCGCTCCGAGCCTGCCGATGTGCGAGCTGAGCCATGTTTACTCCGAAGTAAATCTTATAGAGTGCAAGGCGCCTGGGTAGAGGGCTCGGTTTGTAACCTCGGGCAGGCCACCAGATTGTGGTTGAAATTCGGCAAATGTAGGTTTCCAAAGCAGCTCTTCCCAGTGACGATCGCGGGCGCGTGGGGGCGAAGCCCCTTTCGAAACGCCTCTACCCTGAAGTGAAGTCCCACTTAAGTTCCAGCCCACTGGGGCTCAGTTTCCCTGAAGGCTGCCTTTCTCTTTCAGCGTGCTTTGAGGGAGCTGCCTCTTCCCCACCACAGCCCGCTTCAATTATACACAATATACCCCCGAAAAGATGTGAAGCACTTAAAAACTGCAAGCAAGAAAACAATCGCACCCCAATACTCCTTCATACACTCCCTAGTTGGGGTCGTTGAATATCCAAGGCCCTCCTCCGGGTACCAACTCATCAGGATGCCCGGAGGATTGTTATTAGATCTAGGGCCTTTTCTGCGGTGGCCCCCGAACTGTGGAACAGCCTACCTGAGGAGATACGCCTGGCGCCTTCGGTACTTTCTTTTAGGCGCCAGGTTAAGACCTGGCTATACTCCCAGGCATTTTAATGTTCAATGTGTTTCATTTAATTTTTTTTTTTCGTTTAACTTGTTGCTGATTTTATTGTAATTTTATTGTAATATTGTATTTTAATCTTGTTTTGTTCACCGCCCAGAGAGCTATTCGCTATGGGCGGTTTAAAAATGAAATAAATAAATAAATAAATAACTGCCCGCAGTGACTCTACGTAGCAGCTGAGTAGAATGATGTTCGTGCGCGCCCACATACACAGGCACGCCTTGGAGACCTGTCGATTCCAGAGAGAGGCATTTTTAGAATATTTCTCTTTATAGTATAGCGCTGAATTTACTGTTTTCATTATAAATGGCAACACGTTTCACAAAATACACATTTTTACAGTGGGCTCCAGAGAAACCGATTGACCCTACGGGAAGGTTTTTAATTAACCTTCCAAATACGATTTTTGATTCTGCTGGTGGTTGTGAACCTCCTCGGGTTATCTTTTAGAAAAAGGAAGGTGATATATAAATGTCAAAATAAACACACGCACAAATGCCCCGCATCTCTCTCCAGGGACAAGAGGGCCGCCCAGCACGAGCCTGTCTGTATTTTCTCGGAAGCAAGTTCCACTGATTAAACTATTTCGGACTGACGCTTTAATGTACAGGTATCCATAAGCACGATAAACGGTCATTGTTTCTCAGCTGAAATTCTTTCTGGATGGGAATTTTGCTTTTACAAAATTCAGGTTCGGGATCTCTATCAGTTAATCTTCACTCTCGTGACAGGAGTAAAGACCTTCAATTCATCCAGGTTCGTTGCAACACGTTTGTCTATCCTAACACATTGGAATGGAAAATATTGGGGATGGGGAATCTAGGACTTTCACTCGGATTTCTTGGGTGTAGGTCCATAGGGAAAGCAATGAGACAAATAATGTGTTTAGGATGTGAGGAGCGTGGAGCCTTATCGACTGTAAACGTGATGAGGACAGCAGTGTCATCCTCTTTGAATACTAATGAAACACACATCTGAACGTGTAAACGAGGTCCACGGAGACAGAGTTGTGTTTGAATTAACGCGAAAGTTCTAGGTCTGGTTGTTGACTAGCCAGGTATTCATTCACACGGGCAAGTAATCGCTTGGTGAAACAATCTTCGAAAAGAGAGCATGAATGTGTGAACCGATCGGTAGTAGGGCAGGCATCTTTTAAAATTAAAATGTGGGGTCCCGCTACCATATATTCGCCTTTGGGCTGACCTGTCGAAGTCACTGAGGTTTGCGCCACAGTAGATCGGTCTGGCAATATCTGTATCTTAAATAAATATTCTTGAAAAACGGAGCTTATTAAATTCGAGTGGAAGTTTGTCAAGTAAGTAGATTTAAGATCTGGATGGGCTTGCCTCCCGAGTGCCTATTAAATGCTGGATAGGACACTGTAATATATCGCGCTGCGTTGCTGTGCAAAAAGTAATTTACAATGCAAGCGCAGCCTCCCCTGTGGACCTTTCCAGACTTCAAGGGGGGAGAAAACCTCTGGAAAGAACTCGAATCCCGTGTGGAAACGGATTAAACAGATCAGCATAATCTTTCTCCGACTAGACGCGGTCTCTGGTGGAAATGTAATCGGATCTATCAGCCGCGGGCCCTGAGGCGGCTGGCTGCCTACCCTTGGGGGATGGGGGGCACATTCTTTGGCTCCTCTGCCCCATGCAAACCACTCCCATTGGCTTACTCTTACTGAATCCTGCGGGGCTACTCTGCGGCGGGCGATCCATGGATCGCGGCAGCCTTTCGGAGCTTCGCAGCTGGCCTGCTGGTGGGATTTCCTCCTCCCTCCGTCTGTGTTAAGGCGCCTTTTACAGACCGGGCCAGACTCCAGGTCCTCCTCTTCTAGAAGGAGCGGGAACCGGGTTAGGAAGGTTGCTGGCCGGCCTCGTTTTGCACTCGAAAGAGGTCGAAAAGCATTGAATGAAACCGAAAAACAAAGTCCCCTCTGGACTGTTAAATCCCTTCCCGATTTTATTGTATTTTCATTTTTTAAAAATCACGGGGAAAGGACGGCCGAGGTGCCTTAACGCTTGGTCGCGAAGGGAATAGGCAGCTCCGCTTAGCCAGTTGCTTGTGAGCTAGCGGTTAGGTGATCACGAAGATCCCACACACACACACACACACAAAGCGGGGGGGCATCAGTGATCTTTTTGTCCTCTTCTTGGGAGGAAGCGAATGATTTTGTTAGGGGCACTGATCGGTGGTCATTGCAGTAATTTAGTCATACACTGTAGTGCCTTCTGTAAGGGGCTCGAGAGGTTGACTGTTTATTAGTGGCCATAGAGGTGGTAGTAGAAATACCAGCCCCAGTCGTGACATCCCACTTGAGACCCATTAGGTAGGCAGAAAATTATTGTTGTTGTAATAGTGAATTATGTAATACTGCTATGGGGCATTATCGGTTTTTTTAATTATTATTATTATTGTTGTTGTTATTGTTGTTATTGTTATTCTAGGAGGAATACCTATACGGTTATATACGTCTAGGCCTTACTTACACATCTCAGAAGGACGTATCGGGGTCAATTACACAATCAGAATAAGAGCAAGGAAATGTTCTTGGTAAGGTGAGGATCCAGGGAGAGTAAACTGAAATGTAACATGGGGGGGGTGGATTTCTGATTTGGCCATGGGAAAGGCTAACGCAAACGTTACAAAGCGAAAGGGCCACTCCCCTCCCCCACTTGCCATGTAACGTTTCCTTGCTTTGAGCGGTATCTCTCTGTGGGATCAAAGGGGATTTCCAAATTATATCCAAGTACTCTTGGAAGCCTGGTTCGGAGTCAGCAGAAGTCGACTGTTTCACTCTTCCCCACACACTCCCACCCACCCCTTAATCAAACCAAGATTAAAAACTGCCGAGGGCAAGTATAGTATCAACATGGATAACTATGGGGGGGCACCCAAAATCAAAGGTCCTCCAAGAACAGAGAAAAGGAAGACAAAACTGGAGAAGTCACTCTACGTCCAAATCCCTACATCCTGGCTCATCTCCCTGAACTCTTGGCGAGTGACTGCCTCTGCGTGGGTTTTCGTCCACCTAACTAGCTCCGCCTGCGAGTCCCCGGGAGGTGCCTCCGTGGGCGCCAGCAGCGGGCAATGCAGGCCCCATTCAGGGAAAGAGCCTCCGTTGCCTTCCTCGGGTCTCAGAGCAAATCCGAGCCTGGAAGCAGTTTAAAGCGTGGATCCATGCCTAACAGCACCAGCTGCTCTTTAGCAGCAGCACGAGCACCCGAAATACGGCCCTAGAGCCACTTTACAGCCCTCCTCCCTGTTGGAAGTGTTGGAAGTGGGGCAAGAGGAACTCCTGTTTTGTTCTTTTGTTTAAGCTCCAGAAGGGAGATGGAGTTAGGGTCCTCCAGATAGATAGGCTTTGCTTCCCTTTACCTGTGATGCTCTGACTGACTTCCTTCTGTCGCTAGACTGTGACGTCTTTAGGGCAGCTTACCTACCCCTCCTCCTTCCAACCTTCCCACTTCCTTTGTCCTCCAGCTGACCAGGAGAGAGGAGCGTCCCTTTGTCTCTCTCTCTCCGAGAATGGGACTGACTCCCACACCTGGGCGTTATGCCTCCAACTTAGCTAGCTAGTTACAACTAGGTATGCCTTTTCTATCTACTATGTGTTTCTATAAATAAAGTAGCTTTTCTTATTTTACCAAGTCTCCAGTCTCAGTGATGCTGATGCAGGGTAAAAGCCTGCTTTCTTAGGCAAACGCACGCACACGCTGGCACACTCGCATTTCAACACCTGCTGTTACTCTTTGCTGCTGTGGTGCTGCTTTTAAATGAAATCAAGCAAGACAACTACACACAGCGCAACAGGAAGTGGGGCAAGAGCAACTCCTGTTGTGTTCTTTTGTTTGTGCTCCAGAGGGAAGATAGAGCTAGGGTCCTTCAGATGGATAGGCTTACCTGTGATGCTCTGACTGACTTCCTTCTGTCGCTAGTCTGTTACATCTTTAAGGAAGCTTACCTGCCCCTCCTCCTTCCACCCTTTCCATTCCTTTGTCCTCCGACTGTCCAGGAGAGAGGAGACATTCCTTTGTCTCTGCTCTCTCCAAGCATGAGGCTAACCCCCTACACCTGGGCGTTATGCCTCCAACTTAGTTAGTTAGAACTAGGTTTGCTTTTCTGTCTACTATGTATTTCTATAAATAAAGTAGCTTTTCTTATTTTACTAAGTCTCAGTGATGCTGATGCAGGGTAAAAGCCTGCTTTCTTAGGCAAACGCACGCACACGCTGGCACACTCGCATTTCAACATCTGTTGTTACTCTGCTGCTGTGGTGTTGCTTTAAATGAAATTAAGCACACAAATTACACACAGTGCAACACTCCCGGGCTCCCCATCTTTGTGGTGAGGTCTTTATCACTCAGGTTCCAGCCAAAGAAGCCTGCATCAGCTCGTATGAGCGCTCTGCGGGGAGCAGTTTAAGGCCATCAAACTCGAGCTGGCGGGGAATGAGCAGGGAGCGTCTCCCAGAGGACTGGGATGCGGACTGGCCATCCAGAGTAAGGCAAAGGGAGGAACCCTCCACGTTCCCAAGGGAAGAGGCAGGAGGCTGGTGAGCTTGCCTTCCTTCCTTCCTTCCTTCCTTCCTTCCTTTGTCCCCACATCCTCCGCGTTGCTTCTTCCCTCAGTGTGCAGGGGCACGTGGAAATGTCATGCCGTAAACTAAAATCCTTTGGAAGCTGCAGCTGCAGTCGTCTGAGGCACGCTTACTTGGGAATGAGATCCACTGAATTCCGAGTTAACATGCCCAAGGCCGGGCTTCACACTGGAAAAAGAAAGTGGATCCTCACCCTGGAAGAATATTATTATTATTATTTATTACATTTTTATATCACCCCACTAGCATAGCTCTCTGGGCGGTGTACAACAAAGCAATACAAATATATACAATAAAATCCAATAATAACATACAACAAAAATACAAAAAATACAAAAAGCTAAAAACAATTACAACACATTTTAAAACTGAATTAAGTTAGATTAAAAAGCCTCAGAAAAGAGGAAGGTTTTAACTTGGCGCCGAAAGGATAACAATGTCGGCGCCAAGCACACCTCATCGGGGAGACTGTTCCACAGTTCGGAGGCCACCACTGAGAAGACCCTAGTTCTTGTTACCACAAGAAAACACGAGCTGCCTTGCTGGGTGGCACCAAAGGCCCATCTTGACCAACCTTCTGGTTCCAACAGCGGGAGATCCCAGGAAGCAGGCCCTTGGAGAGACGAGAGCCTTCCTCCGGGGCCACTACTGCTCCTAAACATGGAGGTCCCCTCTGGCAGGTGTCCATTGATAGCTCTATCTGCCGAATATTTATTTAAGCCGCGCCTCAAGGATGCTGGATCAGGCCATAGGCCCATCTAGGCCAGCATTCTGGTTCCAACAAGAAATAGCCCGGAGGTGAGCAGCAGGCCGTAGATGTAGCGGCCTGCCTCTGTTGCGCGCCCTCAGCCCACCCTGAATTTGTGCAAGCCAGAGGTCAGCCAAATGGCGCCCTCTAGAAGTTGCTGGACTGCAGTTTCCAGCACCCATGACCGCTGGCTGTGCTCACTGAGGCTGGTGGGAATTGGAGTCCAAAAGCTTCTGGTGGATACCGCATCGGCTACCCCGGTCTAAACCTTTCAAAAGGCAAGCTAAGCTACTGGTTATCACCACCATCTTTCGGGGCGATAAATTCTTGGGAAGCTGGACGCCTCTTCTCCCCATCTCCTGATGAGCTCGGGTGGTATGGAAGGAATGGACTATGCGTTGTTCGTTTGATTCATTTAGGGTTGGGAGAAGATATTCTGCCGATGCTTAGAAGCCGTGTGTGCAAGCAGCGGCACAGAGGGGTCCTGAATCCCGCTGAATCACATTAAAGCCCAACCTGGTGCCCCCTGCAAAGGGAGGGATCCCTTCGTCTAAGCCGAGCGGAACGCGCCGGTCCTTCCCTTCTCCCTGGGCCAAGCGCGCACATATGGCGCGCGGCTTTAGGTGTCAACGGGCAGCGGCGGCGTCGAATTAGAGCTGGTAATTGTCCGTCATTAAGGGTTTGAAACGCGATCTGTCACAACAACTGGAACATGTCTGGGCGGCCGGCGAAAATAATCGGAATGATTAGTGCTCATTATGGATGTCAAGCCGAGTCCGTGATGTTGGAGGCGCAAATTAGCCTTGACGTGCGAAATCAGACGTCAAAAAAGAGACGGGCGTTCTGCGGGGAAGACTGGCTGCAGCGCGGGGGCGGCGGGAGAGGACGGTAGAAAAAGACGGGCCTGGAAACCGGAGCCCCTCCTGTCTACTAAGAGAAATATGGGGGCCAAAGCCTTCTGGAAGACACGCCCCTGACCTAGTAGCCCCGCCCATAATGAGGGGGGTAGTCTGCGGAAGTTCAGAGGCACTCACCCCTGGATCGTATGAAGTGGAATTAACAATAATAACAAGAAAAAAATAATAAGAATTAGAAAGGATGCTAAACAAAATCAAACAACTTTTCTCCCCAGATCAGAGCAACCACCCTCTAGGAAGGAAGGTTCTCTATGCATGGTCAGTGGCATTAAATAACCATAGTATTATTCATATGAGTAGCACCTTATATAGCTATGAACCCCTGTGCACGTGCTGAATACCCTTCAATAATCACAGCCATCTTTATCTCCATGCAACTGGCACGAAAAGAGGTTAGTAGTAGGCTAATCAAAAGATCTGGGACAGAGAACCGTCATTATTATGTAAACCGCCCAGCGTTTAGAATTAACTAGTAGCTGTTGTGCGCTATTTTATTTATTTACATTTTTCAATCCCACCCCTTCCTCCAAGGAGTTCAGAGCGGCTTACAAAATTCTCCCTCCATCCATTTTATGGTCACACCAATCCTGTTTGGTAGGCTTGTCTGGGAGAGAGTAACTGAACGAGTGGGGATTTAATCGTGGGTCGTTCTCGGGTTTAGACCGGCACTCTAACTCCTATAGCTACTACATTAAGACCTGCGGGGGGGGGGAGGGATTTGTGATATCAGCACTGAGTGAAGTCCATAGTGCCGGGTCCGTGGGAGGACCTTCTCCGTGGTGGCACCAGGCGGGCCTATGGAACGACCTCCCCTCTGAGCTACATCATGCTTCAACTTTATTTCATTTGGCAGACAGGTGAAGATGCAGCTCTTTGCCCAGGTTTTGGGGAAAGGATGAAGTGCATTGTAGACGGTTCTGTTCCGCGACTACATGAATTTTAGAGGCTGTTTATTAGTATAGTATGGTCCTCGTTTTAAATATTGTTATGCTCCTGATTTTAATGTTTGTTTCATGCCTTGGACCACGAGGTAAAGGGCGGGTTATAAATATCAGAAATGAATTAATTATCTCCCAGTCTGGCTTGTTTTAACGTGTTGCTCTGTGTTTGTTTGTTGACTCTTTGCTCTTGCCAGCTTATGGTATAGGATTTGGGGGATTCATCGCCCAGTCTGTCCTTCTGCTTTTCTCCCCCTTTCCCTCCCCTCCTCCAAAGTACAGGTTCCCCTGAGAGCCAAACAAGCGTCAAAGGTCCCCGGAAACCCGCGATCACAGTGGAAAGAACTGCCCCAACAGACTTAAGGTAGGAAGCGCCTTGCTGGATCATCAGATGGAGATCGTTCTAAACAGATCGAATGCCTCTCGAAGCTCAGCAGCCGGGGGAGGCAGCGAGGCCTTCTCCCTTCGGTTCCGTCCCAACAGCCCATAGTCCGTCTGGCGTGCTTCTTCTGTACCTTTTTCTGTACCCCCAATATTCACGGGTCCTTCTTTCTTGTAACATGTAATTTGGCCGCGAGGAAAGCAGTTGACATGGCGGGTCCGGCTGAAAGGTCAACCCCTTGACTTTAGGCCGGAACGAGTTTTTCTCCGCCTGCTGGTCGGGGAAAGTCATTAGCAAAGGTGGGACGGAGAAAAGAGGTGAATCCATCCTCCAGGACACTTCTTTCCAGAGTCAGAGAGACCTGAGTGGATTTCCTCTGGGTAGTTAACACAAGAAAGGGGCAAGATTTGTGGCTCGTGTGCAAGCTGGCCGGCCTGCTTGTCCCTCAAGATGGATTTGCAAGCAGTCTTGGGGGGCCCATCGGTAAGAGCAGAGGCAAGGAAAGTCATCTCCAATATTTTATTTCTCACAGCTGGGATTACAAACTCAACGCACATGCCCTCTCAAATGAGGCACTTTTAAAATCCCATTGATTCAAATCCATTTGCTGAAATCTCTCGCGTTTGGGATGAAACATTTGGGCACCCTTGAAAGATGCTCAATGCTGAGTTAACCAAGTTGTGGCCCTCCAGACGTTACTGGACTACAACTCCCTTCGCTCTGATCATTGGCCGTGCTGGGTGGGGCAGATGTTTATCAACATCTGGACAGCTACAGGTCCCCCATCCCTAAATTAAGAAAAGAGCCCCGGGATTTACACCTCTGAGGCTGCAGTCCTAACCTCATTCACCTGAGCACCAAATTCAATAGGACTTCTGAGTAGACACGGTTCGGGTTGCGGGGTGAGTTCGGTTTCATTGAGCTGCTTTGCAGCGGGGCTTACTTCTAAAGCCACATGCATAGGATTGCGTTTGTTTGCCGCTTTCCAGGCAGACCTCACAAAGCGACTTACAGCACAACAGTGAGCACTGGGTACAATAAAGTGTACATTTCACAATAAAATGGGAAAGAAAACTGGCAGAAGCTGCTCCTGCATCTTCTCTGCTCCCCTCAGAGCAAGGCGGGAGACAGCGGAGAAGGAAGGGCCACCCTTGGGACCTAAGGAAGGGGGTGGCTGCTTCTCAGGCCGTGTCTTTCTTCTCCTCTCCGGGCCTCTGAGTGGATTGCGCTGTCCGGCTGGAATCTTCTGCATGGGAGTAAATCCCTTTGAGCACAGTGGGCCTTCTTCGCCCACATAACTTCAGAACAAACAGGCCTCGGGCTGGGTTGGCCAACAAACGGGGTTAAACATACCCGGTGCAATCCTAAACACACTTCAGCGTCGGTAGCAACCGATGTACATGTGTCTCTGTGTTTCCCAATTAGATCTGCTTGACTCCTGTCGAAGGGGATTAGGGACGCCCTGAAAGGCCAGGGTATGGGCCCAGGGTATGGCTTGCAGGCCCACGAGGCCACCACCTCGGTGAAGCTAAGCAGGCCTGGGTCTGATCAGTGCCTGGATGAGAGACCACCTGGGGACCACATGTATGCCGCCTTGAGCTCCTTAGTGAAAGGAAAGCGGGATGTGTATGTAAGAAAACAAATGCATAAAAATAAGTAAACAAAAAGCCATTCAGTTTAAATAGATTGCGGTCCAAAACTGGTGCTAAAAATCAGGACAGATTCCTCCGTATAAGTTAAGGCTGAACGCCTACTTGTGAGTAAGGCCTCACTGACGACAAAGGGAGTGACTTCCGAGTAGACATGCATCAGAGTTCGCCGCACGACCACAACACTATGCGCACTTACCTGGAAGTAATCTCCAGAGAACAGAGTGGGACTTATTTTGGAGTACATTTATTTACTTACTTACTTATTACAGTTATACCGCGCCTTTCTTTCGTCAGGGAACCGAAGGCGGCATGGTTCCCAGGCAGACCACGTGCAGAGGCTTGGAGTAAAAACAAAATCAATAAAAACACCCAAGAAAGCCGACCAACTTCCAATCGGCTGCAATGGGAAAGTGACAGACGCGCAACCAAGGGGACTGAAATAGCGGCTTACTTTGTCATGATTCTTGCCCAAAACGGGAATCAGGGCCCTGCCCCACCCCGACACTGGGGAGGAAGAGGAGAAGCGAGAGACAGAGACCTGCAAGATGAAGATATTTCGATCTGTTTAATTGCGGCCCTTCTAAACCAAAACAACCGCTCAGTTTTCTGCCGTAAAAGCTCAAGATGCCCCTTCCCTTTGATTTCAGTCGGGGATGAAAGCCGCGGTGGGGAGCGCGGGGCAGCCCGCGGGTTTGAAAATGATCTCTATAAACATTAGCCTTGGAGGCCAGCAGCAGGATCCTACGCAGGTTTACTCAGAAGTGGCGTTGATTTTAGTGAAATATGCTCCCTGGCAACAACGCTGAGGGTTGTAAGGCGTGATCAAGCGAACTTTGATCAGGCATATTTCTAGATTGAAAGGGAACAGAAGCAGGGCCAGCCTAAATAAAACAACGGTCACCTTTTTTTAGCGCACTAGAATGCTCCAGGCACTTCATATCCCTCACAACCCTGCAGTGTGGGCCAGTATTATTATGTCCATATTTTATACAAATATATACACACTGGGAGCCAGTGTGGTATAGTGGTAAAGGTGTTGGACTGCGACCTGGGAGACTAGGGTTCGAATCCCCACACAGCCATGAAGTTCACTGTGTGACCTTGGGCCAGTCACTGCCTCTCAGCCTCATGACAACCCTATTCATAGGGTCGCCATAAGTCGGAATCGACTTGAAGACAGTACATACATACTTCTAAGTAGATTTAGGGTTGCGCTGTTAATCTACTATATTACAATAAAACCTCATTCTGTGTTAGTCCTATTTTATTCCATGGGGCTTACCCCCAGGTACATGGGGTTAGGATCGCAGCCTTCCTTCTGAAGAGTGAGATCCACAATGCACCCCAAAGGCACGTGTGATGGCGATGGATGAGCAGCTGGGCAAAAGAGAAATTGTTAGAGGATGGTGTGCCCGGGGAGAGGCGACTTGGGATGCACACCCGTTTCAAGCTAAGCCTAACGGAGACTTCGATCGGGTCGGATATCTTCGAGCCACACACTTCGGAGAAGTCCCATCGGCCACCCTGCGGTAGGTTACTTGAAGCTTCCAGCTCATGATTGTAGCATTTTGCCTTTTGTTTTGAAATAGCGACCAGTCCCTTATTAAAAAGGACCGGGGAGGACCGAAAGGGCTTGGGGCACAGGCCTTGCAAACTGCGCTCCACTGTCTTAATGACGTGGGTGCAGAAATAAGCCCCGTCTGAGATTACAGGATTCTAAAGACGTGGCCTTAGAATCGCCTCTTACGCGGGAAGTCAAGACTGGGTCTAGCTTCGCCTTCTCTCTCGGGAAGGCAGGAAGGGATCCCTTTTCCATTCGCCCAAGCAGCGCGGTAGCGAAGGAGGGGAACGCATGGCGGGGCTTCCTCGCCGGGAATGCAAAGAAACGGCTTGCGAACACGTGTCATTTCTCGCCATCCAAGCATTCTCCGCCACCAGTCTTCTTAAGGAGGGCAGGGGGTGCGTGGGAGGGGAGGAAGTTCCTCTGCGGAAGCCCCATTGAAATAAATTGTTCCCATGGAGCTGTCTTTCATTTCAATAGAGCTTGCGCAGGAGAGCTTCTCGGGACCTTGTGCCACATGCGTCTCTAAGAGGCAGAACTGAGTAATCGCTGGTTGTTGGCTTTGCCCAAATGGGGGATCAGACGTTGGGTGCCTTCTCCTTCCCAGGAGGCCTGGGTGCACCAGCCAGAAACCTGCAAGGCACCGAGCGCGTCCCATTTGAGAATGCCTGCTCCTTCTTCCCACACTCCTCTTTGAGACTACCAGATGCCGGTCAGGAACAACAGCGGCTCTCTCTCTCTCGCTCCCTCTCCCTCTCCCTCTCCCTCTCCCTCTCCCTCCCTCCCTCCCTCTCTCTCTCTCTCTCTCTCTCTCTCTCTCTCTCTCTCTCTCTCTCTCTCTCTCTCTCTGTGTGTGTGTGTGTGTGTTTTGGCCATCTACCCCGATGAAGAGTCCTGGCGGACTCAAAAGCTCGCGCATGATCTTGTGACATTCTGGTCCCCCTAATAAAGGCATTGCCTCGACATGGATTTTGAGATTGATTTACTTCTCATTGGCCATATGCTACCGTACTTTTTCTGTCTCTGTGGGTATGTCTCTGTGTGATTGCGACTGCCAATCGGCTGTCCTAAGGCAGAAGCAGATCCCACGGAGTGTAAGGAACCGGGAGTGGGGACCGGGAGGTGTGGGAGTTGCAGAGACACTCTGGCGGGTGCCCCAAGTTTCTTCGCCTCGCGGCTTTCTGTCTCCCTCGCTGAAAGGCCCAATGCACAAAGCGTTAAATTCGGGGCACGCGGATGAGGGTCTGTCCCAGGGGCCTTTAGGGAACAAAGAGCCGGACAAAGTCCCAACCATTTTAAGGAATTTGAATGTGAGGTTACATTTCTCTCACTGATGTCGGTTTGACCGGGCTGTACCAGGGATGAAGTAACTTCAGCCTCGTTCTCTTGGAATCGCGGCCAAAGTCCTTTGGGTGCTCTTCTTCCAACCCGCGTTTAGCTGGGCTTAAGCTCCAAGGAGACTTGAAGGGGGGTGACTTAGCAGGCGTAGATAGAATCGAGGTGCAGACACAGCCTAAAACGCACTTTTTAGGAAGTTGAAGATACGTTCCTGGAAGCAAGACACAGGAGAACGTGTTTCCACCTACAGCTTGCATTGCAAATCCGGCTGAGGCATCGGCACACCGTAATCGAGGCACGGCGTGGCTGAAGACAGGATCTGAAGTCGGATGCCGGGGCTGAAAAGACCGAGAAGGAGAACTGATCTGTGGCAGGTGATGTATCTGGTCCGTAGCTGTAGATATTAACGGCGTTTCTAATTTGTATCTATAATTATTCATCATGCATAGCATCTATATGCCTTCCGATTATAACTACAATTCGGGTTTAAATCCATTTATAGCCATACGGGACCAACCCCTTTCGGGCACGATAAATGCCTACTGCTTGCTGCTATATAGGCCACTGCGTACAGTACAAAGGAAAATATCTGAAACGTACACAGGCATTCGCCGTGTACAATTAAGCTAGGGTTAGGAAACAAATCACGGCAAAAATAATCCCTGATAATTTATGGAGGTTTTTCTTACTGAGTTGAAATGAGTGACCCAGTCCTTTAAACAATTCGCTTTGCTGAAACATGAATGAGACTGCTATGCTGGAATACCATACGCGTGGAGGACTACCAGAGGATTTGTCCTAACCGCGGGGTTAGTAATAAGGCAGATACCTACAGATATCTGAGTTTGCAGACGCGTTCCCTACACGTGTCTTTCTAGGACATTCGTGCTGGCTGGCATGCTCCTGATCCTCCTGCTAAGCGCATTTACTGGGAAGTAAGCCCCCTAGCCATTCCTGTTTGCTTCCGAATCAGCATGCTTAAGGGCCAATCCTATAGTTTCTACTCAGAAGTAATCCGCATCGGATTCTGTGGGTCTTACTCCTAGGTAAACGAGCAGTTCTGAGTCTGGCCAGAGCGTCTGTGATCCAGGTCCAACTGAAATCAAGAGCAGCTCTTCATTTCACTGTGAGCCGAGTTGAACTGCAGCCTCAAGCTGAATTGGGGGTTGGAGCGGGAATTCGCGAAGGCCGGTTCCGTTTCGACAGGGCCGAGGGTCTGCAGCGGTTCCGGAGGGTTTCCCCTGCCCCAGTCTCTTGTCTCCAGCATCGTTAGCCCCTTGGGTCTCAGCGGTGGTGCCTGGTAACACGCTTCTCCACCCCCACGGATGATAGATACACACACGTAGGTAGGCGCACAGTCCTTTTTATTACTAGTATTATTCCTGCCTTTTAAACAACTGTTTTGTTTTGCAATCCGCCGTACCGGAGTGAAAGGGGGAGGAAAGGCTTGCAGCTTCGGAATATCGGATTGCAGAAAAGCAGGGTGAGCTCTGTATATGCTCCTTTCTCCCCCCCCCGTCTATTATATCGATATCGATGGCTATAGGTATAGATAGCTGGCCGTAAATGCTAGCCGTGTGTGAACCGGGCGCAGGGGACATATCACGGGAAGGACATCAGTCACCCTCGCTCGGAAGAGACAGCCCCCACCTCCCTACCAAAGTCTTGCAATGCACGAGAGAGTCCGCCGCAGCCAGTCGCCGAGAACTGGGCGCTCCGAGTTTTAGGTACGTTACAAATCTGAAAGGGACAGACTGGTTAACAGGAAATTTCCATCCCCGATCCTGTGGCTTTGGCTCTTCGCCGCGTTCTCAAGATGCGCCACTGCCGACATATTTCTCCTTGTTTATTGTCCAGAGACCTGCTCCCTGTGGAGAGATCGCCAAGCGACCCCATCCGCAGACAACTGCGAGGGGAAGACCAGGCCGGCCCCCTCCATCGGCCGAAGGACCAAGAGCTGCTGGGCTGCGGGCTTGAGCAGGGGAGCGCGTGGTGTCTGTGTGACGATATCTGTTGCAAACAGCCTCGAGGGTCGTTTCATCCCAAGGCAAGATGGAAATCTTCTAAGCAAACAGACTGAGAGATAAGAAAGCCGCTGGGTTGTTTGAAATCGGTGAGATCTGACGCTAAGGGCCTTTTGTTTGGAAGGAAGCCCACAAAGGGGGTCGGGGTGGAGAGGTGACTACCAAGTAAGGCCGCCATGATAAGCAAGCCGGTGAGGGAGTAAATCGTGGGATTTACTCCGAACAAGCAGGCCTGGGATCCGGCTGCAAACGTGTTCAGAAGGGAGCGTTCATGCGTCCGTCCCATTGACGTCAATGGGGCTGACAGCCTCATCCACAATCCAAAGTCAAAATATTTGGATATATTTCAGCGGGAAACGGGAGGAGGATAGACCAGCCATTTACTTATTTATGTGTTCCTAATGTTTGTATCTCCCTCTTTCCCAGGGCCCAGAGAAAGGTTTTCACCCTATAAGAACCCTATGACATAAATTTGATGGGTGGGTAACTTCATTCCCACCGAGGTGACAACCCTGTGTCTTGGCAGCGGGGAATGGAGATTGACAGTAGTGTAGTGGCACATTCAGAAGTGTAGAGTCTCTTGGTGTTAGTCATAGCCACCCCCTCCCCCTTTTTTGCTGCTGAGTTGAGAATAAGATCCTTGTTAATACCTTCTCCCACAACAGACATCCCTAGGAGCCAATAAGCATGAAAGGGGAGAGTGTTAGCTACTGAGAAGAGTCTTCTCTGTGGCTGACTCACCTCGTATCACTCTGGTTGGCTATAATCCACAGGAAAGGACAAGGAGGCATGTTAGAAGACTCTTCTGAGTGGCTAATATACTCCCCTTTCATGCTGATTAGCTTGCAGGATACAGGAGACATAGGGACCCCGCTGGACCCTGCTCCGAAAAAAGGAAAGGGTCTAAGACACATAATACGGCTCCATAGGAAACAGCCCCTGCACTTTGAGAACTAGCATGTCAGGGAGAAAATAGGGTAGAGCCTACCTGCCTGACATCTAATTTCATCACATGAGCTCCACAGCTGCTGTC
This sequence comes from Rhineura floridana, assembly GCF_030035675.1. Lineage (NCBI taxonomy): Eukaryota > Metazoa > Chordata > Lepidosauria > Squamata > Rhineuridae > Rhineura > Rhineura floridana. The sequence goes on from NC_084488.1 coordinate 5,666,488, forward strand.
GCAAGTGGTAAAATTCATTAGAGTGTAGCTGAGTGTAGCTTGCTCAGTGTTTCTGTGCAGTATGTGTGTTTACCTGAGAGAAAGCCAGCTTTTACCTTCCTTTGAATCACTGAGACTTTAGACTTAGTAAAATAACAAAGCCAGCTTTGTTAATAGAAATACATACTTGACAGGAAAGACTCTCATGCTAGCTAACTAAAGAAGTTGGAGGCACAACGCCCTGGCTTGGACATTGCCCTGGTGCTTCAGGGAGAGAGACATAAGGGGGATGTCTGCTCTCCCTGCGCTGGTCCAAGAAGAAGAAAGCAGGAAAGGGTAGAAGTGAGGTCAGCTCCCTGAGAGTATCAGTTTACAATGGAAGGAAGACAGAGAAACAGAGGTAAGGTTAGGCAGGCTATCCAGCTGGAGGACCCACTTTCTGCCTCCCCTCAGGTATGCAAAGAACCAAATAGGAGGCTACCCAGTGAACTTCATAACACAGGCTGTTTTAATGAAGTCAACAGCAGTTGACTTTCCAAAGTATTCAAAGTACTTCACACATTATTGTGGGCATCCTTTGTTGCAGAGTAGTGAAATTAGGCACTTGAGCAATCTGAGTGAGCTTTGTGTGTTTGAATGCTTGCTAAATATTAAACCTTCCCTGGAATTAGTCAGACTGAGACTTTAAGCTTTAAAATAAGAAATAACAACTTTATTCTGGAAGTACATATTTGATAGGAAGGAGTTCTACATCTAGCTAACTAGCTAAGATGGAGATGCAAACACTAAGCCTAGCGTTTGCCCTCATGCTGGGAGGAGAGGGAGAGACAAAGAGAAGATGTCTGCTCTCCCTCTCAAGAGAAAGAAGGAAGGAGGAAGGAGATGTGGTCAACATCCGCTGCATATCAGTCTAGCAGGAAGGGAGAGACAGCAGGAGATCAAAGGATAGGTATTAGCCTAGCAATCAGGAGGTCTCCTCTCCAGCTACCCTTTGTAACCCCATGCAGCCCCAACCCACAAATTGGAGTTGATCCACATATTCCAACATCCTTCGGACAACCCTGTCAAGCAAGAAGGCAATATCAGCGGAATGGCCAGGTGAGGGAATGCCTAATGCCACTTCCTGAGTTTTGTCAGGAGCCGGATTAAAGTGGTGGTGGTGGGGGCTTCATACATTTCTTTGTCCCTATGGAATTTCAATGGACCAGTAAAGTTGGGGTACAAAGGAAATCTGCAAAGGCTAGGAATCTCACACTCAGATGCTAAACACAGTAAGGAGAAAATCCTTTTCATTGACCTGCTGAGAAGTAGAAAGCATGTTTCTAATTTGTCTGTGGGATATTTAGGATTGCGTCCTCAATCCTAAACATACATACATGCTCTGATCCAGATATGCTTGGAAGTAAGCCTCATTAATCTAAATTGAGCTCATGTCCAGAACTCTCAAAACTTAGAAAGAACAACATCCCTATAGTGCCTATGAATAGCTGCATTAAGATCTAATATTTATCTATTTGGAAATAAAATGATATATAGCATGTAAAAAAGAAAAAGTTCTATAATGGTCATTTGTTGTTCTGTATTTGTTTGTTTACCTGCGTAAAGAGGAGGAGGAGGAGGAGGAATTTTCGTGGGCCACAATCCTGTGGCCATATTATTATTATTATTATTATTATTATTATTATTATTATTATTATTATTATTATTATTATTATTATTATTATTATTATTATTATTATTATTATTATTATATTTGTTATCCACTTCTCATGTGGAATGCAGGTCCTGAGGCAGATTACATAGATTTAAAAATACAAAGCATACATAATACCATACAGAGATTTAAAAATATAAAACATAGAAAAATCATACATAAACAAATCCTTAAAATCCTTAAAAACATCAGTATAATGGCATATAGAAATTTAACCAAATGCTTGCATAAAAAGATTGGTCTTCAGCAGCTATCTAAAAATGGGAAGAGAGGGGGCTGGTCTTACAAGGGAGGGCATTCCATAGTCTAGGGACCACATTTGTCTGGGAGTAAATCCCATGGAATGTATTTATTTAACGTACTTCTGAGTAAATATGTATAGAGATGGACTCTAGGGCAGCTGGGTTCTTTCACATTACACATTAGGACTAGCTTAAGCATTCATTACAATAAAGTGTTAACCATGTTCCTGGACTGTACCTCTTCAGATAGCAAATGCACTTTTGAAAGTCCACATAATGCAGAAGTTGCAGCTGAATTGTTTTCCTTGATATGCTACTTTTCCACATGAGAAGAGACTCTTTTTTTCTTCAGTCCATGAGCATTCAACCCAGCAACCTCCTCTCTGCGACCTGGACTAGTACTGCCCGTATGGGAAGGGGGGCCTTATCACTTGCAAATTCAACTGAATATATAAACAAGTTCTTACTAACTTAATAAGGAACGTACTACTACATTTCCTTTTTTTTTTACCTCAGGCATCAGCAGATACCATTCACAGAATTAGAAGTGATGTTTACTTGAAATCCCAGCTCACCCAAACAATGCAAGGTTCAGGATGCAATCTTTTCTGAAAGCAAACTTTCTGGAAGTAAGTCCCATTGAATACAGTTGGATTTACTTCCAAGTAAACATGCTGCAGTGTTAACATACATATTTTGTGCCATAACTGAGAGGAAAGTCATGTGCCACAGTTTCTTCTGGGCCCAGAAGTATAAGAGACCCCTAAGGATCAAGGACACTGGAACTCTTGTCTGACTTCATTGCTGTCCTTCTCTTCATCATTTTGAAAACTAAATGACTCTTGAAGTGAAAGAGTAGAGGCTACAGAGTAACATCATCTAGATCAGGGATGAGACCCTGTGGCCCTCCAGATGCTGCCAGATCAGAATCCCCATACTCCCTGACTAGTGGCCATGCTGGCTGGGGCTTTGGGGAATTGTCGTCCAACAACATCTTGAGGACCACAGGCTCACCATACCTGATCTCAATCTAAATGTATAACAAGGGTTAGTTGTAACAAGGGCATTGGAGTTGCATCATAATTTAAGTCTTTAAAAGTTGTAGATTTGGTCTGGGCTGGGCTGGTGAGTAAGTGAGTTCAGGATTGCAGCCTCCATTTCTAATGAGAAGTCCCTAGTGCTCAGGCTTGTGTGGAGTCCTACCATTGACTGTGGAAGGCAGCCCTGCTTGTTGTTGGAAGTGTGGCAAGAGCAACTCGTATTTGGTTCTGTTTGCATACCTAAATGGAGATAGAGAGATGGACATCTAGTTGGCGAAGCTGTCTATCCTTACCTATGTTCCTCTACCTGTCTTCTTTCCATTCCTGCCACTTACCTGCAGAATTGTCTTCCTACAACTGCAACCTGCTAAATGGTATTTGAATTATGGTATGGACAACTATCAAACATGTCTCACATAAAAGTTTTTAGATGCAAGGTCTTTGTACGCATTGCAAAGGAAAAGAGATCAAAACTTGACAATTCATCAAAGGAAGTAATATTCATTGAATATTCTGCAAAGCAAAAGGGGTACATAGTCAAAGAACCAAAGACCTGCAAAGCTGGAATGTATAGTCTCCTTTGATGAAGGAAAGTGTGCACACCAACCAGAAGGGGTGCCACTTCAAGCAGATGGAAATGATGATGAGGAAGAGGAAGAAGAACTAGGTCAAAAGGGATGGCAACAATGTGCCAGCAGAGGAAGAAGAGGAGTCCAAGCCAGAAAGGGCATTGGAGCCAGAAGGGGCAGCTGCACTGCAATCTCCCAGACACTTTGAACGCACCCCTGTGATTTGTCTACCTCGTGAGAGATGATGAACTCCCAGAAACACAGAACTGGCAGGACTCTGAAGCCCTACCCAAGGCTGAAGCTGAGAAGTAGAGCCAAGAAGCCAAAGAAGAGCCAGAAGCGCTACGCAAGAATAAAACTTGGACACTCACCAAGCTTCCTCAAGGGAGAACGGCATTAGGCAGTAAGTGGTTCTTCATGAAGAAGCCAGGCACTGAAGGGAATGATGACATACACAAGGCAAAGCTAGTTGCCAAGGTTACTCACAGAAATATGGAGTAGACTATAACCAGATGTTTGCTCCAGCAGTCCAGCATTCATTCATTCATTGGCGATCACTCGCAGCCGAGTAAGATTGTCTTCCAAGATAAGGTCTTTAACAGTGGGTCCGTAAGTGACTGTGGAGGCCAATTCTGGATCCACACAGCCTCCCACAGTGAGGACATAGGTTTCCAGATGGAAGATGGTCGCGATGAGGATTTGATTGATGTGTCTTCCGCTTAGCTCGTTTGTCCCATTTGCCCTGTATTCGGGCTTCTTCGAAGTCCACAGCACCTTTTATAATAGCCGACCTCCATTTGGGACGTTCATGGGCCAAGACTTCCCAGTTGTCGATATTCATGTTATTTTTTTGAGATTTGCTTTAAGAACATCTTTAAACCTCTTTTGCTGTCCACCAATGTTCCATTTTCCATCCTTAAGTCGGGAGTAAAGTAGCTGCTTTGGAAGATGGTGATCAGGCATTCGAACAACATGGCCGCTCCAGCGAAGTTGATGTTGAAGGATCATTGTTTCAACACTGGTCGTCTTTGCTTCTTCCAAAACGCTAACATTAGTCCGCCTATCTTCCCAAGTAATTTGCAGAATTTTACGGAGACAGCATTGGTGGACTCTTCCAAAAAGTTGGGAGCGGCTTTTATAAATGGTCCATGTCTCACAGGTGTACAATAAGGTCGGTAGTACAATGGCTTTGTAAATAAGCATTTTGGTCTCCCTGCGAATATCCTGATCCTTGAACACTCTGCGCTTCATTCGGGAGAATGCAGCCCTCCAGAGCTCAGACAATGTTGAATGTCAGCATCGATGTCAGCTTAGGGAAGTGATCAACATTCTCCAAAGTCACACCATTAAGCTGGATTGATGGTGCTACAGAGGGTCTAGTTCACACCTGTTGATGAAGCACTTTGTTTTTTTAATATTAAGTGAGAGCCCAAGTTTTCCATATACTTCTGCGAAGACATTTAGGATAGCTTGAAGATCTTTCTCTCATCAGCATATTGAAGGTCTACAACAGAGGTTGACATTACCTTACTTTTTGCTTTCAGCCTACTGAGATTAAAAAGCTTTCCATCTGTTCGATATATGATTTCCACACCAGTAGGAAGTTTCCCTCAATAAGGTGTAGAATCATAGCAATGAAGATAGCAAATAAGGTTGGAGCAATACCACCATACCAGCATCAGGATGTTCCTGAGTGTCGCTGCCAACAAGAAAATGCAAGTGAGATAAAAACAGTGTTCTTGCATGACAAAATGGAAGAAGAAATCTACATGCACCAACCACCAGGGTTTGAAGTTCAAGGATACAAAATCCTAGTGTGCAAACACAAAAATCCATCTCAAGAGTTAAACAGGTTGTCAGAGCCCGGAAGGAAAAACTTAGCCAAATGGTCCTGAAAGAAAGCATTGTACAAGGCATAGCTGAACTATGCCTGTACAGTACATTCAGGAAGAACAGATGGACTGACCTTTAGATTTATGTAGATGACCTACTGTTAGCTTATGAAGAGCCACAGGACAAACAACAGCTAATGGATCATCTAAACAAGGAGGTTGAAGTGAAGTGCCTAGGAATGCACACTACCTTGGAATTCAAAGTAAAAGAGGATCCTTCTTGCTGAGACAAAGACAAAAGTTCCAATATCTTCTCCATAGTCTAGGACTGAAGGATGCACATACAGCACCTACTCCAGTGGAAGTAGGATACCTGAACCCAGATCACAACAACCAAGCGTGGGAAGATTATGAGAGCTACACACAAGCCATTGGGAAACTCCTGAATATCAGCACAGTTACCACGCCAGATGTGGCAGCAGCAATAGGATTCTTGTGCAGAAAAACCAGCTCGCCAGCCAAGGACTGGGAAGCAGTCAAGAGAGTGGTGAGACACCTGATGGGCACTGCGGTCATGAAGCTAAAGTTAGCAGCTACCAAAGAGCCCAAGCTGATGGGATATGTAGATGTCAACTTGGCTGAAGACACCACAGATTGGATATCCACCAGTGGAAACATCTTCTGCTATGGCGATTCAGTCATCTGCTGGGCAAGCAAGAAACAAGAGACTGTAGTAGTTTCTTCCACAGAAGTAGAGTATGTGTCAGCTTCTGAAACAAGCAGAGAGTTGGCATAGCTGCTTACACTGTTCAAAGAATTAGGCATCTGTACACCTGGCCCTGTCACGATGCATGAAGACAACCAAGCATGCATCAGACTTGTGGAGTCAGAAGAGGTGAGTTCACAAAGCAAGCACATAGACTTGAAGCACCACTACATCAGAGATATCTGTCTCAGAGGACTACTCAAGATGGAGTACCGTCCAACTGAAGAAATGACTGCAGGTGTTCTGACCAAGGCACTGGGCAAAGTCAGACATCAGAAGTTGTGAGGCAAGTTGAACCTCATGGCCTGAACCAAACATTCATCAAGAAGGGGTACTGGAAGTGTGGCAAGAGCAACTCCTATTTGGTTCTCCTTGTGTACCTAACGGGGGATAGAAAGAGGGTCCTCCAGCTGGCTAGGCTGCCTATCCTTACCTGTGTTCCTCTTCCTTCAAAATATTAAAATATTCAAAATATACAAAAACATCAAACTAAAATAGAAGAAAACCACCTCCCTAGTTCACAAGCAGGTTTCCTAAAATGATTAACAGAATTGTATTACAAACAGATACTGTCCAATAGAAGGAGACAGGTAAGTGTGATCATGATTTTAAGTAAATTGTCTATAAAATGTCTTATTCTTCCCTTCTAGGTGCTGCGATCGGATGACAATAACCCAATGAGCCATCAAATTGAAGTCCAAATCAAACCCATACATGAGCATAAGTTGAGGATGAAGAAAAGTTGTGCCCGACTTTATTATCAAAACTAATAAAGTTAAACTGAAACCATTCAAAAGCATCCTGTTTCTTCTCTCCCCTTGTCACCTTTACTTTGAGTTAATTTTTCTAAAAGTGCAATTTGCCACATCTTCTAATACCATTGCTCTAAGCCTACTCCTTTAAATCTTTAAAATTTCAAGCTATTTATTTTATTTATAAAAAATATTTGCATACCGCTATTTTGTTAAAAACATCAAAGCGGTTTACAACATGTTTAAAACAACATCAACCATAGAATTTTTTTAAAATACAATAAAAACAAAGGTCAATTGTCACAAAAGAAGCATGTTCTTAATTGCCTGCATAAGCCTGGCAAAACAGAAAGATTTTCAGCAGGTGCTTAAAAGTTAAAACAGAAGGTACCTGCTGAATCTCTGTTGGCAGAGCATTCCAGAGACCTGGGCCAATAACACTGAAGGCTTGATTTTGTGTCAATGTTAAATGAGCCTCACCAACTCAGGGGACAACCAGAGCCACTCCTGCAGATCTCAGTGATTGAGCTGGGATGTAAGAGTTCAGAAGGTCCCTAAGATACCTTGGACCTGAGTTGTTCAGGGCTTTGTAAATTAATACAAGGACCTTGAACCTGGCTTAGTAGCAGTTGGGCAGCCAGTGCAGATGTTTTCAAAGTGGTGTCACATGTTGTTGGCCATATGCTCCCATCAGCAATCTGGCCGCCACATTTTACACCAGCTGGAGCTTCTGAACCAGGACCAAGGACAGCCCCACATAGAGTGCATTACAGTAATCCAGCCTGGAGGTTACCAATGCATGGACTACAGAGGTCAGGCTATCTCTGTCCAGGAACAGCCATAGCTGATGAACCAGACAAAGCTGGTAAAAGGCACCCCTAGCCACAGAGAATACTTGGGCCTCTAGTGACAAAGATGAATCCAGGAGTACCCCAAGGCTATGGACCTGGTCCTTCAGAGGAAGCGCAGCCCCATCCAGCACAGGTAACTGCCTATCTCAGGGACATAGGAACCACCTACCCAAAGAGCCTCCATCTTCCCAGGATTCAAACACAGTTTATTGGCCCTCATCCAGTCCACTACAGCATTCAGACATTTCATTTCATTACAGCATTTCACACTATGGTTCCAGCTGATGACAGGAAGTGGCTCACTAACTCCTTCCATTTTAAATATATATCTGGGTCAATGTACAAGTTAAGTAACTGTAGGGAAATGTGAACTCAATGACCTGTGATGGAGCTAATTTCTTGTTAACACCTCTATGCAGAAAGACTGCACCCTCTAACATGTGGAAATAGGTGCCAAGAGATTGGCACCGTCCGCAGCACATGAGAGAAAACCTGGGACAAATGTAGCACAGGTTGCTTGGGTTAAGGTACCATTTATGAATGAGTTTTGATGGAGGTTCCCTAGTGCTTGCTGAAATAGTCTTAAAGGGATGTTTGCTCAACAAAGGGTTAACAGGCCTCTAGGTTGACTGAGATATCAAGCTTCCATTCCCCAATAGTTTTAAGATATTCATTTGATCTGGTTAAAGGTAAAGGTGTCCCCGCACTTATAGTGCTGCTTACCTCTCTGCGCCACAGAGGGTCGTGGCTAAAGCCTCCAAAATTCCTTTGTGTGTATCAGTACCACCTTGTAGTACCTATGAACCATGGGGCTCTCGTGTGAACAGGGTTAGTTGGCATGTTGTGCTTTCCTGGACCACAGACCGCAAAAGCTGTTGGAAGTGTGGCAAGAGCAAGTTCTCTTTGGCTCTCTTTGCATACCTGAGAGGAGATAGAGAGCAGATCCTCCAGCTGGCTAGGCTGCCTAACCTTCTCTCTCTTCCTCTATCTGTCTTCCTTCCATTGTAAACTGATACACTCAGGGAGCTGACCTCACTTCCACCCTCTCCTGTCTTCCTTTTCTCAGCCCAGCCAAGGGAGGAGAGACATCTTCTCTTTGTCTCTATCGCCTAAAGCATGAGGGCAATGTCCAAGCCTGGTCATTGCACCTCCACCCTAGATAGTTAGCTAGAACTAGAGCCTTTCTTATCAAGTATACATTTCTTTTAATAAAGCAGTCTTTTCTTCGACTTGAAAGCAAGTCTCAGTAATTTAAAGTAAGGTAAAAGCTTGCTTTGTCTCAGGTAAATCACACGCTCTCACGCCGCACAGAACGCTGTGCAAGCTAAACTCTGTTAATTCACCAGTACTCTTAACAGTATTTACGTCTGTGGAGACAGCCTACAGTCATTGTGATTGGTGAAGAACGGTGCTTTATACATGCTCAGAGGCATTTCTGCTATATATATAGGTGGTATCTAGGGGGAGGGGTGCTGATAACTGAGCGTGATTAAACAAGAGAGAAGAGAGTGCAAGATGAAGAACAAGAATATAGCAAGAGGGTTTTGCCTGATCAGCAAGAAGGAATCAATGTCTCAATTGATCCTTGTATTTGTTAAAGAGTGCAATCCAGATCGATATAAATAAATGAAAGTTTTGTCGTTGCTTTGCATAGGATACTTGCACTCCGACGGCACCTCAGAAGGAGGGAAAGCCCCCACCCTGCAGTGGCTCCCAAATAAGGCTGCAAGCCAATACATGTCTACTCAGAAGTAAGCTGCATTGGGTTCAATGGGACTTACTCTCAGGTAGATGCATATTGGATTGCAGCCTAAACGTGTTTAGGGTTGAAGCCGTGCAGTCCTATCCTCTACGTGTTGCTTCAAAATCCATGGGAGCGGCTCTCAGATAAGTGCATAGGGGGCTGCCCTTCCTAATGCAACCAGACTGACACATCACCAGTTTCACACATGCCATTGAAAGGACTCTCGAGCCCCTCTCCCGCTGGTGGTCGTGCGCTTGAAAGACAGCGCTGAGTACGTTGCTCCCTCAGCTCAGGGTGTAGCTGCCCGGCAGCCCTTTAGGCACCAGCCCAGGCGGGGCAGAGCAAATGCTGGTTGGGTCTCTTCCACGCCCAAATTCCAGGCAGAACCGAGAGGCGGCGGAGAGGCCGATTACGTGGGAAGGGTGGCAGTGCAGTTCTGTTAGGCAACACCTGTCAGAGAGTGGCGAAATTGGGAAAGGAGAGACTGAGTGAGCCTTTATGTGTGTTTGAATCTTTGCTAAGATTACACCTTCCCTGCAAATTAGTCAGACTTTAAGCTTTAAAATAAGAAATAGCTACTTTATTCTGGAAGTACATACTTGGTAGGAAAGAGTTCTACATCTAGCTAGTTGGAGATGCCAACACTAAGCCTAGTGTTTGCCCTCATGCTGGGAGGAGAGGGAGAGACAAAGAAAAGATCTCTGCTCTCCCTCTCAAGAGAAAGACGAAGAAGGAAGGAGGAAGGAGATGTGGTCAACATCCTATGCATATCAGTCTAGCAGGAAGGGGGAGAGAGCAGGAGATCAAAGGATAGGTATTAGCCTAGCAATCAGGAGGTCTCCTCTCCAGCTACCCTTTTTAACCCCATGCAGCCCCAACCCACAAGTTGGAGTTGATCCACATATTCCAACAACACCCCCCACCATCCCCACCACACCCGCAGGGCTCTTGCACCTGTGAAGGAGACAGTCTTGCAGGAGGGGTACTTGGCGTGGTGCTTCCCTCCTCTACACAGCCATAAAAGGCTAGGGAGCCCGATCCTCTCCTGCCCCTGGCCCCTCTACTTGGAAGGAAGTTCCTCTGCGTTCACCGGGCAAGAGGAAGGAGTAAAATCCCCCTGCAAGGACTTCTAAGTGCATTTAGGGCTGCAGCCTGCTCCGATGCATGTTTTCCTTGGAAGTAAATCCTCCTGAGTTCAACTGGCCACTCCCAAGTGAACAGGTATCAGATTTCATAAGACTCGCTGAATGCAGTAAAATTTACTTCGGAACAAACAAATTCAGGACAGGGCCGGGAATGTAATTTCACGGCGTTCCTCGTTGTACGGCAATCGCTATAGCTCTCTTTAAACTTAGGTATACGCCTGCGCATCTTGATTTTTTCTGCTTTTGGTTTATTGAACATTTGCTGACTGTCAGCTGAACGTGTGAAACTGACTGAGGAGACATGACTCATCTGACTATGATGTTATAACAGTTATAGGCCGTTCACACGGACAACCGAACACGTGATGTTGCAGTCAAATGTACATTGTAACGTGGACTGGATCCTAAGTTCGAACAGTTTCACCGACTTTGACTTCTAAGTAAACCCATCCAGCTTTGCTGTGCTTATCCGACTGAAAAATAATCAGCTCCTGCGCTTGGAAGGGCCTTGGCTCAGTGGTAGAGAAGATTCCTCGGGTGCAAAAGGTCTTCGGTTCAATCCCAGGAATGGAAGCACGTCGTATACGTGTTTAAATAAAGTAATGTGAATAAGGATAGCACGTGTGAAGTTTGGGAAATAAAAGTTCCCACCCCAGTTCTACACACATCGTCATCAGTCATTTGCCACGGGACTTTCTGCCACTTGAGAACCCTTATAGGTTCTTACTCAGCTGCCATATTTCGGTGGGGCTGACAGACGAGAACTTCAGGGCCGATAGTGCCCCTTATTTGGAAATGAGTCAGATCAATTTCTAGGGAAAGTGTTTATCCAGAACTGTGCTCAAAATCAGGGCGTTGACCCCGATGATAAACAAATTATTTATAAGCAACCCCAGTGAAATAAATGAGACTTGCTTCGAAATGTGCGTGTGAGTGCTGAGGGGAAGAGATCAACTGCTTCGATTTCATTGAAAAATAAAGGTTGATTTCAGATTTTGCTTTAGAATCATAGTATATACTATACTATAAGCACCATGCGTCGATATGTTTTGATGCGAGTCTGAAACACACCGCCCTACATGCGGCAATCCGAGGTTTCTGCGTCCTAAATTCTACTGAGGCGGCCTGCCTTTCCTCGGCGCAGCTGTAATGCTAATGCCTCTTTATTTATTTGTCCCAGGATCCCCAGATCCCAGGAAGGTGCACCAGCAGCCCGATGGGCAGCTGGGATCAGCCTTGAGCTCCCTTTCTTTGCAGTCTTTCCTGGGTTGAAAGCGAACTCCTTCTCCCTCCTCAGGGGTCGTTAATGACCAGAGGCCTAGACGTTTTAAATATTCGAGACAAAAGCTGCGATTCCGGGCACGCTGGCTGGAAGTAAAAACACACGGGTTAGATCTCCTAAGAACATCAGAAGAACCCTCCCGGCTGGATCAGACCAAACGTCTCCCCCAGGAGCCGGCATTCGGCCTCCCCCAGAGGCCGTCCAGATGCCTCTGCAAGCTCACAGGCGGGAGCGTCTGGATGGGACCCCCGGCCTTTGCCTTCAGCATCCAATAGGCAGGCTGCGCTGAGGCCCCAGTGAACGTGGAGATTCATTCATCCCTCACGGGTGCTAAGAACCATTGATAGACCTCTCGTCCATTGAACTTATCTAAGTCTCAACTGAGCCTATCAACAGTTTTAGGACGGAGTATTCCATACCCTTCTCCTGCGCAGCCTTTTGTTCGTCCCCAATTTATTGCCTTTCATTCAGCTTATTATGATGGGGGAGGGGAAAATACACGCCATCTGCCCTCTCCGTCCCACAAACAATTTTCTAACCTTGTACCATGTTCCCAATTAAGTGGTTCCCCCTCCCACCTGCACATATGGTCTCAAGCAAAGGAGTTGAATCTGACAGCGTCGTGGTGCAATCCAGGCCTATCCAGATCCGTGGGGCATTGCCATTGATCTCAGCGGAAGGTGGACTGTTCCCATGAGGCAGGCTGGAGCCATGCCTTCCATTTGTACGAAAACGACCCCGTGCGCCGTAAGAAGCATCTTTCACGGGAGCAAGTTCAGAGAAGTCACAGAATGGGGCGACTCTTGTTTCCTGAGCACTAAAAAGCGAATGAAGTTTATTATTATTATTATTAAGAAGTCAGAATGTGATTTCCAAAAAAGATGACTCAAACGTACCGCTTTGGTGGCGGTGGTTGTTTTTAAATCAGAATGAATGTTCGTATTGAAAAGAAGCTGTTTGACTCAGTTAAAAAAGGCTTGAAAGGAACTATTTGGTTTAATTGCGTGGTGGATCGAGCTATAAATGTCAATAGTTACTGTGAAGGAGGTTAACTATTAGCAGCTGAAAGACGGAATAAGCCTACCCTTTCAAAACAGTGTTGCTTTTACACACTCACTCACTCACTCTCTTCACTAAGATAAATCCTTTCTGAAATCTTGCTCGTAGAGAAGCCAATACGACGTCAAAGGGCTTCTCTTCGGCTGGATCGTGCCCATGCTGACAGTGAACAAAGTAGGCAGGACGCCCTTTTTAATCCGTGCAACACATTTTACCATCTGACAGGCAACTGGGATTTTGTTTGGTGGGGGGACCGTGTTCAAGGGCGACCATGGCTCCCTTTCTCTCCAGAAGGCCTGCCGATCCCGCCAGAGCTCTCGGAGCTCCTGATGTCTCAGAAACATTTGCCCACGAAAAAGCTGGGGGAGTCAAGACGCAATTCCCCCGCACCCCTCCCTTTTTTTGGCCTGCGAACAGACGCACATTTTCCCGCTGGGGACTGGCAAAATTCACGGCGGGAGCGGCTTGCCAAGCAATCTCGAGACCAGCAGAAAAGCCCCCGCCCTCCAAGACAGACTCCCTCGCGGCAAGGAGGCCCGCCCTGCCGCCTCTTCTCCCAGCCTGGAAAGGCGCGAAGGGAAAGGCGCGAGTGAAACAAAAGAACCCGACCAGACGGGGTGGTCGGGGTGGTGGTGCGTGACACGAACGCGGTTCTCTTCTCCACCCAGATCAAGGAGTTCGTCTCCCCGTTTACGTGGCTATAAAGCCCTAACCCCGCCCCTGCGGTGTCGGTCCGAATACTTGGACTTCCCTAGGCTGAGGGAGACCTGGGCCTGACAGCCGTCTGCCCCTCACAACACGATCGAAGTCACGAGGTGGCGAAAAATAAGGCCACCAACAAGCGGAGAATGGGGTTCCTGTCCCCCAGGTAGCCAATCACCCCTCAACGCAGTCATGTAAGGGATAATACGGATTACGGTCTTAACGCGGGCCTGAGCCCTAAAAGGATTGAAGTGGGGCCGGTTTCATAATTCTAATAATCCGTACTTATCTCAGTAACAGTTTCCGGCGTTTTACCTCCTTAATACATCACCTGTACAGCGGGAGAGGGGGACAGTTTCAGTGGCAAAGGCCGTTGGCCCGAAAAGCCGATAACGCGCATTAAAAATGCTGCCTTTTCGCTACGCTGAGGAACTGCTCGGTTGTTAGGTTTACCCCAACACGCCTCAAATCTTCCAAATAATCTCAGGAGGGAACAGGCTTTTACTGGAACCTCTCCGCTGCAGAGTCTGAACATAACCGCTCTCGCTTTCTCTCTCTCTTCTCGCTCTCTCTCTCACACACAGAAAGACTGACACGCAATTAGCTGAGCTGTAAAATGGGCCCAGCCCTAATTGCGACTCTCCCCCACCCACAGCAACAGATCAAAGTGAAAGTCAGCAATAAGAGAAGCCTTTTGAAAAGGGATGCTTCGGTGCATTGTCAGTTTAGAGTTTTGTTGATCAGCCAGTTGCCTTTTCATTGATTAATGTGGCCCTTCATCGATTTAAATAAATGTGTATTTTATCAAAACCTCAGAGCAGCTTTTGATATACGAAAGAAGGCCTAAGATAACTGTTTATGGCATTCTAAGTTAACTCTTCACTGATTAAAACACTTTTTCCTCATTTCTTGTAACAGTAACACACGAGAACCAAAATAGCTTGAAAAACGAAACATTTTTGCCTTAAATCGCGGCAACATGGATTTAAAATCCCACCTCTCGCCGACGCAGCAGCAAAAGAAAGATCTGCGGCCAAATCCTGGGTATATTTAACCGTAAGTAATTCCCACATTAAATGTGCGCCGGACCCCAGCCGTAGGCTCAATAAGACTTCTGAGCACATACAAGCATAGGATTGCGGGACTAGCTGATTAATTTGCCGCTAACGGTTTGCAGCCCTGATGAGGTGAGGATCACCTTCTTCCATAGAATCTCAACAAGAGATTGCGATTCTACTATAGCATCTCCAGTTCCAGTGTATTGAAGTGACTAGGCGAAGGGGGGCGGCTGAAGCCCGCTATTCGGAACGTCTTGCGAACCTTAAACTGCGCTAGTGAACTCTTCCTGCCTGGAGAAGCCGGGACCGAGTCTCTGACTCCCTAGGCTCGGGAGGGGAGGGAGATACATTCAGCCCTTTGCAATGCGGCACCTTCACACTCCTGGCACCTCTCGACCCCTCGGCACGGCTCTGGTCCCAAAACTCAAAGCCCTCCGCGAGCCGGCGGCGCTCTCTTCCAAGGCCATCCCCCCAGTTAATCTTGGAGGAAACAAACCCAGCATTTATGGGTCTAGTGGAGGAGGGGGGGGGATAGACGCGTTCCAGAGTAACTCTTTGGGGGCGTGCGCGTATGCGCGCACACACAGAGCTGTTCCGAGTGAGATTAAAAACTTGGAAGGGAACGCGGCAGCCACTGAGCGACCCCACCTCCGCCCCAGCTCAAACTCGACAGCCTGTGTGGGAAGGAAGGCAAAACGCTCCAGTGACGTACGCACGCAGGCCCGGATCGTACTGGCACACCCAGCAGGCCAACTCTCCCCCCTGCGCCGCTCCCCCTTACCTACTTGCTGCTATGGATCGCGATTATGAATATTTCCCCTTGCGCTAAGAGCAAGAACTTCTCTGCTGTCCAAGCGATTGCTTAGATAGTTAAAAGAGACCCCCACCCCGCGCACCCCCAAAAGAAAAGCGTCACGGTTTAAATGGCAACGCCAGTGAATTCCCCATCGAGCCACCCCGGATCAGCCTGTGCAGCCGACATTTTGGACGCACCGAACTTTTCCCAAAGCTAACAGGCAAAACCCGAATGAATGGGCTTTGGTCCCAGGGGTCAGTCTGCCTCCGGACTGGAAGCGCCGGCCATGACAATTTCACCCGAATGTCACCGGAACACATTTCCACCCCGCTTCGTTTGTGTAGCAGCGGCTGGCGATGCGGACCGGCCTCTGTCCACTCTCTCGGATTTCCTTGGTTTATTCTGAGCCAAGCTGTGGAAAGAAACCTGGCCTCCCTATCGCATTCTGAAGCCATTTCGTTCACTTAACGAACCCCAGACGAAACGCAGCTTTTTGTATCAGCAACAACAGGCAATGCACCCTTAGGGTCCCGATCCTCTTTGGTCTAAAGTGGCTTCCTCCTCCTCCTGCTGTAAACATCTATATTCAGATCTCTACATGACAAGGAGCCCTAATTTTAACGGATCCACATTCCCTTTTCTGATGCTTCAGTGGGATTTTAGGCTGCAATCGCTGTGCATATAGACTTGGAATACTGCGTCCTATTGACCTCAGTGGGATTTATTTTCAAGTAAACCTGCAAAGGCTTGGGCTGCATGTTGTCTTTTCACCAGTGCGATCCCAAGCACTCTTCCCCGAAAGGCTTGCAGTGAATGGGCTGGCACTGCCATTGGCTTGGTTATAGCGAATAGAAATAGAATCTGCAGGTCGATCTATTTAGGGGGGCGGGGCTGGAGTTGTGGATCGCGCACTTAAATGCACCTTCCGGCACCGGCACCCTGAGATGAACAAGAACTATTGGTGGCCCCATGCAATTGGGTCCTCAACCATGATAAACCGGGGTAGGATTTGCTCCTTTGACCTTCCCCGAAGGGGAAAAGGTAGGTAAAAGTCTATGACTAGTGGGCCCAGACTAAATTCTGCTGAGTACAAGTACATTTACTTCTAAATAGACACGCATAAGACCGCCCTTCTACCTAACCAGCCACTACAAAGCTAAACACTTTTCGTTCCCCTCCCTCTCTGCGAAATCAAAGTGAGGAGTAGTCCGAATGCATCTATATTTACTCAGAAGCGAGTCCCACGATATAGGACAGGGCTTACTCCCAGGTAAAGATGCACAGGATCTCAGTGCTTTCATCTGCCTGGAAGGCATCCAACGCAAACTGCACGGGCCTGAAAGTCAAGTTACTTTTCACCGACTTGAATCCCATACAGTAGAAATCATCCAGAAAGGGATCCTCTAACCGATTTGACTCGGAAATAAGCGGCATTGATTTCAGTCACTTCCTTCAGAATAAACTGTGCTCGAGAATTAGGGTCAGCCCCTGAGAAAGGAGACAACGGTCGAGAGTTAAACTGAATTTTATAAATTAAAAACATAGGTACAGGGGAACGGATTAACAAACAAATATTCACAATTCTATGGAAGAAAATAGTCATAGCTGAGTGCAGATGTCCAAAAGGAGAACGACACAGGAGAAGCAGAAGGGACAGGGGAAGGCACCGAAGAGTATTACAGGCCCCATTATAGGATTCCTACCCACCCCGCAGGCCCGACTAAAACATTCACACTGAATATAAAAAATAATTATCACAACAAGAACAATTTCATACAACCGCAAAGTGCTAAAATCTCAACTCTCCCCAATCCTCCTTCATCCTCGCCACAAAGATCTCGGCCACGATCCAGCGGGAAGTTTTCCTGCTTCAAGCCTCATTGAAGCCGGGACTCCCGCGCGGCGGCTCTTGGTTAAACCGATCGGGCTAGCTCTGCCGGGAAACGTCCTGCGGGATTGCGCTCGGGGATAAAACGGGCTTGGATCTTTGCCGTTGTTCGTGTGTGTGTGGGGGGATCCTCACCCTTTTGCCCCCGAGATTGTCTCGAATCACGAAGGGAAACGGGAGAGGAAAAGCGGTGGAGCCGGGGCTTGCTTGCATTCAGCACCTTCTCGAGGGCCCGCTTCAGTTTTGCAGGAAGACCAAAAACCCGGATTTTCTTTGGGGTTCAGAGACAGGATTCGAGGGGCTTCTGCGGCTGGCCACGGCTTTTGTCCTTCCCTGGCCCGCCTCCGAATAGCCCCGCCGCCGCCCCGTCTTGTCCAGCTGCCTTAGTCCAAAGCCACGGCTCTTAATCCAACCCCGAGGCCGGGAGTCCTGGTTAAGGGTGTCACTGCGTGGCCCCGGCGGCCGCGGCACAAGCGGAGAGGGCCCAGCCCGGCAGGCAGTAGTAGGGGTAATAGTAGGAGGGCTGGAGAGAGAGGAGAGGCGGGGGCCGGAGGACCTCGCCGGGGTGATACTGCCTTTGGTCATCACGGACTAGCACCTTGACGGCCACTTTCTTGGCGGCCGGCGCCGAGGACAGGAGGTCCGCGGCCAGCTGGCGCCGCTTGGTCTTGTAGCGCCGGTTCTGGAACCAGATCTTCACCTGCGTTTCGGTGAGTTTGAGCGAGGCGGCCAGGTCGGCGCGCTCCGGGCCCGACAGGTAGCGCTGGTGGTTGAAGCGCCGCTCCAGCTCGAAGACCTGCGCGTGGGAAAAAGCCGCGCGGGAGCGCTTCTTGCGTGGCTTCGGAGCCGCCGTCGAAGCCGCCATCGGGGCCGCGCCAGCACCAGCCGCCGCCGCCGCCGCCGCCTCCTCTTCCTCTGACAGTAGCTTGGAGCACTTACCGCCACCTCTGCTGTCCTCCTCCTCGTCGTCGAGCTCTTCCGGGTGGGTGCGATCTGCGGGGGAGCACAAAGAACCGCCGCGTCAGAAGAGGAGGGGCGCTGGGGGACCCCGGAAATGCCCTCGCCTCCCACGCCCGACTCAAACACACGCGCAGCGGGGATCACCCTGTCCTCCTTTCAGGATTCACCCTCCTTGGCAGCACCCGAGTATCCCACTCCGGGGAGACATTTCAGATTTGGAGAGGCATAAAAAGGTGGGTGGGTGTCTGTCAGAGAGAGCGAAGCAAAAGTCTCACCAGGGTGTCTGTGTGTGACAGACAGACAGACCCCCCCATAATACTTCAAACACATATCAACCCAGTCACCTTCGTTGTGCCTTTGAAATGCTCCCCTCCCCCCGGCCCATTGGAGTGTAATCAGAATCGTGGCGCCCGGTTTGGAACCAGAGTGGGCCAGAAATGTAGGCGCCTCTGAGAAGGCCGAATCAACCAGAGCGTGGGCGCCCTGCTTCCTTAGGCAGAGCTCCTGGTCCCAGACCCGTGTGGCTCGAAGACAGCCACGTTGATTTCCCACTCCCGGGCTTTGCTTTCGATGCAAGTGCCTTGGGAAGACGTCCCACTGAAACCCAAAGGGCATTTCCGAGCCCTTCTGCTTAGGGGGACCGGCGGCTGGAGCCTACTGAGCGACACTCCGCGCTTAGAAACACACTTGCTCTCCCCCCGCTCAGCACTTCCTTGCCCAGGATTGTGTTTTGCGGTTCCTACATTAGGGTTGATTCCCAAAGAAAGACGATTCGGATCAAAGGCTACCCGCGGCCATAAACCACAGCCCGTTGTCACCGGCGTAGTAACTAAAGGAACTGCATGGAAGTAATGCGGCATTAACAGTTCGGGACACCGTCACACGCACCTGAGAGTCTACATGCCTGAATGTGCATTTCAAAAGCACATTCGGAGTACACCCCCCCCCAAATAGGAGTTTTAGTTTGATAAGGGTGCTGGAAATGGCAACTCCGTGAGGGGTAAACTACACCTCCCAAGATTCTTGGGGGGGGGACGAGTTTTAGATGTTTCAACAGTTTCCAAATGGCTTTTTGTGATCCCCAGATTGAACAGAAATTTTAGTTGCATATGTGGAGAGAGCCTAAAATTACAGTCCTATAGTTCCTTACCCTGGGAGTAAATCCCATTGAATTCGAGGGGGCTTATTTCGAAGAAGACGTGTATAGACTGCACCGGAGGACAAGCCTAGAGGAACAAGAGCCATCGACCTCTGCAGCAACCCACAGAAGAGCCGGTTGTTCCCTTCCCATTGAAGACAACAGGAACTGCTGGAAATCTTCCTTCTTTCCGAGGCCCTCCTCGCTGTCCAGCCCAACCGAAGCGTGGCTGGTGGGGACAGAAGGAGAGAGGGCCTGAATTACGACGCCTAAACGCCTTTTCTGACTTTTCAGACGGGCTCCTCAGACGGCTTTGCTAATGAGCAGCTGCGATGCGTGTTACTTCTTCTCGGCTGACAAGCTGCGACGATGGTGTTTTATTTTATTGTTAAGATTGTAATTTAATTTGTTTTGCGATATATTTTTAAGCCGACTTGAGTATGCTTTGTCATAAAAAGGCGGCATATAAAATACTGGCACACGGCAAAGGCGGCTCATCCAATCGGGCTCAACTGATGGGCTTGGCCCACCCAAGAAGGAGACAGGCCTCGGAACGAGAAAGAGAAGTCCCCGGCGCCCTTGCAGGGGGCCGCACAACTGGCGGGCAGTGTTTGGATGGAGGCTCCTGCAGACCAGCCCCTGAGCCTGCTCAAAGAAAGGAGGAGAAAGGTCTTCTTCTGGAACCCGCCGGCGGCGGCGTAACAAACACGCGCACACACGCAGCGGGCCCTCCTGGGGGCACGTTGTTCCTACCGCAGAGGATTCCTCAAGGATCCCACGCCCGCTCGCCGCCCTGATCTCCCTTCTTCCCGCACGACCCCCGCACATCCAGCCGAAGCATTGACAGCAGGATGCCGTCGTGGAAGTGACCCTCCCGCCCTCCGGCCCCTCACTCAAAACGGCCGCCCTCCGTTTAATTCCAGTGCGGGGGAAAGAGCCCCCCCACTCATACAATAAAGCTTACAACTGGACGGCTGCGGGTCACAAGGGAAGCCCAATCCAGATCCGGAAAAGCGATCCCCATTAAGCACAAAGCCAGGAAGGTAAAGGCTCCGGAGAGTTCGAGCCCCTTCGGGGTTAAGCCTTCTTATAGTAGGGAGAGGCTCCCGAGCCCGATGACACTTGGGGACGGGGGCAGGAGAAGCCCCCCTCCCCCCGCTGAAAAATGACAGCCCTCGCTGGGGAAAGGGTCCTCTCGGGAGCGAAGGCAATCCGAGCCAACACCGCTCCAGGTTACTACACAGCCGGCAGCGGGCGCAGAAACCTAACGCGAAGCAACGGTGGGAAAATGGACCCCGAAGGCCTTTAGCGGGATCTTTCTATTGGGTCAGCAGGCATAGGGTTTTAATGGCATGCTGTTGGGTTTTAATTAACCCTGGACTGATCTTGCCAGCCTCCCTCCGGATGAACCGAAGTATTTTGAGTTCTGTTGAGCTACGTTGGGCTGAGCTAGGCTGTAGATCAGACAGGTCGGCCGGAGTAACCTTGCCATGGAAGGGAGTGACTATGGTTCAAATGAATGAGAACTCTGGCACAGAGTTGCTATGTTTGCGCAGCTGAAAGGGGACTTTTAGCCATAGCGCTTTATCCGTGTCCTTGCTTTCCCACTAAACTATGCTGCAGAAGTGGCCTCTAAGTGGGGGGAGGGGCTCCCCCAGTGACAATGATCTTAATTCAGAGGAAGGGTGCCTTAAAATCAACACATCAAAGCTTACATTCTTTTTATTCGAGGCGCTTAAGAAATAATAATTTTGGGACCTAACGCAGCCGAAGCTAAGCACTTGAGTTCCACGCAAAAGTCTGCAGTACGTGTCTAACTCTTGGGCCTCTTTTCCCGCAAGCCCCTTTGCCTGTCCCCTGCCCTCCCCCCCCCCGTTGCTCTCCGGAATGCGGCGACTAGGCTCCCCCGCGGGGGCCACCAGGCAGCCTTGAAGGCCTGGTGGCTCTCTGGAGAAAAGCATCCTTCCCTGTGGCTTCCGGAGTAGACCGGAAGGGACAAGAAGACTATTTTGCCCTCGATGTGTGATGGGGACTTTGCCCCGAAGATCCAGCTGCCCGCAGCCAAGGCGCACTCAAACACTGCCCTTCCATGGCACGTGAACGGAGGAACCTCCACGGAACAACTGGGGACCAAGAAGTTGACTCCCCCCCCCCCGCCAGCCTCCTTTTAAAAAAAAATTTCCCAGCGCGGTTTTGGATCCCATCTCAATGCCACAAGGGAAACAAACGTCGTGAAGCGAAAGGATCAAGGTTCTGGAGAAACTGGTCCATGGGACCGAGGGCTGCTTCCCGTCTGTCTCCAGGTCCGGGGCCTACGGAAGATGGCGAAAAGGGAATGGAAGTGCTGAAAGATCACTGCCTTTCCTATCCTGAAGCTGGAGCCTAACCTATATACCCGTTTAACATAGGAGGAAACCCCATTGAACTGAATGGAAGTAACTTTTGCGTAGACCTGTATAGGATTGTGCCATAAAATGCAGTAGCTGAAATCTGACTGATTACAAAGAAACACGATTTCACGTAGTAAAGTTGGGAATGGCCTGCAGGAAGAGGAAATTAATAGTCCAGTTCACCATCATCGTAAATTTACTGGGGATTACTCCCGAGGTTGTGTATGTAGGATTGCAACCCGAGACACGGCTAACGCAAAACTGTAGGTTTCAACTTTGTATTCCGGTGTGTCAAAAGCAACTCGCTTTACTTAGGCCCCACTAACATGCCACTATCTTAAAAACCACCAAGGTTTCGTTTTAAATACAGCACGTTTCTAACCTATGAATTGTTGCTATTTTTAAGTGTTCTTTTTTCCTTTGGGAGGGTGGTTGTGGCCTTGTACAGTAATAAACTCTGCTTGTAGCAGACAGAACATTTAAACAAAGGCCATCGAAAAATAAACTCAAGCCACCAGGAAGAGGGTGATGCTCAATCCTTCCACGCGCCAATTTACGACATGCACGGAGCTTTTGATGGGAGAAGCATTCAAATATATGACTCCCTCGCCTGAAAGCTGGTGTGGTGCAGAATTTAGTGACCTTAACCAATTACGTCCGTCTGCAACATGATTTGATGGGCACGATGATCGCCTAGAAGTGATTTGAAAAAGAGCGTGATGCAGTCAACGCTGAGACGTTTTCAATCCCCTTGATTTCTGTTCGGACTAACAGCACACTTCTATGCACTTTTACTTGGAAGTAAGTCTAAATTCAATGGGCCTTACTCCCGGGTAGGTATGCATCTAGGACTGCAGCGTTAAAATATTGATTGGATCGCGCCCTCTTGAGAATGTATGCTCCAGGGCTGGGGGCTTCTGTGAAGCCAGAGTCTGTCCGAAATGGACAGCCTCATCTTAATTGGAGTCTCTAAAGCAGTTATTGCAGAATCTTTCCTTTGCTAGACGCAGTATGTGTGTCTCTGTATTAACACTTACTTAATTTAGGATGGATTCCCCCCCCCGCCAGCAATTTCCACTTTATAGGTGCTGTGGAGTAATCAGCTCCTGTGTGAAAAGCCCCCACAAGCTGGCAGTTTTAATCCGGCGCAAACTCCACCCAGGGACACCCACATAATCCCTGCGTACCTGAGATTCGGGCCGAGAGCTCGCTGTCGCTGAGACCTTCCGGGGACTGTCCGTGGAGCTCCTTTGCTGGCGGCTCCCTGCCGGGGCCCTCCGATAGGGATCGGGCGCTAGAGCCGCAGGGCGGCCCTTCTCGTGGCCTCAGGGCGGCGGAGGGCGATTTGCCCTCGTCGTCCTCCTCGTCGTCGTCGTCGTCCTCCTCCTCCTCTTTGTCGCCTTCTTGCTCCTCGCTCAGGACCGAATCAGAGTCCCAGACGGCGAATCCTGGAGCCCTGGAACCCGCAGGGGCTAAGGGGGACTGGTGGTGCTGCAGAGCCGCCGCCAGCGCCGCAGCTTCATCGCCGAAGAGCCTCCAGCAGCAGGCGGGCGCCACGTCGGGGCTGCTGACAACGCCCCCTGCGGGCGACGGCAGCGGCTGCAGGCGGGCTTGCAAGAAGCTCCGCGCGCTTCGCTCTTCCTTCTTGTTGAGGATGGCTTGGATGGAGAAAGGCGTCGGGGCTGGAGTGCTGTTGCTGCGCACGGCCATTGGTCTCCCGCCCCAACCCAGGCGCCCACAGAGGGCTGCCCCCCCTCGCCAGCTCCTACGGCGCTTTCGCCTGCGGGAAGCCTCCCTTCAGCTAGGCGATTTCATTGCCCCTTTTCCCGCAGCAGCGGCGCCGTCGGGGCCCCCTTGCGTCCTGCTCAGTCCTCCCATAAAGAGCCCGGCCGGTGTCGAATCTCCCTGTATACACACTCTCTCTCTTACTCGGCTGGCGCGACTCTTCTCGCTCTGGCCAGAGCCTCCCTGGCCGACAAAACGCCTTTCCAGGCCGTCCCCGTCATTCCCCTCACCTCTGTTTCTTTTCTCGCCCTTCGCTGCCTTTTTCTTGCAAACCCAGCTGTCATTCCTCTCCTATGAGTGACAGCTCCACCGCCCGGCCTTTCCTATTGGGCAGGGCTCTCCTCGGGAAGCCGTCTGATTGGCTCTCGCAACAGCCAAGCGAAGTTGTTAATCTTTTCCAGGCAAAGCAACTGGGCGAGTGGGAGTCCCGTCCCAGGGTTTGTTAACCCTTTTCCAGCCAAGCCTTTGCACATTTGTTTCACTCCTTCTCGCTCCAAAATAACTCCCTTGAGATCACTATTAACGGTAATTTATTTATTTATTAAATTTATTAGTCGCCCATCTGGCTGGTTGTCCAGCCACTCTGGGCGACGTACAAGATAAAAACAATACATTAAACGTTAAAATTTAAAAACCTAACAATAAAAACCTAACCCATCCCTATTCGTGCAAGTCCGCAGTTCTGTACACACCGAGCTCAGTGAGACTTACTTCTGAGTAACTTGAATGGGATCAGCTTGCCGAAGAATGCCAAGTGAAACTTCTTATGCAAAGCAAACAGAGCGGCGCGCGGGTGTGGGGAGGATTTGCCTCGATTGAAACTCTTAATTGAAACGATTTAATTTCCCTCTTATTCCAAATGCAACGTTTTTGCTTAACAAGTTGCAAACGTTTCATCTCCCTGTAGTTTTATGGTTGACTCAAGGTATTTTTGTTTAAGCCCACGTCTTGTTTCGAAGTCGGATCCTCTGTTGGTGAAGATGGACTTTCAGATGTTTTGCTGTTTTCAAACTTTTTCTGTTAAGCAATTTTATCAGGTGAGGCCAGTTTTGCCCTGGCGATGATGGTATATAAAAGAAGATTTTCAGTGAGTTTTAATTATAATAGTGAGTTTTAATTATAGTTTCACCACAGCTGTTTTCCCCTTCCCCTTCATTCACATATTGAATTGGGAGGACATCAGAACCCCGAAGGTCACTATCTACACGAAGCTTACGCGTTGGGATGAAATGATATCAAAAGAAAAAAAAATGCTTACGGCGTGGTATTAATTCGTTGCAACTTAAACCCACCCAGCTAATACAGGGAAGGAAATAAAATATACAGAGATAATCAACAGTGCGCATTATGAATAATCAAAGAGGGTATTTGATTATTCATAAATTCGTGACAAGTCCAATACAGAGGGAACTAAACTCACATTTCCTTCTTAGAGGAGGCATAGCAAACGTCTTTTCCAAGCCAACAAAAACTACCGAGTCCTGTATTGCTAACTCATTTAGAGCGTGGTCCAGATTGCAATGGGGAAATTAAAAGCATCTTCACACGCTGAAACCAATGGGACTTACATGTGCTTAATGGCAGACCTGTGCCCTAATTTCATATATTCGGAGCATGAAATTTTGTAGGAGACTCTTGTCAACTGATTTTTAAACCAGTGTAATTTTTTCCTGTGATGATGGCTTTCCTTCTTCACATTCCCTAGAGACACAACCCTCTTCTTTCCCTCCCCGCACCCCGAAGAAATCTGAGGACAGTACTCGTCAAATCTGAGTACAATTTGTGAGCAAATCAGGCGTTAAAATAAAGTGATCTGGCCATAAGGAAAATGCTGCTTTCGCTTGTTTGTTTGATCTGTCCAATATTTCTCAAAATTTACAATTGACAATACTTGCTGGATGCAAGAGATCCGGAAAGGGAAATTGGGGTGTGTGTGTGTCTGTGTCTGTCTGTGTGCATGAAATGGACGAGGTCGAGGTGGAAGACGCAGGGGTCCTACGGAAAGAAAGAAGCGACGGGCTGCCGAGGAAGGATTTGCTCCTACAGGCAAGGAGAGGGAGGGTGTGGGGATTGGGGCAGGGAGGTTAAGGAGGAAAGGGATTTAGAGGATTCAAAACAGAGGCCTGGAGTCGGGACAACTGAAAGGGAGAGACCCAGATGCGGCGTGTATATTTGCTAAGAAAAATGCTGTTTGGGTAAAGGACGGATTAAGACGAACTTGACACTGTTGTGTGAGAACAGGAGGAGACGCGGAGGGCGAAACTAACTGTTGTTCCTGTTAATAATAAATAATAATAATAATAATAATAATAGTCCCGGGCTCTCTTTAAGGAGATCGTGGGCCTCATCTCCTGAGTTTTCAAGTCTTTTGCGATTATTCCTCAGCAGCAGCCTATATGTTCGGGTGAGGGGTAAAAATGAATAAATAACCCCGACCAGCGGTCGATAGCACAGACTGCCTCACCCCCCCTTCAGTCTTGAATTCGAGAACCACTCTTGGAACCTCGTGGTGAACCTTGAGCCCTCCCCTCCAAAGCCTCCAATGGCGAGCCCAACAACACGCCGGTGAGGGGGGTTCCGTTGGGCAACAACCCGCCTGTCTGCAGCTCTCTCCCTTTAGCAGGGAGATCCAGGCAATCCCCGGGGTAGGTGTGTCCGTGCGCGCCCCTGTGTGACTCCTGTTGGCCTTGGTGGGAAGAGAAAGCGGCTAAGGCTGAAGCGTCCAGGAGTCACCCGATGGAGCGCACGGCGGCTGCTTCCCGGGGAGGGGGCGGGTCAAGTCAACTGGCAATGGTGTGGGGACGAGAAGGGACCCGGGGGCCGGTTTCCATCCGCGAGCGGAGGGGGGCGGATGCACAACCCACCACCCCAACGCCCGCATTTACAAGCCCGTCCCCCTCAGCAGCTGGCCACCCCCTCGGGAGGTGACCCTGGCTGCCCTTCGCTCTTGCTCATCTCCCTCCCCCTCGGCCGAGCTGAGCGAGGATGCGGCGCCCTCCGCTTCCAGCAGAGCAACCCGTCGTTCGGGCACGGAAACGTCCGCAGGGCAACGCCGCGGGGAAGGGAGGAGGTGGACGGAAGCAGCGCGGCTGCGAGAAGCAGAGCGGTGCCCAGAGGCTGCGGAGGCGAGGCCGGGGCGGAGGGCGGGCGGGAGGCTCCTCCTCTGCCAGGCGCCTTTCTCCCCGCCCCAGCGGCGAGGCAGGCGGCCCCGCGGAGGGATCCGGCGTCTGGGCCGGGCGACCCTGGAGGAACATTCCGAAGGCCTGGAAGAGGGGCCGACAGCAGGCAAGGGGAAAAGCTTGTGGACGCAATTCAGGGGGGTAGGAGCCAAAGGCGAGGGCTGTCCGAGAGCTCCGGAGGGATCTCTCCAATGGGCGTGAAAAGGCCCAGTCGCTGGCTCCACTGAAAGTGATGCGCGCAGGGGCAACCCCCCTCACTTGACCTGAGCTGGCCTTGGCCGACCAGGAAAAGGATCTCGAGGTCCCAGCGGTCAGCTCAATGAAGACTTCGACCCACTGCGAGGAAGCCAGAAAAAAGGAGTCCACCTTCGGGATCCGTAGGAAGGGAAGGGAGACAGAACCGCCCTTGTCCACCAAATGCCTCGCTGGGAACACCGTTCGGTCGCCTCGTCGCAAAAGGAGGTTGCAGAGCTGGCCAAGGGTCAGCCGAGGACAACCAACATGGTCAGGGGCATGGAGCGACTCCTCTGCGAGGACAGGGTGGCGCGTTGGAGGTGTTTTAGTTTAGGGTGGGAAGAAAGGCTAGTGATGGGGGGAGCGTGACAGAGGTGAATAAAGTTATGCTTGGGCGGGAAGTGGATAGAGAAAAGTTTTTCTCCTTCTGTGGTGATGCTAGAACTGGATGACATCCAATGAAGTGGAAGGTTAGAAGATTCAGGACGGGCAAAAGAAAGTGCTTCTTCACACCGCGCAGTTAAAAGGAGGGGAGTCCTTCCCGCGACATGTGATTAAGAGCGCCGACTTAGACGGTTTTAAAAGGGCGTGAGACACATCGTGGAGGATAAGGCTCATCAGTGGCTGTTGGTCATGATGGCCGAAGGCCGCCTGCGGGATCAGAGCACCAGGGCGCCTCTCAAGAGGTGGGGACCAACTGTAGGAGAGGTCCATTGCCTTCATGTCCTGCTTGTAGGCTTCGCAGAGGCTGACCAAGCTTGGGTCATGCTCTTATGACTGGCCCAGTCCCCAGTCCCCGTCGTTCTCTGCAGCCTCAGAAAGAGGTGGCCTGGGCTGGTTGAGGGAGAGATTTTCCCCTAAATACGGGGCACAGCAGTTTGGGATGCGGTGAAGTGGAAGGTCTACTGCCAAAAGCGATCCGACAGCGAAAGCTAGGGCTGCCACCGCAGACTCTGCAATCCTATGCTAAGTGACAGCGTGGCAGCGCGTAAAGTGGCACTGGACTCACTGGGACTTCCTTCCGGGTAAACATACATCGGATCTCTTAGCTTAAACTGTGGGGGTGGAGGGAAGGAAGGAAGGGAAAGAAAGATGAGAGTGCAGAGAAAGAAAGAAAGAAAGAAAGAAAGAAAGAAAGAAAGAAAGAAAGAAAGAAAGAAAGAAAGAAAGAAAAAGATTCTGCAAAACAGGACAATTAGCTTCCCATCCAGGATTTTCATTCAAGAAGCGGGACTTCGCCTGAGGAAAAGCGGATCTATGCGCAAAAAGGTCGAATCCAGGACTGGGTCTCTTTTAATAACTCAGTTAGTGAAATTCAGAATCGCTAAATCCGGATCCTGAAAACATACAACATCCAGCCAAAATAAAATGCATAAACTCCCATTGATTTCAACGGGGCAGGGCCGTGCGCTGGTTTGTACTAAGAAGAACCCCACCCTAGAGATTCAACAGGATTAATTTAATTTCATTTCCAACCCACCCTTGATCACACGCGTGATCTTGGGGCGAGGTACATCAAATATAAAAGCTAGAAGAAATGCATCAACGCAGTCAAAACAATGAACATAACAACGGCTCCCTTTCATTCTGAATCATCCGTGGGCCAACGTTAGTTTACTCCTTAGGTAGCGTTCTTACCACTTGACTCTGTCGTTGCAGTTCAAAGGGACCCGAAAGTGGTTGATTCTGGCTGGATCGCGCCCATAGTGTGTCAGAGAGTCGCGATGCTGGGAACTGAGTGTTCTGAGCGAGCTTATGTGTGTGTTTGAATCCTTGCTAAAGATTATACCTTCCCTGCAAATTAGTCAGACAGAGACTTTAAGCTTTAAAATACAGTAAGAAATAACTACTTTATTCTGGAAGTACATACTTGATAGGAAAGAGTTCCATATCTAGCTAACTAGGTAAGCCAGAGACGCAAACACTGAGCCCAGTGCTTGCCCTCATGCTTGGAGGAGAGGGAGAGACAAAGGAATGTGTCTGCTCTTCCTCAGGAGAGAAAGAAGAAAAAAAGGAAGGAGGGAAGTAAGTGTGATCAACATCCCTTGCATATCAGTCTAGCAGGAAGGAAGAGACAGCAGGAGATCAAAAGACAGGTATAGCCTAGCAACCAAGAGGTCTCCTCACTAGCTACCCTTTTTAACCCCATGCAGCCCCAACCCACCAAGTTGGAGTTGAACCACATATATTCCAACATGTTGCGCAGCTGGTGCCCAGAGAGTCACTTCCCAGGACCATGTAGAGGCTCTTCAAGAAGGGCCTTCCTTCCAAGCCTTCGCTCAGTGGCAGAGCAGGTCCCAGGCTCAATCCCGGTATCTCCAGGGCTGGGAACAGACCCCTGCCCTTGCCCTGGAGAGCTGCCGCTGCCAGTCAGTGTAAACCATGCAGTGCTAGGTGCAAGGCGGTTCCCTATGTTCCTAAGCGACACAGCGAGGTGGAGCTTAGCCTGTGCTCTTTGGGAGACGTTTTTGACCTTGTGCATCTGGCAGTCCCAGCAGGAGGTACTTTTCCCAGCACCCTTAAACTACCGTTGCTCACGTGCTTTAAATGTGCGTTCCACGCCAAGTGTGGGTCTTAGCTCTTTGCCCTGCGCGCACTCATTGACTCGAATTGCTCCCGCAAGTCTCTTTCGCTTTTCCAGCGGTTGGGCTGGATTGCGGCCGCAGCCCGTCGCCGAGGGATTACATTTCCTCCCCTGCCCTTGCCCTGCGGCCCCGCGTCTGCTTTTTGAGTCAGAAAAAGAGGCCGGGAGCTCCCCGCTCCTCTGTAATTTGCCCAGAGATGCTCCCCTGACAAGGAAGGAAGTCTGGCAGTGGAGACCGGCTATCTTCAGTTTTTAAAGGCTGCGATGGTGGCACGCTTTTTTCAACATTTGGGACTCCCACTGAATTCAGAGAGATTGACTCTTGTGCGAAGGATCCAGCTGAACATGTAGACTCGACGGGGCGGGGGGATTTCCCATCAGTTTCTCCTCTCCCGCATTTTGTCAAGATTGGGGGGGGTCTGCACAGTGACCTGGTAGTTTAGGCTTGATGCTGGAGAGGTGAATCCTGCGTGGATAAGGGCTGAAAGAGACGCGACCGTGGCCATGCAAAGATCACCCTTGCATAAAATTGCATATACTAATACTGACTATAGCAGGTCCACACCATACATTTAAAGGAATTTGCAGCTCTGTGAGGGGAAAGCCAGGGTTTCTAGGATTCTTTGGGAGAAATTAGGTGCTTTAACTGTGTGCTGAATGTGCTTTAAGTGCATGGTATGGATCTACCCTATGGGTCGGCACGTATGTGTGGCCACCCGGGGAACTCACGTCTAAAGCTGCCTGCTGGCCGGCGCGATTCAGTGCGCTGAAGCATGAGGTGAAGCTCCTGGGCCGCTTCCCTTGGAAGTAAGCCGGCACGTGATCTGTGTCTATCCACAGATATTTTTCGGCCTTACCTACACTCTGAAAGGAGAATAAATCCCACAGGGCTCAGGTGGAGTTATTTCGAAGGATCAGCCTTTTAGTCCCAACAACCAAAATATTCCGTTCCTGACAAGTTTGTATTTGAAACAAAAGCAACGCGACGCAACACACACACACACAAATAGATTTTGGGCGCCACCGACAGGCAAGTGGGCGTCACTGCACGGTTTGTTGCTCCCAGAACAGCCATGAAATGGGGAAAACATGATCTTCAAGCTGATAATTTCTATTTCAACTACATTTTAGCTATTAGGAACAGGGTCGTTTCTTTGATGGAAGAAAACAATGGCCTGGGCAATTTAAATGTTCATTTTATTTATGTATTATTCATTTGACAAATGTAAATACTTTCCACATAGGGTTTCCTTTACAGTGACAGCATCTTAACGCAAATATTCACATAATGAAAATCAATAAAATTAAGTATCAGATTTGAATCCAGCAATTCTAACCATTCAAAGTTAGGGCACAATCCATCCAAATTTATGCACATTTTGGTCCCACTGATTTCAAAACGAGATTGTCAAATGGATGCTTGATAACATAATCCTATGCATGCTTAAGCAGAAGTAAGTCCCAATAGGGCTTACTCTCAATTAAGGGTGCAGTTTCAGTATCCTATTGAAATCAATGGGATTTGGAACTCCTTAATACAGATTCTGAGAAGACAACCTGAATGCAGATTGGGAGAGGAGACCTCAAGACACATCTGACTGCATGTGGGTTAGAGCCCCTTTGAAGGCAAGGCCAATTCTGTCATAATGCTGACAGAAAACATCAAAAAAGTCTTATGGTGCCTTAAAGGCATACAGGTTTTAATTGTTCAAAATGACTAGCATGTTTTATTAATGGTGTCAGCTTTTGTGGACTAGTCCACTTCATGAACTGCTAATGATGACATTGACCTTTAAACCGCTGTAAGACTTTTTCTCATTTTGCTGCAACAGACCAAGACAGCTATCCTTCCGGAAATGGTTGACTATAAAGCAGCACTTCTTCACCACTACTGTGTCTGCTCAGTGCGGTCAAGTGGAACTTTTCTGGATAGGGAGGTCTCCTATATTTAGTCTTGGTAATATTGGTTAGAAGAAACCTTGGTAGCTTGTTGTGACTTGTTCACTGAGCATTTCCCCAGAAATGTTAATCACATCTGCTCTGACTTGGACCCTAGGCTAAACAACTTCAGAGGCCGGATGTTACTGTATTACCATTGTACCATGATTGCTGAGATCCATTTCAGTTATTGATGCCTAATGATGCTGTCAGGAGAGAGGTCTGATTTACCACATGTACACTCAACTTTTGCCTTTCATGGGTTTTAAAAGAAGCCTTTGCTGGACTTCATTGATTTGTCCAACTAGCTGCAAATCACTAATTTTTATGTAATGTGTGACAGCTCAGTGCAGACATTCTTGATGATGTGGATTTCTAGACCCATATTCGTTTAACTTTGGGGCAGTTTTGGGATTGAAACTGCCTTGATTGATGTTGCGCTGTGTGTAATTTGTGTACTTAATTTCATTTAAAGCAACACCACAGCAGCAGAGTAACAGCAGATGTTGAAATGCGAGTGTGCCAGCGTGTGCATGCATTTACCTAAGAAAGCAGGCTTTTACCCTGCATCAGCATCACTGAGACTTAGTGAAATAAGAAAAGCTACTTGATTTATAGAAATACATAGTAGATAGAAAAGGCAAACCTAGTTCTAACTAACTAACTAGGAGTCGTAACGCCTAGGTGCAGGAGTTAGCCTCATGGCTTGGAGAGAGAGAGAGACAAAGGGATGTCTCCTGTCTCCCAGACAGTCTGAGAACAAAGGAAGTGGAAAGGGCGGAAGGAGGAGGGGCAGGTAAGCTTCCCTAAAGATGTCACAGTCTAGCGACAGAAGGAAGTCAGTCAGAGCATCACAGGTAAAGGTAAGCAAAGCCTATCCATCTGAAGGACCCTAGCCCTATCTTCCCTCTGGAGCTTAAACAAAATAACAAAACAGGAGTTGCTCTTGCCCCACTTCCAACAATTGACAACCTTTGCTAGGATAGGAGATGGATTGAGGAAGTGTGATCATGTTGATTCTCCAGGAACATTTTGCAACTTTCAGTAACATTAACCATGGATATTGCCTGGAGGAGAGTGGAGTGGGAGTCTCTGAATTTCAATGGTTCCACTCTAAGCTGGTAGGAGTGATACGTTACTGTGCGTTTTCTTTTCACCACTATAGCATTTATGCTATGATGTTCTACAGGGCTTACTTATATGATGCAGATGACACTCATCTCTCCCTCTCTTTTTCGACAAATCCATGAGTGCCATCAGCATCATAAAACTTCTGAACAGGTGCCTGGAGCCAGTAGTTGGATGGACAGGGACCAATACACTTCAGCTGAATCCAAAGAAGATGGAGGTACTATTAGTATTAGCTCTAATGGCTGATAGACTAATTAGAGTATTAATAAATCTTTAGCTTAGGTTGTGAGCACACTTGTCGCTTCCACACCTGGAGGGGGTTGATCTGCCAATAAGTTGCAAAATCTGTTTGAAGCTGATGGTTTTTTAAAAATGCACTTGAGGTGATCCCACCAGCTTTTACAGTAAAAAGGGGCAGGATTTGACTAGTGGCATGTGCCCCCGCTTTCAAAAAAGAGAGGTGGAGATGCACTGGAACTGGCAGAACAGTGAGTGTGCCTGTACCTTTAGTGCAGCTTGTTCAGTGCTCTGTGCAGCATGAGTGTGATTTTACCTGAAAGCAAGCAAGCTTTTCCCTTGCTCTAAATCTCCGAGACCAAGACTTCAAACTAAGAGAATATTACTTTATTAGCAGAAATACATACTGGACAGGAAAGATGCTACTTGTATCTAGCTTACTAAGCTGGAGGCTGCAATGATCATGCTTGGACTATGCCCGTTATACTAAACAAGAAGAGACAAAGAAAAGATGGCTCATCCTTCTCCGTTGATCAGCAGAGAAGGGAAAACAGGAATGTGAGTCAGAGATGGGAACAGCTCTCGGAGATGTATCAGTTTACATGGAAGGAAGACAGAAAAGGTGAATACAGGTCAGTGGCAATCTAGCCAGCTAGGAGGGCTCTCTCTCAATGCAAGGGGCTATCTCCTCATGCAAAGAGAACCAAATGAGAATTGTTCTTGCCACACTTCTAACAGTTAGCAGGTAGGCTATTGGAGGTGGTATTCAGCCAATACTGGGTGGGGTACCCCTCCACCCAAATACCAGCTTTGTATCTTGGAGATCCAGCATTGCTTATGGATGCTCAAAAAATCTGTAACAAGGAGTGCCTTTGTTCAGTTTCAGTTGGTGCTCCCGCTGTATCCCCTCCTGGATATAGGAGAGATGTGGCCCCTAAGAATCAACAGCCCAAGAGACATCAGTGGCACAGAGCACCTTTCAACCAAAAAGTGAGATGCCAAAGCTAGCATCTCCTGAACATGACTGCTCCTGTCTAAACCACTGCAATGTGCCATAGATGAGACAGCTTAAAATGCAGTTAGTAGAGAACACAGCTTCTAAAATTTCTGGGTACAATTTAAACTGCTGAGCTTCAAACAGTTTTGGAGCCAGGATACTTAAAGAGCCACCTCTTGCCATATGAATTTGCCAGACAGCTTGGATCGTTCTCAGAGAGACCCTTCTGAGGGTGTCCTAATGTTCTGAGATGAGGCAAGGAAATAACTTTCTCAGTGACCTCATCCCAATTATGGAACTCTCTCCCAAGGAAGATCTGCCTGGTGCTTGGAAGCTTACACAAACACCATGCCATCATTAAGGGACTCGACTGGGAAAAGGACTGCTGTGTTAGTTTATTTAACAAGAAAAGATGCAGTCTTGGACAGGTAATATATGCTGGAGAAAAGTTATTCCTTACCTCATTTATAATAAAAATTATTTCAGCCAAGATATTTGTGTGGGTTTTCAAACTCCCTTCCCTTTACTCCTCAAATGACACACAAACTTGCCTCTGAATCCATCCCAGATTTCATATTTGACAGCCCCTCAGTGCTTCAGGTGGGCCATCAACCTCTAACACATTACTTTCAAGTTTAGGTAATTGAACATCTGTTATAGCATCATTTTTTAAAATATATATGGTGGAACTGTTTTTAGGATGATGGGAAGAGGTGGATTTGTGAAGTCACAATGGCCAACCAATCAACACTGTGCACTACTGGCTTCTGCTATAAACTAGCAGATTAGATTTCATTCATTTGTTCATTTAAAAGATTTCTGCTCCACTCTTCAAAAAACCCAAGACAGTCTCTGCCCTCAGGTTTGCAATATAAAATATGCAAGACAAAAGGGAAAAGTGATGGAGAGTTCTTAAAGTTACACTTCTTATAATGACCAGATGGCATGGAAATGCCCTGGGATTGAGATATTCAATGAGGAGTGTTTTTTAAACGTTATGTAAATTTGAATAGATATTAGAAGAGATTGTCAACAGTCTGAGATGCTGAGATGTAAAGGTATATTACATGATTTTTAGACTTTCTGTCATATATTTCTTCCAGCTTCTGCCACATTTCTTTCACTTTCTTACCCTATGCAAACGTTCAGTGCCTCATCTGATAATGCAGAAATAAGAAGAGATTTCACTTTTGCATGCTTGAGTCTCCATGATACTGTAGCAGTTTCATCCTCTGCCGAGGGTTCAGGATCGGTCAGTATTTCATACAGATCCTCTTCTTCCAACAGTGCAGTCATTTGAAGACTCAAAACCACATAATTGTCCTTCTCCAGCATCGGGACATTAGTCTTGTGTGGATTCTTCAGCCATGGCTTTCCTATCTTTTCTTCTGCTTTTCTTTCTCTAACTTAAAGTCTCCCTTTGTTGATCTCTTTGTATATCACACACAGTATTTAGCCTTTTTAGCTTTTAGGCACAACTTGCAATTCAACTTAGTTTACTGGGCCGGTAACCCTTTGTTTTGTAAATTTGTATATTAGCAGAGATTGTCAACTGTCTGAGATGCTGTATGCCAGTGGGTGCATTTACCTAAGAAGCAGGCTGCATTGAGATCACTGAGACTTAAGGCTTAGTAAAATAAGAAAAGCTATTTAATTTAAAGAAATACATAGTAAATAGGAAAGGGATACCTAGTTCTAACTAACTAGCTAAGTTGGAAGTGCAACACCAAGGTTTGGGAGTTGCCCTCATGGCTCAGGAGGGAGAGAACAGAGACAAAGGTGTCTCCTCTCTCTCTGACAGTCGAAGAAGAGAAGAGGGGAAAGGGCAGAAGGAGGAGGGGCAGATAAGCTTCCCTAAGCATATCAGTCTAACAACGGAAGGAAGTCAGTCAGAGTATCACAGGTAAAGGTAGTCAAGCCTAGCCATCTGGAGGACCCTAACTCTATCTCCCTTCTGGAACATAAAAGAACAAAACAGGAGTTGCTTTTGCCCCACTTCCAACAATAAACACTTAAAAAGAAATAAACAAACAATTGACAAACAAACAGTTCAGGTAGCCTGATGGAATGGGTATCCCTAAGTAATAGTTCAGCAGTTCAGGAAGCTGAGAGCTGATTTCTCACTAGAGCTGATGGAATATTGGACTCAAACAGGGTGGGAATGATTCCATTGTGGCTCCATTGTTCTAAGTATGGGTACCTCTCCTTGCCCCCAGTACTCTGTGTGAAAGTGCTGGTGAGGCATAAAGCTGTTTGGAAATGACTAATTTTAAGAAATATAAAAAGTGTTGAATCAACCGTGGATCTCAGTGGATCAAGCCCTGAGACTGGGACCTAGTGAGTTCTCATAGATTGGAGGTGCTCATGCCTCATAGTCATGCAATGTACACACAAGCAGAAGAAAGAGAAGCCGTAGTTCTCTCCTCCTATTGACACCAATGGGGTTTAAACGTCGCTTAACTTGGGCTGGATTGTTTCTTAACTCTGAATGGTTAGAAGAGGATTTTAATGTTTCTCATCTTATTTTCCTTATTTGGGAAAAATCCATGTTCTTCTAACAGCAGAAGATTCAAATACAAACATTCTTTATAGAGGTTTACAACCTCACTGAAATAAATGTCTGAATGTTGCTGACTGCGTTGGATAAAATTGTTTTGTCATCTTTAAAAGCTTAAAACCACAGCTGCTGGGAAGCAAAATAAAAGACATTTTTGTAACCTCATTTCTGGAGCTAGAGATTGAGTTCTGGCATTCAGGATACTGAAAAATATCCTGCAGCCAGCCCTGTAAATCTGCTTTAATGCTCTTCTTTCCAAGCCCTCCCCTTCCATTCTCTTTAACCACTAGGACTGAAATAAATCACCGGCCATGGCCATCTGGACCAGAGCTGGAGCACATACCACAATTGTAGAAAAATGCATCTCCCTGAGGTGAATCGTCGCCATCATGGCAGTACTCAGCACCTGGATCAAGACCATTACATTCTGAGTCTGTTTTACATGTATCATATGAAGCTGCCATACATAGTGTCAGATGGGTCCATACAGAATTGCCTATTCTCACTGGCAGCAGCCAATAGCCATGCTGCTACAGTTGCTGAGAGGTGGAGTCCATCAACAGCTGCAGGTCCAGTTCCAGTTCCAGGGGCTTAGAAGGGCCCCTCAATGACCCAACCTGGTGGCACTGTTATTCACCACACTCCTTGCTGACGCTCCGGATGCTTTTCAGATGCAGGCAGGGTGCCTGTTTTGAATGGGTGTCAAGCTTAGTTCCCATTCATGGTGGCCACCCATCACTTTAAGTTTCCCAAAATGCAGTGCCCCAGCCCTGATGGGAGCCGAGCTGAGCTGAACTTTGCTCCCATTCAAAAGCACTGCTTCATGTTCACCTTTGAAGCATGCCTGGGCCCTGGTGAAGGGTGGTGAGTGGCACTGGTGCTGCTACTGCAGTAGTGGCAGCAGAGAAAACTTGTGGCAGCTGCCATGGCCTTCACATACCTGATTGGTATATGTGCATTGGGGCCTAATAGCACCACTGGGTCAAGAGCCCCCCTGAAGCCTGACCCTGGTTCTGAACATCTGGAGAGCCATAGGTTCTCCACACCTGTTTCACAGCCCTGCCACCTCAGACCCTTAACCCAGAACGTAAGGGACTGAATCAGAGACCTTATGCAACCAAACATTTTAGAATGTGAGGGGAAAGCTGCTTTTAAAATATTTGGAAGGAGCAAATCACCAGGAACAGATGGCATACCAATAGAGGTGCTACAAGTTACTGAGACTGAATCTGTCCAAATTTTGACAAAAGTTTCTCAAGAAATATGGAAAACTAAACAATGGCCCACAGACTGGAAGTGTTCAATATACATCCCAATTCCAAAGAAAGGGGATCCCAGGGAGTGCAGTAATTATCAAACTATTGCCTTAATAGCCCATGCAAGTAAAGTAATGCTCAAGATTCTACAACAAAGACTCTTACCATATATGGAGTGAGAAATGTCAGATGTTCAAGCTGGATTTAGAAAGGGAAGAGGTACAAAAGATCATATTGCAAACATATTGCATAATGGGATGGATCAAGGAATTCCAGAAGAAAATTACCATGTGCTTTATAGATTACAGCAAAGCCTTTGACTGTGTAGATCATGAAAAACTTTGGAATGCTTTAAAAGAAATGGGGGTGCCACAGCATCTGATTGTCCTGATGCGCAACCTATACTCTGGACAAGAGGCTACTGTAAGGACAGAATATGGAGAAACTGATTGGTTCCCAGTCGGAAAGGGTGTGAGACAGGGGTGTATTTTATCACCCTATTTGTTTAATCTGTACGCAGAACATATCATACGGAAAGCGGGATTGGACTAAGATGAAGGAGGTGTGAAAGTTGGAGGGAGAAATATCAATAATTTAAGATATGCAGACGATACCATACTACTA
This sequence comes from Rhineura floridana, assembly GCF_030035675.1. Taxonomy (NCBI): domain Eukaryota; kingdom Metazoa; phylum Chordata; class Lepidosauria; order Squamata; family Rhineuridae; genus Rhineura; species Rhineura floridana. Next base: position 5,704,917 of record NC_084488.1, read on the forward strand.
GCAGAAACCAGTAATGATTTGAAACGGATGCTGATGAAAGTTAAAGCCATGGTGCAGAGAGCCAGTCTCTCTGCCTTCCTCCAGTTCCCAGCCTTTCTCAGGCACACAAGTCTCTCCTTGGCCCCAGGAGGGGGGGGAGGCTCTCCTGAAGAGTTTCAATGATAAAAGGATCTCACTGGCCCATTCACCAGTTGCTGGGCACCTGATAGATCCATTAACCTGTTCGGTATTATAAAAAAATACACACAGAAATAGGAACTAATTTGGTTGGTCCTATTTCTTAGCAGAGTTGTAAAAATACAAGCAGCAGAATGATAATATAAACCAGTCCCACCTTTATCGATATAAATAACAACAGACACAATCCTTTAGGTAAAAGAAAAGAATGTTTACTCACAAATTCTGCATATGTTCAGAAATATTGGTTCTAGCTTAGATGAAAGAAAAATAGTCTCAGTCCATCTTAGTCTTTGGTATGGATGCTCTCAGAGAGAGCATCTGTGCCATGCGGCCTCTCTCAATGGTGGATAGATCAGCAAAAGAGAATATTCAAAAATCCCTCAGGACAAAGGAGGAGGAAGTCAGGTAACTAAACCCCACCCATTAGAAAGTTACATCATGGTAAACAGGTACATGGGATATTCCCCAAATATCCCTTAAAATGACCATGCAATATTTGTTTACTCCAGCATAACCCACCTGGCCACTCTATTAGATTAACAACAGAAACTCATCTGATCAGCAAAGCAAGTTTCTCACGCCCCAGGAGCAAGTCTCCAAATCAGAGGCTGGAAGGGGACTCGTAGGAATTATCCATCTCAACCCCCCCAAACTCACAACACTACTTCGGACACATCATGAGAAGGCATGATTCACTACAAAAGACAATAATGCTGGGAAAAACAGAAGGGAGTAGAAAAAGAGGAAGCCCAAACAAGAGATAGATTGACTCCATAAAGGAAGCCACAGACCTGTACTTACAAGATCTGAACAGGGTGGTTCATGACAGATGCAATTGGAGGTCACTGATTCATAGGGTCGCCCATAAGTCGTAATTGACTTGAAGTCACATAACAACATGCATGCCAACACTGTGCTGTGCAACTGAGATATCTATTGCTGAGCCGCATACTGTTATGATCTGCTCCATGTTTCTGATGGTCACTTGGAGGGGAATGGAGGCTCACAACATGGTGGCTTCTGAGTCAGGCTTATGGGATTTTTGCTTCTGCTCTTGGCTCTCTAGTTTAGTGGGAGCTGGCACCCAGTTTTTTAACATGGAAAATGCTTAGGAAATGCTTATCACTGAAAACTCCAAACATGCCTAAGCTGTGAGCTGGTCAGACTAGATTTCCTGAAGATATTACACACACACACACATATATACATACATGTACAGAACATCACCTGCAGGTCCTGCAATATAATTTATGTCATCAAATGCAAAAGACCAGGATGTCATACCCAATACGTAGGAAAAACCACAACTGACCTACGCACACGCTTCAGAAACCACAAATCGGCAATCTTAAGAAAAAAAGCGGAGCAACCAGTTGCAAAACATTTCAACACTGAGGGTCATTGCTTGCTGGACTTTTCTATAACAGCAATAGAGATGCCAACAGATCCAGCAGCACTGACTAAAAGGGAGAACTTTTGGATTTACTCTCTGGACACATTGGCACCACATGGCCTGAACCTGGAGGACAGTATCACCACTACTCAGCTTCTGCAAGTGAAGCCCCTTTGAGCATTCCATCCTCAAAGCTCTATAACTGCCACCTTGGTAACAGCGTTTGTATGTTAGCAGCTGATGAAGGCGGAAGCTGAAACGTTTTGGTATTACAATGAAAACCTCTCTTTTGTTAATCACAATTACGTGCATATATTTTTAGGTGATTAATGGAATCCTTATAGGGATCCAGAGCAAGCTTGGGTGAAGTTCTGTTCATTGATCTCAAAACTGTTTACACACACACACATGTGCTAAGAAATGCTTGTTCCTTTTTGTCAACCCTCCACCTGACTTTCCCTCAAGCTCCTCTCTTTCTCAGTCCATTGCCTGCTAGCACTCAAGGTGGTGGTGGTGAGCTTGAAATGTGACACTGTTCAATGTCTTCTAGCCCCATTCTTAGGTCAGGTCTGGTCTCCTTTGACTTGGGTCCAATGTGAAGTACAGCTCATCCACTGCCTTCATAACTCCTCTGCCCTCCCTGCCAGCTCTCCCAAGGGGGAGGGACTTATCTCGGGAAAGAGGGAGCCTGTGATAGAGGGCAGGAAGGCGGGGCAGCAGAGGTCTCATGGGCACTTTCGAATATAATCTCCCATCCCAAGATCACCAGTGGGAAAAGGCAAGGGTGGGTCCCCTTCTTTAGCAGTCCACCACTTGTTACTCCTCTTCCTTATTTAAGGGGTTTATGTGTTCAAACTGACCCCCCAAAAATCCCACCTTGAGTCTTTTCAAGCATTCAGCTTGAATAAAGTGAAGAGCCTGTTCGATTTTGGGTATGAGCATGAGGGGTCTTGCACGTTCCTACATAGTTTTACTACCTCCAGGCCAGAGCTCATCTTTACTTTGTATGCCTCAACGCCATTTCAGCTCAGGCAACTGGTAGATTTCACTGCCACAAGAGCAGTTAGAGGAGATGAGGAGTTGGCCACAGCTGTCCAAGGCAGAACACCCATCTGTCCCTAGACCAATCTGTATAATCTAACAGTGTGTCAGAACAAAGCAGAGAATAGAGCCCTTTTCATATGCTTCTTCCATGCATATGCTGAAGGTGAGAAGGGAGATGGCATCTAACCTCAACATGATGAGCCCTGCAAGTTCAGCAGAAGCATGATCAGGGCTTCAAGAGACCTCAAAGATAATGTATGCCAGTAAGCCAATCAGTACGCAGCAAAAGACCTTTTTCCCAATCTAATGATGTGATAATCAACAAACCCTAAGCATAAGAAAAACCAATTGCTCACACCTCTGTATTACTCAACAGCTTGCCCTAGTTTGGGATAGTTTCTGGTTCCCCAAAGGAGTCAGGGATGTGGACACTTCCTGAGCTTACCTCTCTTATCATTTTATTATTCACTTGAAAGGTGTTTTCTAATACATAAACTTTCATGTATCAAAGTGGCACACTTCAAGCTATTTTTTTTAATCCTCAAAATGTAAACGTACACACACACAGAGAGAGGAAGCAGTAAAAATACATATATTGCAATGTACTAACTATGGGATTTGTGGTGGTAGCACTCTGTGATGTTTCCTGCCATGATTGGCTGTGCTATCCTCATATCACCGATTGGTGGGGCAGGCAGAATAGTCTCTGGCTGCCACTGGAACTGCTCAGGTCCTAGAGTGGCAGGGATGCAGAAAGGCTTAGGCAAGGAAGATAGAAAAGCCAAGGGCCTGGGAAAGCAGGGAGCTATAAGAAGGCAGCAAGCCAAGAGAGATCAGGAGGAGAATGGTGAAGTGGGGCAGCTGGGAAATGAGAGTTGGGACTCAGCCACATCCAGACATTAAAAGCACATGGCTTCCCTGGGAACTGTTGTTTGGTAAGGGTTGTGTAGCTCTGTGAGGAGTAAACTACAGTCCCAGAATTCTTTGGGGGAAGCCATGTGTTTTAAATGTATGGTGTGGATGTGACATCAGAAGATGGAGCTTTCCAGAGGGAAAAGAAAGACAGGGGAAAGAGTGCAAGAGAAGGGGGAGTGGAGAAGAGAGACTGGGGCAGAGAGGAAAGCACATGCGATGACAAGGTGAAGAGAAGGGGAATCACATTCTGATTTGTAAAAAACAACCAAAGCTTTGGCTGTAGGGTTTCTTCATAAAATGTATTCATCTTAGTTTCCACAGTGCGGCAGCATGATAAAAGCAGGGTTACCTGCTTTTCTTGCCGGGACCTATATCATCCATGTGTGAGTGGCCTTTATCTCAGAAGAAATTTTATCACTAGCCAAACCCTTTTTAAGAATTCAAATTACCAGTTTAGTCTCATTTTGGTACTGGCAGAACTGAATTAAATAAGGATTTTGTTACTCAAGCATTCTGAGCCTGTGTTTATAGTAAAAGACATCATGGTCTCAAAAGAAAAGCTTCCAGCTTTCTGCTTTACTCGGGCACCAAGCCAGGAAAAAAAATTTTTTTTTTAGACTTGAAAATGGTGACAGACTATTATACATGTGATTGTTAGCCATTACCTCTTTCCTGTATTTCTTCTTCCTCACTCACATTAATGAGCTTTGACATTTAGAGAGAAATTATTGCATCACGTGTATGACAAGTCACAATAAAACTCTAAACCTAATTGACCTGGCATCCCCCTGTACTATTCAATTGCTTCCTGGCACCTGGGACAGAAACGAGGAAGAAAATGTACATTGCTTGCACTGTTTAAGTGATATGTCTGCATGTCTGAGCAAGTCCTTCAAGCTAATTTTCTGAACAGTGCTGAAATGCAGGTTCTGGTGAAACAATTTCCTCTCCAGAACGGGTGAATGGGATAGAAAGGATCCCATAAAGATACTTTAAAGTAAAGTCTGGCAAACAATGTTTGATAAAGATTCTGCCTTTTAACCGATTAGTCAATATAACCGAACTTCATACAAAATCATGGGTCATTGAGATGATTTGCTAGGTAGGACTTGACTGCTGTGGAAGGATCAAAGGTGGAGAGGTAACCACTGGAAGGCAGACTCAGGGGCAGTTCAATCAAGACCCTGTAAATGCACAGCTGCTCATTAGTTGCTGCTGACATCAGAGTCAGTGGCTGCGCACTTCCCTCACTTCATCTGCTTCTGCTGCTGCTGCCTCCCAATGGTCATTGGCAGGGATGCACTTTCACCTGTTCTCTCAATGGTTCATCGGCATTGGTAGGTGATTCCCACAAGTGAACTTTGCCTAATTCAACCCAAGTGCCTTTTTGAGATAGCAGATAACATGTCACTTACCTAACAATAAAAGCCAAAACTACCACTCATTGTAAGGGGGGGGCAGGAGATAGTTAATGTTTTAGGGTGGTATGCAATGCTAGTCCTACTCAGAGTAGACCTATTGAAGTTAATAGATATGATTAACTTATGTTCATTAATTTCAGTGGGTCTACTCTGAGTAGGACTTAGTTGAACACAACCCTTATTTTTATTCCCGTTGACTGTAACACACTAGAACCACAATAGTCTGTATGCCTTTAATTCACTGATTGAACAGTGGGAGCCAATTTTAATCAACTAAGACTACAATACAATACATGTCTACTCAGAAGTAAGCTCCACTGGGTTCAACAGGACCTTCTCCCAGGTAAGTGTGGATTGCAGCTCAAATCTTTTAGTTGATTATTCTACCAATCATGCCAACTAAAGGTTGCCTCCCTATTTTTATAGATTTTTCTCAATTTTAAGGAAAGGGCGAGCCTGCTATGGCCCTTAAGAGACTTAACTTTTAGAGCAACTTCATATATGATGCAAGCAGCCTAGCTTTTGTGTTCTGAGTAGGGATGCTTGAGGAATTTGTTCTTTATGAATTCCAATTCAGACTGTGAACACACTAGTTGCCTAGAGCAAAGCGTTTCCATTAGCCACACCTGAAGGGGGAACGGGTTGATTTGCCAATCAATTGCAAAACCTCTTTGAAGCTGAATTTTAAAAAATGCACTTGAACTGATCCCACCAGGTTTTCCAGTAAAAAGGGATGGGCTTTGACTAGCTTTGTGTGCCCCCGTTTTCAGACAAAGAGATGGAGATGCACTGGAACCAGCAGAACAGTGAGGGTGTTTCTACCCTCAAACTGATCTGATCCATACTTTCCAGACCATTGTGCAGACAGGAACATTTTGCACTTCTCTGAAATCTGCAGTGCAGGTCTTAGCTGAAAAATTGTACCAAAACATAACATCTTAAAAAGTACTATCAACACAGATACAGACTGGGATAAGGTCTCTAATTAAAAGGCTTGTTGAAAGAGGAAGGTCTTCAGTAGGTGCCAAAAAGATAACAGAGATGGTGCCTGTCTAATATTTAAGGGGAAGGAATTCCAAAGGGTAGGTGCAGCCACACTAAAGGTCCGCTTCCTATGTTGTGCGGAAGAGACCTTCTGATAAGATGGTATCTGCAGGAGGCCCTTACTTGCACAGCATAGTGATCTGACTCAGATCTGCCCACCTGGGTGCTTGGTACGACGTCAGCCCAAACTGGAGGGGCAGGGGGGAGGTGTTGTTGTAGTCCATAGAACATCACTCTCTATCACTGGGAAGCAGCCCCTGTCTCTTGGAGCAGACCTGGAGGGCTTACATCTGGTGTTGGGCCAATGAGACAGATTAGGGATTCTATTGGTCTACCATCCATCTTGCTGCTCAAATAGAGCCTTTACTCAATGTGGGGAGGGTAGCAGTGTGGAAATTAGTTGGATGGCTATCAACCCATTGTCATGGTCAGCAGGGCCAGCTCCAAAGGGCTGCCAGGTGGGGCCCTGGTTGAGGGCCCCTTCTTAGGATGGGGGAGTAGTGTGCAGATTTCAGAGAGGGAGCTGCCTGCCTGCTCAGTGGCCTGCCTGCTCCCGCTTGCCCGCTCTCCCCACAGCTAGCCCGCCTGCTTGCTCCCCCACCCTGCACCCCTGCCTGCTCCCTTGCTTGCCCTCCTCCCACCTGATCGCTCACTTGCCCTCTCCCCCCTGCTCGCTCACTTGCCTGCCCAACCTCCCGCTCCTCTGCCCACCTGGTAGGTAGAGTGTGTGTGTGTGTGCCAGGGCCCAGGGCAGGCTGGTGCCCAAGGGCCTTGGCATGCCTGGGGCCAGCCCTGATGGTGAGACCACTTCCTGGTGAGGTTTGGTCTTACAACAGCAATATAGGGGTGGAGGACCAGTTTGGGTGGTCTGCCCTTGGAGACTGATGGAATCTGATAGATTGCTGACCGCTCTGAGGGATTTTCCAGTGGATAGAGCAGGTGATCCTGTTGAGGCCCTAGTCTCACAATGGATGGTGAGACACAATTGCTCCTGAGGGTCCTCTCTGGTGCTGTGGAGCCCACTTTGCTCCTTGGTATACTGAGGAGCTGTGGTCGATAAAATGGTCTGGGCAAGGGCTAGTGTGTAAGTGGTGGAGATCTCGCTGCAGGGCTGACCAAGCACATGTTCAGGCTCACAATCAGGCCTACCATATTGTGGAGGGACAGCAAAGAGATCCTGCTTTGCTGCCTCCATTGTTTCCTTGAGGAGCTGTCTGGCTGAGTTGTTCTGTGTGGTCCAGAGGTTGCTCACTCCTGACCAGCAGGGTGGACCACTGGAGAAACTGTTCACCCTACCTTTTGCTTTTGAACCATCAGAAATCTGCCCCCATATACTAATAAATTTAGGATCAAATTCCCTTTGTTTGATTATACCAATTAAATAAGACCACTCCAGGCAATTAAAGGCCTTAAATATATCCAAAGACAAACTGTGATTATTTTATTATTTATTTTTGAAAAGTTAACTTCCAAATCGGGTCTGAAATTTGGCTGCGGGGAATGGAGACAGACCAATCAAGAGGTACATATTTCCTGATAATATGCTTTAAATTATTCACCTTTAATCTTCACCTTATGTCTTTCAACAGGGCTGCCCTTCTTATTGGTATCATATACATAATTATTAAAAAGCCTAGAGAATTAGATGAAAGGAACCTTAACAGATGCTTCACATATCTAGTTTTCCCTCTTACTGATTAGCTGCTCTTAAGCTGGAGGCCTGACACAGAGTGCTAGCTTGACAAGGCCATTCAGTAGCATGCTGGCCCTGCCGGCCCCGGCCCCGGCTTCTGAGATTTCACCAGACAGTGCCCACTCACTTTCAAGCATAGCTTCAAAACCATCAAGGTTTAAATAATGTGCTCATTAACCATATTGCCATCTTTTTTGTACAATTTTGTACTCACTTTTCTTTCAAAGACATAAAGTCAGCTAACACAATGACTTAAAACAATAAACATTATCACAATACTAAAGGCAAATTATAGCAATAATAAAAACAGCAAAAATATAGCTGCAGCAAAATCACACAGAATGCACCCACTGACTTTGCAACTCAGCAAAACAGAAGAAAACATCCAAACCTGATCAGCTATCACCAGAAGTCAGTATGAAGTCACATCTTAGCCTGGTAATGGAACAAGCTTAAACTTGGAGGTGGTCTTTCTGCAAAGAGCAACCTAAACGTTCCTGTTCTTTTACTCATCCACCACACTTCAGATGGCAGAGAATTGCAGAATAGGCCTACTGTCATGATGCTGGTGACCTACATGGAAGGGAATATAAAGCAGAAGGCAGTTCTTAAAGTATCCAATTCCTAGGGCCATTTAAGCCTTCCAAAAGTAAAGAACATATATTTTGAACCGAGCTCAAAACAAATAGGCAAGTAACAGATTTTTTTTAAAAAAAGGACTGGGGTAATATTTATTTATTTAAAATAATTCTGTCCTACCCTTCTACCCTACAATAGGGCACTCAGGATGGCTACAATGAAATTGCACACACATACAATAAAATACACAATAAAAACACAAACTTTACAGTAAATTAAAATGCATAAAATATGATTAAAATGCATTATGCATAACACACACACACATACAAACATACATACATGTATATATGTGCATACATATATGAGGGAGTGAGAATAAAAGAACTTAAAAGATAAAAATAAAAGATAAAAAACTTAAAACAGTGTCAGTCTGACCCGTTTGTCCCAACCAAAGGCTCTCCGGAACAAAATAGTTTTTACAAGTTTCCAGAATACCATCAGGGAGGAAGCAACGTGGGCTTCTTGGGGCAGGGAATTCCAAAGTCTGGGAGCCACCATTGAAAAGGCTCTCTCCCGCGTGCCTGTCAGTCTCACTTCTTTCTTTCCAGGCACACAGAGGAGACCAGAGGCAGATGATCTTCAATCCAGAGTAGGAACATATGGATGTAAGCGGTTCCTTAAACACACTGGTCCAAGGGCATTTAAGGCTTTAAAGGTCAAAACCAGCACTTTGACTTGGGCTCAGAAACAAATTGGGAGCCAGTGGAGTTGCTGAAGGACAGGGGTGATATGCTCCCTGCACCGTGCTCCAGTTAGCATTCTGGCTGTTGCATTTTGGACCAACTAGTTTGCTGTCATGTAGGTTTCCATTGCCTCCCAAAGACCATTGTTGACTCATGGGAGCCTTCTCTTTAGAGGAATGCCATTTTCCTGCAGGGGGATGATTGGACCAGTGGGGGAAAATGCTTCACTGGGATCTGCAGTGTCCAATGCCACTTGCCCTTACCCTGGATTAGACCTGGTGGAGCGAGACTTGGGACAGGTGGGTAGAAGTGGGCACACTGTAAGCACTTGCTTTTGGTTCAAGCAGAGGACTGCTCATACATTTCTATGTACCTCTCACAGTAGCTAGGTGCCACTCAGGCTCAAGTCCAGAGGTATCTCCCCTCTGGATTCCATGATCAGACATGGTCATTTAGGTCATCTAGAAAAGTTGACCCTTTGTCACGCGACCAAAGGTACTGCAAGAACATTACAGAATATATATCCCTTATTCATGTCAATGCCCAGTTTATCTTGCTCCTGGGCATTATTTCACTGGGCTCACAACTTCTACTCCCCTTAGTTACAGCTTCAATTCCCTCCTTCAGAGTGACAAAACATTATCAGTAATATTGAATTTATTACATGGTTTATTTCTCTAGCCTTGACCATAAAAGCTATGGAATCTGGAGCAAGGATGGGGAAATACACCATCGAATGATACTAGGTCAAAACGGTTATGGGGGGGAGAGAAGAGAGTGAGGGGGACTTGGTATGGGAATGCTGTTTCGGCAGCCGCCCTATAGGTGCACATGTAGCGTTCAGTGCTATCCCCAGTGTTCTTAGACTCTCATGGCAACTAAAGCTATTCCCAGAGTTTTTTGCTTTGGCAACTGCAGTAATTCAGAGGAAGCATTTAATCTGATTATCCAAAGGTGACTGACTTACAAAATAGGCATGTAGGTGATTAGCTTTATTGTGGCATCTCGGACAGAAATTATTTTTTGGAGAAATACTTTTTTAATCACTCTGAAGCAGCTGTAAAGCATGTAAAAATAAATCAGCATTTAAGTTTTTACAGTTGTGATTACGTATCAGTACAGACTGTTGGCAAGTATACTACTGATGATTGTACATTACATTTCTCTTTTGGTTGTTTAGAATGAACCACAAACAGGTAGGCAAATCTGTAATTGCAGAGGCAGGAGAAAGACCAGCTCTAAGAAGGAATCATAAAGTGCCTCCTAGTTCAGCCCCCACAAAAGTCTTTCTTCTAAAAACATCTTGCCCCGTGGTGGATGGAGATGAGATAGTCTTAGTGTCTGGCCCAGGGAACAGTGATAAGTAGGAAGAAATTCGCATTCTCCAGTTTTCAGCTTCTTAATACTGTCAACTGTGGCTGTGGTGGTGGAAATACACATGAAAAAACAATAGATGTAGCCAGGTAGAGTAGAGCCACTGAACGAACCTTAGTCATGTCTATTAATTAACTCTATTAAAAAAAACACAACTCAACCCCAGCCAGCATGGCCAATTATCATAAATGGACTCACTCCTGACACGTTGGTGGTGGTGCTGGTTCATCCACAGGGGGGAATGTTCAGCATATACTAGATAGGGCTGCACTCCCCCTAAAGCAGAGATCAGTGACATGTGGCCCTTCAGATGTTGTTGGAGTCCAATTCCCATTAGCCCCAGGCAACATGGTCAGTGGTAGGGATGATTAGAATTTAGTTCATCATCATCTGTTTATTCTCCCTAATCCACAACATTACACCACACTGAAGCACTGACCACAGCCTCACTCACAACTGATAAATAAAGCTGAGTGTCATCTGCATACTGGTGACACCTCAGTCCAAATCTCTGGATAACTTTACCCAGCAGTTTCATGTAGATGTTATATAGCATGAGAGAAAAAGCAGAACCCTGTGGAACTGCAAGCATGGCTGCCAAGTATATGAGCAGCAAGTTTCCCTCTTCTGGAAATTGCCATCTAAGTAGAGTAGAACGACCACCAAGCAATGCCTTCCACACCTAATCTGGGCAGAAGGAATAGTCTGCATCAAAAGCTGCTGAGACGTCCAGCAGAATCAACAGAGTCGTACTCCTCCCCTCTTCTCTCCACAAAAAGTCATCCCACAGGGTGACCAAGGCAGTTTCTGTCCTGGAATCACGCCTGAAGTGGATCTAGATAATCTGTTTCATCCAGGACTGAAGGGAGTTACCCATTCACTACTCTTTTGATCATGGCGCCCAGGAAGGGAGTATTAGCCAGTGGCCTATAGTTGTTAATGTCATCTGGGTTCAGGCTAGTTTCTTCAGGAGTTGTTGAATTATGGTTTCTCCTCCCTGATAAAATTTAATAAGCCATGAAGGGCAAGGGCTGAGCATACAAATGATTGGCTGGACTCAACAAATCACCTTGTCCACACTCAGGTTCTAACTGAAAATCACCCAACAAAACTGGACTCGACGATGCTCTGGACACCTCCACTAACAACTTTGCATTAATTGTGGGGTCTAAGTCTTGATGTTTATGGGTGACCTTATCCTCAACATGTTTTGCAAATATGTTACAGCATTCTACTGAGGGTTCTATTACATCTCCTTTTGGGCCATATTGCAAAAGGTAGAGAAATTTATTCATCTGAGATGTAGCCAAGCGATCTCTGATCTCAAGATCTTGAACCACAAACACTTGACGAGAATCTGGTTGCTCTAACAAGTTGACCTCACACTCTGATTCACCAGATGGATGTACCTCAGGCTGGAATTTCACCATGCTTAATTGTATTTCCATCAAGAAATCTGGGTTCCTTCCTCTTCCCCCACAGGCTGTATTATGCCCATGCCTCGTGGGTGTGTGAGAAGGAGAACTCTGAGGACTAATGTAGTTTTTAGCTGAAGATGTAGGTGGTGCATTTCCAAAGTCCTTCCCCCCATAAAGGTGCCAAATGGGTGAGGTTTCTTTCACAACATAGCGCACCAATAGAATAGGAAATCTCAGTGGAGCTTTTCTTTTTACCCCACTTTTTGACATATCATACAAGAGGAACAGTACTGTTTGACATCTTTGGAAATATTTGGCCAATAATAATAATAATAAATAAAATTTTATTGTTGTGTCGCCTATCTGTCCGAGTTAACGGACACTCTAGGCGACGTACAACAATATAAAATACAGTATACATATCAAAAACAAACATAATCAATCAAGATTCAGTAAAAACCGTAAAACTAATCCACCCCAATCTTATAGGCCTGCCTGAATAGCCAGGTCTTTAAGGCTTGGCAGAAGCCTATCAGGGAGGGAGCATGTCGCAGGTCAAAAGGAAGGGAATTCCAGGGGGTGGGGGCCACAATCGAGAATGCCCTCTCTCTGGTCCGCACCAGCCTAGCTGTTTTAACCGGTGGGACCGAGAGAAGAAAAAATGAAGTGTCTAGCATCCACAAAATGCAGAAAAAAGAGGTAAAAAACCAGAATGCTGAAAAGATATTTATTGTATTGTACAAAAGTACTATTAAAAATATATATGCAAAAAAATGTAAAAGCTTGAGGATATATTACAAGATGCTCTATAGAAGCTCAAAGCCCAACGCGTTTCAGCTTGTGCAACCAAGCCTTCATCAGGGGTTAGAACAGAAAAGAATTTTTTATATATATAAACACACAGTTAAAATTACATACATCTTATCTAAATCATCTAAAATTATATAAAAAATACACACATTGATTCTTCATCAAATTACTGTAGCCAACTCTTACTAATAGTTTTGTAACTTCTGTTATGTGGAGGATATCCTAAGTTAAATGTAGCTCTATAGCATATAACGAGTTTAACCTTTTTCTGGGCACACCTGACTGTAATTGAAAATATCTCTGCTTTCTAAATTAAAGGCAACAGGTTGAATTCCTCATTCAACCCATTTGGAATCATGGTATCCAGTTCTAAAATCCAATGTAATCCCTTCGTAATAGGATGTCTATATTTCTTCCATATACCTTTTCCAAAACCCAAAACTTATACTCTGTCACAGAATGAGGACATTGATTGTAATGATCTACAAGAGGGGCCCCTCTTCTGTTATTCGTTAGGTTACTCCAACGTTCCCCTATCCTTAACTTTATCATTCTTGTAGTTTGTCCTATGTACAGTTTTTTACAGCCACATTGTATAACATAGATAACTCTATCTGTATTACATGTAGAAAAGTGTCTTAGATGATACTTCCTTTGATTAGTGGGGTTCACAAATTCTAACATCTTGCTAGTATTTTTGCAAAAGATGCAGCGCCCACAGGGATGATGACCCAGGGGAAAAGTTGCACCTGGGAGTAAATTTTGCCTCAATTGTGCTCCACCTCTGAAATCACTTTTTACTAAAATGTCCTTAAGGTTCCTAGTTCTTTTGTATGAGATTTTTGGAGGTTCCTGATACCCTTCAACATGCTCTACTATATGCTGCATCTTTTGCAAAAATACTAGCAAGATGTTCTTCAATTTGATGAAGAATCAATGTGTGTAAGTATTTTTTATATAATTTTAGATGATTTAGATAAGATGTATGTAATTTTAACTGTGTGTTTATATATATAAAAAATTCTTTTCTGTTCTAGCCCCTGATGAAGGCTTGGTTGCGGGACTGAGAGAAGGTCTTGTGAGGCTGATCTCGTCAGGTGGCATAATTGGTGATTCTGGAGGCGGTCCTTCAGATAAACTGGGCCGAAACCGTATAGGGTTTTAAAGGTCAACACCAACACCTTGAATTGGGCCTGGTAGACAACTGGTAGCCAGTGAAGATCTAAACACTGGAGTGATATGATCACGGCGACGGCTATGCGTAATCAAGCGCGCCGCCGCATTCTGTACCAGCTGTAATTTCCGGACCGTTTTCAAGGGTAACCCCACGTAGAGCGCATTACAGTAGTCTAAGCGAGAGGAGACCAGGGCATGTATCACTCCACCAGAGCGACCAAGGGCGCAGCCAGAATTTTCTTGGTCTTTTTTATTCGAAGATGCCCTGAACAAGGAACATCATGTGCTACCTCTAGCAATCTGGATCTAAATTTGCTAGGTACAACCAATTGTTTAACTGGTTCACAGTAGTTCTCTCTCTCATTAGGTAACCACAGCCTATACAGTACACCATTCTCCCACACAGTTTGATCCCTCAGAGTTTCTGTAAAGGTGATTCTTTGTGGAAGGGCTTTTTCCTTTATTATTTTCAAACTGCTATCATTTTCCAGCTCATCCCTGAACTGTTGTGTTTCTGCAGTAGAAAACATTTGTAACAAAGTTTCATTCAGTCCAGGCATACTAGGGGTTGCTATGGCGACCTCAGGCTCGATTACAGGTTCCACCCTGTTTTGTTCAGTGTCAGATAAAATGGCTTCTGCTGCTTTGCCAAGTTGTTGTCTGGTCACCACATACATTTTTCCTTGTACCCCCATAACATATCTGCCCAAAATTACAGGTTCCTGTTGCTGGGCATTGATACCCACTTTATAAGTCTCCTATCTTCCTCTCCATTTCAGTTTTATTAGGGCCATGGGAATGCTTTCTGGCTCACCTCTCACACCTTGGATTACCAACTTTTCTTGAGGTAAAATTTCTTCAGATCTTATCAAATCTGGCCTCAGTAAGGTCTGGGCAGCACCAGTGTCTAGCAAAGCCCAATATTTTGCCCCTTGCACACATACTTCTTCTCTCAAGCTTCAGTCAAAATCTTGAACATTTGACTAGCTTATTTGACAGAATTGTATTTTCTTCGTTTCTCCCTCTCTCAGTTCACTTTTCACTGTTCTTCCTTGAACAGGATTACTGATGGGGTTTATATTCTCACATTGAAAGTGGAGATGGCCTGCCTTACCACATTTGTAGCAGAGTTTCTCTTCCATTTTAGGAAACACAGACCCAAACTGAGGTGTCTTGTGCCCTTCTGATTTTATTGGAGGGTTTACTCTCTGTGGTGCCACATCTTTTCTGCCATTGTTATTTGGTCTTGGTTTAAAATCTCTTTGTGGTTTTCCCATCCAACCAGTTCGGTTTGAGGTAAAATGATCTGCCAGCTCTGCTGCTTCCTGCACAGATTTAGGGGAACGAACTTTCACCAGCAACCTAATTTCAGGCAGCAATTGATGGTACAACTGATCTAATATCATGAGGTTTTTCACCTCTTCCAGACTGAACTTTAGCACTTGTCAGCCATTTTTCAAATATGTCCATCAGTTTTGCTCCCAACTCCACGAAAGACCTCCCTGTCTGTATCTGGCAGTTTCTGAACAGTTTTCTAAAATAATCAGGCCCCAGTCTAAATCTTTTAAACACTGCTTCTTTGAATTCAGCATGTCACTGGCCTGTCTGAGGGAAATACTGATACACTTCAGCCAAATCCCCTTTAATTAGGTTTGATAAATACTGCATGTATTTATCCTCAGGTAGCCCCCACATCTGAGCTGCCTTTTCAAATGTTGTGAGGTAAATTTGTGGATCTTGACCAGGCTCATACACAGCAAAGTCTTTTGGAGTGACTTTTATTTTTGCTTCATCTCTCTTTTCTTGTTTCATCAGAATGAAACTTCTCTCCAATTTTAACCTTTCCACTTGTATCTCAGTATCCATTCTCACTATTTCAGCATCCATTCTCAACCTTTCAGTTTCCAACACAAGTTGCTTTTCCTTCTCCTCAGCCTCCGTCACACGTTGCTTTTCCTTTTCTCCAATCTCCACCCTCAGTTTCATCATCTCAATCTCTGTCCTTATCTTTTTCCCCAGCCTCCATTCTCAATCTTTCAGCCTCCAACTTTAACTTCTCTCTTAAATACTCCACATAGGCAGGATTACTTAAGCACCCTTCTGGGGTCTCTTCTCTTACAGGTTCTTTGGTTTGGATTGACGTATACGTTATTAATGCCACCCACAATTCATCCACCCCTTTAACCTCATCAGGTAAATGAAACGCTATACATTTTTCCACCAGTTCCTCTCTCTTCATCTTCATGAACTCAGCCATGTTTCTCGGAGCTCACACACTTTGCCACACACTCACAAGTAATCTTTGTTATTCCTTTACAGTCACACCACTTTTTAGTGACTCTCTTTTGTTTGTATCCCACTGCTAACACCACCTGTGATGTTCCCACCTTTGGATCCACCTGTCAGGTTCCCACCTGCTTGTGGCTACCACCTTTCACTAGGCACCACCTCAGGACACCACCAGTCAGGATCATCATTTTTATTTTTTCTCACTCCGCTCTAGCACAGATCTCTCAAGATCCCACTGCTAGGCGGCACCACCAGCCACTCCCTGTAAACAATACTGCTAGAGATTTCACCGTAGTCTCCCTATGGCTTGTTACTTTGTGTCTGGGTGCCCTTGCTGTCCACAACGCCCCTGTATCTTTGTCTATAAAGCATGCAATCCTGGGTTGCTCTGGATACTTGACGATGTTACAATTTCTTCCTTCACCTGCCACTATTAGATACAGTTTCCCTTCAGCCTTGGTAATTACTCTGCCCTCCCTTCTGGTCTGTATATCCCCAGCCAAGGATCAGGCTTTTGGTAAACCAATAAACGTATTTATTTGATAACACTAGGAAATAACAAGATTACTTTAGGAATGTTTAACAAGCATATGGTTTCATATAGTGTCACTCTTATGTTTCCAGTTATATACATTCTGTCCAAATATCAGCCTAATAGAATCCAAACCTCCCACAGAACTCTTGTCAACTCAATCCCAACTGCCTCCCACTTCAACTCCTTTCCAATCACTCTCCTCTCAACTCCCCCCAACCAACCTCTCTATACCTTCAGCCATTCAAAACATTCAGCCAATCATCACCCAACATTCTCCCGCACTAGCCCATGTACTCCCCTCTTACTCAATTCACTTACCATATATTCCTATATAAACCCGCATATAAGGACATCACAGTGACGTCTCCAGAATATTTGTCCTGGGAGTCCTCAAGTCCAAGACTATCACTGTGAGCTCAAGCATGGAGGTTGCTGAGCAGCTGGTGCACCAGTACCACCCCCAATTTGTCCAACAGAAGGTACAAACACTCCAGACTGATGTCCATCTGAATTAGAGACCCGAAGACAAAGAATGCATGCCTACAGATTACAGAAATCCCTCCACCCTGCCTCTCCAGCCTATGCTGATGCTACACTAAGATGTCAACTTCCCCTCTCCTAGCATACCTGAATCCCACTGCCATACATTTCCCTAACAATTCTTATAGGGGCACAGTCACCCCACCCCAGATTAACTAAGTAACACAAGCACATAATTAGAACAGCAGTAGACCAATCAGAAAAACACCTATATCCTTCCAGTTCTGACAGGGGTTCCTCTTCGGTGATGACCCTTCCATGCAATGCAGCATTTTTAATCCCTATCCCAGGAAGCTGATGTAACCAGAAGACAGGAGGGGGCTGGATGGAAACTGCTGAAGCAGGCCTGGTTCCCTCTAGCTGCCTAGAATATTTGGCCACATAGAGTTTCAGGAGAAGAACCAGAGATAGAAGACAGGCAGGCAGCAGATGATGACTCTCTCAGTTTCTCCCTGGGTAGATGATCTGTTCGTCTTCCCCTCCTACTGTGGGGTGGGGGTAGGAGGGATACTTCGTGGCTTTTCAGTTGCTGTATTGTCCAGCCCAGGGAGCAGTGTTTGGAAATATGCTGGGTCAGATGTTATTTCCTTCATATTGGTGTATGGAGGATTTTCCAGCATCTGAACCAAGGATTTGTAGTGGGGAGGGACAGGCAAAGCCAAGCTGAGAACTGGAGGTCTATGTTCTTGAGGCTTAACTTCCTTAGTCTGAGACTTGTGGATAAAACCTGTGGCACCTCCCCATAATGTCATTAACCATCTTTACCTGCCATGGCCATTATTAACAGTACAGGACATAGATGAATCAATAACCATGATATTCTTTGTATCTTCTGTTGTTTGTGCATGCAGCTTATTATAATTTATACATTAAGGGCACAATCCAGACAAAGTTAAGTGTGATTTCAACAGAGCTTGTGCTTCTCAATTTCCCAATTTCAAAGGAAGTTAAATGTTTTTTGGGTTATGCCCTTTATATATTACAGAAGACTAATAAAAATAATAATATAGCAACTCAGATGCTGAGACTCTAATTTTGGGAAACATTTTATACTTTATATATAAAAATTCAGTAAGAAACAAAGTAGAATATTTGACAGAAAAATTCACATTACAACAATAAAGTCCCCAAAACAAAAACAAAACAAATTAAAAAAACATAGAATGCTGATTTTAGTTATAAAACATGAATATGAACATTTTAAAATAATCTCAGGTTATTTGGCAACTTACCACATCCTTGCAAGAGACAAATTTTGATAGTAATTAAAAAAGCTTTACATGAAACTGAACTTGAAGATTTGTTCTTGTGAGAGCAAAATGTAAGTTTACTAAGGATTCTGGAAACTGGATCAGGTTCTACATTCTCTTTTAATACTTGTATATAAAGTGTAAGATAAATGGTGAAGATCTTTAAATCCTAAAAGTGATACTTTAATTTCAGTGTGTTTCAACTGAAAAAGAGAAATACTGAGAGAAAAACAATTAAAAACTTCAAAATGAGTCAGTTTTAAATTCTGAAGTTTCAGCTGAAGGGGTCTAGTTCTACCTTAATGAGTTCTAGCTACTTTGATGCTGGGAGAAAATTTACAGATGAAAATATATTTTCAAGTGAATAGGATGCATTTACTCAACACTGTAAATGCAATTTAAATTTTTTACCATACAGAAAGCCACAAGTGTGAGGAAAGGAACTAGTCTCCTTATACTAATTCTACTTGACTTGAATACATGCAAGAGAGTACTTTGCCAGTTGTCAGAGATTTGTTGATTCCATTGACAAAGAATCCCCTCTCCTATACAATGCTAATGACGGCTGCACAACATTTAAGAATCCAGTTAAAACGGCCAACATAGGATAATGTAACAAGTCACAGACCAGTCCTTGCTGTTTGATTAAGTTTATACACAGTAAAATACATTCTTTTTAAAAATATGTGGCTTATGTACAAAAGGTGTCATTAAGAGGCCACTGGTGATGAGTGGATTGGAAGCATCAGCATTAGGGAGTCGCCCTTGACAATCTCTGCTTGAGACACAAAGTAAACTTTTGCAATGTATATAGTCTTCTGCATAAACACATAGTTTATAAAGCTGTTTGAATGCGTTACATAGGTAACATGTGTTATAACTTGGAAACAAGTGCATGCAAACCCTCTTGGTTTTTAAAAAAAATTACACAAAAGCAGACAGGAGTTTGTCTTTTCCATCCCCCAATCATCTGGTACGGGGCGCAACTACCGCTTAGACTTCTTCCCGTCCATTTCATCTGCTCTCTGATGACTTTTCTTATGTGACACTGGGGGACTAGCTTCTCTTTTACGCTTGGTGGGTGGTACCTTTGACCTGAAACACAGACACAAAAAAAGCATGGTAAAATTACTCTGGTAGTCAGTGGAACCAAGTTAAGCCACTGGATTATATAAAGTCTCTTCATGGAGAGGAATCCAGGATGAGTCTACTTCCTAGGTTGTGCCAAGGAAGGAAAACAGCGACTTCAGGAGAAAATGGTTCTTGAACGCTGTATATTCGGTGCATTCTGGAGACAGAGTGCTCAACCCAATCAGCTTAAAGAGCTGCCAATGGAAGAGGACCAGTAACAGTTTATACTGCACTTAATTGCTCTCTGGCTGTTCCTTCTCATCTCTAATTCTGCTGCTGCCAGTATCATTTACTGGATCCTTCATTGTTCAGACCATGCCATTCCCCTCATCAAATAGCTGCAATGGCTTCTCCTCCCTTTCTGCAGTCAGCACAAACCCAATCTTACTTTGAAAGCTCTCCAAAGTTTTAACACCCTGCCCCCAATGTTTGTCCATATATCCCTGGAGTAACTTTCTCTCCTACAACTCCACTACCCAGAGTCATTCCCAAAACTCCTGGTCTCTTTACTGACTCCACCAATTCTCCGTTGTTGCCTCTTATGCCTGGAGCTTGAGATCTCAGCTCAAAACTCAGCTTTCAATAAAATCTTCTGCTTAACCTCTCAGCTCTCATTCTCAAGCAAAACAAACACACTTGATTGTATTCGTCATTTGTTAACGTTGCCTTTCCCACCAACCCTCTCATCATGACCACACTGCCTACCTTTAGACCATATGCACCTTGGGGTAGGTACATGTCTTTTGCTTATGTCAAACAGCACTATGTATCTTGATGATGCAATATAAACAACCAATTGTACCAAAATGTTTAAGAATAGCAGGTTAAAGCCACTTGCTTCCTATGCTAGGGTTCTGATCTGGATCTGATCTGCCTGCAATTTACATACAACAGCATATAAAGAGTGACACGTGCCAAAAATATAATTTAATAATAATGGTCTGAGATTGATGAGAGAGGAAAATAAACCACTTAGCACAGAGTTACTGTTGCTGCTTGTTGCAAGGGTCTGCGAAACAGCCCATATCAGAGACACATAGTGAGCAGTTCTTCATAAGGCTGAGATCGGGAAAAGAAACAGAGCTTGACACACACAGCAATAATGCTGAGTGAAAATAAAATAATTCAGATTAATTTAAAAAAGACTTATATGCAAACATTTCAGACCTAGACTTCCCTAAAGGAGAGGGGGATTGAGCCAAACAGCATAAAGATATGAACTGAAAATGGAATGAGAAGGACTGCTAATAATACAAATGATAATTATACATTAAAAAGGGTGGGTATTCAAAACAGAATGAAAGAATGTTAATGTGACTGGAAAGGGTGAATGAGGGATGCCATATTCAAGTCCACCAGAACTCTTCTATAACATTCTGCAGCACAGTGATAGAACTTGTTAAGGGCAAAGAAGAGCATGGGAGGCAAGTGTACTCTTTCCATCAACAGCCATCCCCAACATCAATGGCACTGAAGAGCCCAGGTGAATATGATCTATTAGAGAATACACCTGTCAGTCACAGAAGATTTATTCCTCCCCTCAAAACATGGTTTTTCCTTATGCGGTAATATTAGTTTTCCTTTCCACAGACATTTCAGTTTAACTCTTTTTCACAGAATGGCATGCTGTGCTTCAGGGGTCCCACTTCAACTTGCACTGCCTCACAGAGATCCTGCTTTGCCTCAGGATTTGGGCTTCATCTGAAGCCATTGCACACCCCAAACAAAAATGCCTAAATAAGGAAATAAAATAAAATTCTCACAGCTTTAAGCTCAGGGATGGGGATGCCTGGAGCTCTCCAGAAGGAGGGGTTCATGGGAGTTGGAGTCCAACAAGAGAAGAAATGCCACAGTTCCCTGCCCTTGACTTTAGCTAATCCTGATTCATCTCTACTTCATCACATCTTATTATTGTGGCACATAATTACTACAGTCAAAGACATATTAAAGTCCTGAAATTTAAAAAGAAATATTTCCAGTTTACAAAAGCTTTCCTACCTGGCTGCCTGGAGTGAACAGTTGTTCACCAGAGGCAAGTAGGCAAGCCTGCCCTAATAAAACACAGGCCATAGCAACTTAAACAGCCAGTGCACCCACACATGAATTAATTTCTGTCAGCTCTCCTAGCTTTCCTATCCTTAACACAGATCTTTCACAGTAAGTATTTTTTGTCAACTAATGGCCTGCTCCTTTCACTGCTTATTATGTAGGTATCTCATGTTTGCTGTCATAGAGAATCTTGAGAAGATCTCTGTAGACTAAGAATAAGGATGTTGTGTTAGGTCATATCCCTCTAGTTGCATATTACTACTCTTCCGTTTTTTAACTCACTAATCAAGTATGGCGCAGGAACGTTTGGATGCAAGAGCCCCTCCTGCCCTTCAAAGCAATGCTTTGTGGGAGTTTCTTCAAGCTCCCACTAGCACTGTGAACTGGAGTGGTGTAGCTTCGACACTAAGGGTGCAAGTTCTGAATCAGGAAGCCCATGATTCAGATTTTGCTTCAGGAATGATTCAACAGGGGACTTTAGACAAGCAGCCAACTCCCAGCCTCGGTCCTCCAAATGTAATATAGTGATAAAATTGCCCCATATTACAGACTTGTAATGAACAAAAATTAATGAAAACACTTCAAGTGCATATTAAGTATTATTACTCCAACTGGATGGAAGCCTTGGAATACACTTCCTGGATGCAGCCCTCATGAGATGCCTCCTACTTCTTTCCCCAACTGCTTTATGGAATACTTATCTCCCATTCCCATTGATCCTCACCTGTGCTCTTCGTTTGTATCAGGAATTGCCTTCTGTATTTCAAATTCCTGCTTGGCTGTCTGACCATGACCATTTTTAAGACTCCTAGCTGAAAACAGAATGGACATTGGGAACTTGACCTTAGACTGACCCCTGGGTGGCCTGGCTACTGACACAGGTATTCATAAACAGGCTTTTAAAGAGAAATGGCTTATTAATGTCAGTACAGAGCACAGGTCATGATTTTCAATGTTACCTCAAAAATGTTGGTAATATTCTTGAGATAGGTATCTATGTTTTTCTTCATTTATCCCTCTCTAAAGTGCCCTGTACAGCAGTGACAATATATAAGGAAAGCCGTGCTGGATCAAACCTAGAATCTATGGGTTAGGGTAACAAGTAGGGCATCAACGCAACAGCCCTCCTCTGCAATTTGTTCACCAAAACTCTGAACAAAAAATAACTGTCATAAGAACATAGAAGAGCCTGCTGGATCAGTTCAAGGCCCATCTATTCCAACATCCTGTTCTTACAGTGGCCAACCAGTTGCCCATGGGAAGCCTGCAAGTGGGACCTGAGTGCAAGAGCACTTTTCCCTCCTGTGGTTTCCAGCAACTGGTATTCAGAAGCATACTGCCTCCGACTATGGAGACAGAGCATAGCCATTATGGCTAGTAGCCACTGATAGCCTTATTCTCCATGTATTTGTCTAATCCTCTTTTAAAACCAGCTAAGTTGGTAGCCATCACGGTCTCTTGTGGGAGCGAATTTCATAGTTTAACGATGTGCTGTGTGAAGTAACTTTGTTTTGTCTGTCCTGAATCATCCAACATTCAGCTTCATTGGATGTCCACAAGTTCTAGCGTTATGAGGGAGAAAAACATTTCTCTATCCACTTTCTCCATGCCATGCATAATTTTATACATTTCTATCATGTCACCTCTTGTCTTTTCTGTAAACTAAAAAGTCCCAAATGCTGCAACCGTTCCTCATAGGGGAGTTGCCCTTGACCATTTTGGTTGCCATTTTCTGAAACTTTTCCAGCTCTACAAAATCCTTTTTGAGGTATTCCAAATACAGCCGCACCACAGATAAGTATAATGGCATTATGATATTGGCAGTTTTATTTTTGATTCCTTACCTAATGCTCCCTAGCATGGATTTTGCCTTTTTCACAGCTGCCACACACTGGGTCGATATCTTCATTGAGCTATCCACTAAAAGTCCAAGGTCTTGTTTTTGGTCAGTCACCAGCAGTCCAGACCCCATGAGTGTACATGTAAAATTAAGATGTTTGCTCCAATATGCCTAACTTTACACTTGTTTACATTGAATTACATTTGCCATTTTACTGCCCATTCACTCAGTTTGGAGAGGCCCTTCTGGAGTTCTTCCCAACCCCTTTTTGTTTTAACAAACCTGAACAATTTAGTATCATCAGCAAACTTGGCCATCTCACTGTTCACCCCTAACTCTAGAACATTTATGAACAATTTCAAAGTACAGGTCCCAATACTGATCCTTGGGGGATTCTACTTTCTACATTCCTCCATTGGGAGAAATGTCCATTTATTGCTACTCTCTGCTTTCTGTTTCCTAGCCAGTTCCTGATCCACGGAAGAACCTCTCTCCTTATTCCATGTCTGCTAAACTTACTTAAGCATCTTTGGTGAGGTACCTTGTCGAAAGCTTGTTGAAAGTTCAAGTACAGTATTTCAACCAGATCACCTCTATCAATATCCTTGTTGACACTCTCAGAGAACTTGAATAGGTTAGTGAGACAGGAGTTACCTTTGCAGAAGCCATACTGGTTCTGATTCACAAGGTTAACTCTTCTATATGCTTTGTTATTTTATCTATAACAATAATTTCTACCAGTTTTCCTAGGACAGATGTTAAGCTAACCAGCCTGTAATTTCCAGGATCACCCTGGATCCCTTTTTAAAGACTGGTGTTACATTGGCCACTTTCCAGTCCTTAGGTAGGGAGGCAGATCTGAGGGACAAGTTACATATTTTTGTTAGATCAATGATTTCACATCTGAGAATTCTCATATAGATGGCATCCAGACCCAGCGATTTGTCAGTTTTTATTCTGTCTATTAAGCCTAGATCTTCATCTCTTGTCACCACTATATGCCTCAGTTTCTCAGACTCCCTTGCTCTGTATTGCTCTAGATCTGCTCTATATTCTCCACTGTGAAGACAGATGCAAAGAATTCATTTTGCAATCTCCTTATCCTGCTATAGCACAACTTTGACTCCCTTGTTATCCAAGGATCCAACTGCCTCCCAAGGAAAGAGGAGGAGAAAGAGAGGAGTAATGTAGAGATATCCACAAGCTAGAAGTGACTTTCCACTCCACACTTACTGTGCTGCAGGAGATTTATTAGATTTTGCACTGGTAGGTGACTGTTTTTTTCCTATATTTCGGTGATTTGTAGGAGGAAATGCACCTTGGCTTTGATTTTTAGATGCGGCACGTGTCGTTGGCTTGCTGGGCTGCTTTCTGAAAAAAATCACAGATAAACAGATGTACCGAGTACAGGTTATACCGCAAATATAATGAAGTGGCAAAAAAAGAAAAAACCCACCACCCAGTGCTTTTACACTCTTACACTGGCCATTCAGAAGCAAGCAATAATACTTGGCAAGCCAGTATGTTTAGATTTGAGTATTCTTCTGTTTTCTGACGCTGTAAGTGCCAATTGCACCACTAAGGCACTGGTCTGGATCCTAGCAGAGGGAAAAGCAGCAGGGGTGGTAGTGGTTTGGAGTGGAAAAGTGGTAGGAAGGTGAGTTGAGTGTATATACTACACTGCTTCTAAAATGGGACCTCATGCTCACTTCCAAAGCTGCCGTACAGATTCAGACCACTAGTCCATCCAGCTTAATACAAGCACTGACTCTCCCAGATTTCAGGTGGAGGATTTTATCAGCCTTGCTACCAGAGATCCTTTTAACTGAAGCTGCGAGGGATTGAGCCTGAGACCTTCAGGATGCAAAGGCTGTGGTCTACTACTGATCCATAGACCCTCTCCTTTGACCTAGCAGAAGCAGCCATCAGAATTTTGTTCTGCGCATTTCCTTATATATAGTGTGCTCTAAAAGAGCTCTGCGGAGTAGGACTGATCTTAAAGTAGAACTGCTGAGTCCTCCATCTCTTAACTTCTGTATTCTCCAGGGTGTGTGTGCGTGTGCACATGTGTAAGTGAAAGATGCGTAGGGGAAAACACATCTTATTTTCCAGACACTAATGGATGCCAAAACTATCTGCCCTCATCACAGGTAGTCAGTTTCTATAATCAAGTTAGGATTGCCTGGTACCAAAGGCTTCATGGGTCTAAAATATATGTTTCCAAGATGGTAATAGATCATTGAGGAGGTGATGGCTGTGAAACAAATGTACTTCTTGAAGAAGCAGATGGGCTATAATACTTTTCTTATGAGGGATCAATGCAATAAAAAGTTATTATAGAATATATTGGAAGTTTCATTTTTTATATATGCAAAAGCTGAGCAAATTTTTACCACATCTTGAGTCAGGTTTGATAGGCATCACAAACAGTCCCATTAATGGTTTTCCACTCATTGTGGGATCATGAACAACTAAGAGGTTTAAACATATTTTAACATTCTTGCTGTTATTGCTAGATTTTGGAAAGGGACAGCTATAAAAAGCACAGCAGGTCTCCCTATAAGCCAAGAGTGCCAAAACCTGAGCACTTGTGTACTCTAGAAAACCAACTTTCCAAGACTACATTCTCTTCAATTAATTCCACGTGAATGCCTTCATTGACCAACAGAAGTCAGCTGGGTTGATATCTGGAATACGGAGCTGACTTAGGCTTGTCTACTAAATCACATATAGGTATCTTCTCTCCTCTTCCTCTCAATATGTAAGTAAGTAAGTAAGTAAGTAAAGCGGCAAACAAAAACACTAAAAACACTCTAAAACATAAAAAAGACTTTGCAATATATTAAAACAAAACATCTTTAAAAACCCTTTTTAAAAAAAGCTTTAAAAACATTTTAAAACACAATTCCAACATGGACACAGACTGGGATAAGGTCTTTACTGAAAGGGCTCGTTGAAAGAGGAAGGTCTTCAGTAGGAGTCAAAAAGAAAACAGAGATGGTGTCTAGGGAGGGAATTCCAAAGGGCAGGTGCCACTACACTAGAGGTCCGCTTCCTATGTTGTACGGAACAGACCTTTTGTTTCCTGACTCCTAACTGAGCAGAGCAGTTGGTCCACAGGTGAGGACATATAAGCAAACCAGCTTTCAGAGAGTGAGCGAACAGGGAGAGCAAACATGAATTTGACAAAGGAGTTCGACAGGGGAGGCCAAGGGGGAGGTCCCCCCCAAATTAAAAAAAAAAACTAATTCTTCTTGTATAGCGCACCACATACCAGTGGGACTCTCAAGTTTACCCTGAAGTAGGACAGGAGAAAGCACAGGCCACTGCAAAACAGATAGTTAGAAAGAAACATAAGGTAGAAGAGAGAATGAATGGGAAGGATACTCCAGTGGTTGTGACCTGCAAGGTGTGTGCCATGTTTGTTTTCTTGCCTGAGAACAACATGGCATACATGTGCAACAAGTGCAAGCTCATGGCACTGTTGGAAGAAAAGGTGAGAGGCCTGGAACGGTGGGTGGCCACACTGAGGACTATAAGAGAAGATGAAGAGTTCCTAGAGAGAACACTGGAACAACAGCAGCAAAAAGAAGTGGAGGTGGAAGAGCAACAGCATGTGGTAGCAGAAGAGGAGGCTGCTTTGGAGAGGAACGAAGTGGAGGAAACTCCATGGGAAAGGGTGACAGGTAGGAGCAGAAGAGCTAGAAGACACCCTTCACCAGTGGAACTATGGAACTGCTTTCAACCACTTGAGGATGAGACTGGAAGCCAGCCTGTGGTGAAAGAATTACAGGAGACCCCGTATGACAACGAGCAAGAGCCTGAAGCTCAATCAAACAGGGGCAATGAAACCACACCCCACAACAAGAAGAGTACCAGTAGTGGGAGACTCCCTACAGTGTGGGATCGAAACCCAAGTATGCCGAGAAGATCTGTGGACTATGCCGAGAAGATCCGTGGACTCGCCAGGTATGCTGTCTACCAGGAGGATGGATTAGAGATGTGACAGAAGGGTTGCCATCACTCATCAAGCCCACCGACAGGTATCACTCTCTCTTCATCCAGGTGGGAACAAATGATACTGTCAAACGGAGCTATGAAGAAATCACATCAGACTTTGAAGCTCTGGGAAGGAAATTCAAGGGCTTTGGGGCCCTGATAGTTTTTTCATCCATCCTTCCAGTACTTAGAAGAGGAGTAGAAAGGGAAAGAAAAATACTCTCTGTGAATGAATGGCTACGAAAGTGGTGCCGATGTGAGAGATTTGGATTCTGGGACCATGGGCTATGTTTCCTGGAAGATGGACTGCTGGCAAGTGATGGGTTACATCTCACAAGGACTGGGAAGAATGTGTTTGGCCACAGCATGAAGTTTATCAGGAGGGCTTTAAACTGAATCCTAAGGGGGAGGGAGACATAAACTTGGTGGTAACGACTGATGAAGGCTTGTGCACAGTAATGGGAACAGAGAGATCGGCTCTAATAGGGCCCAGTAATAGTCCTCAGAAAAATAAGGAAGCAAAGCCATAAATCACATGGTCTTCAATGTCTGCATACTAATGCACAGAGCATGGGACACAAGCAGGAGGAACTTGAACTCTTAATACAGGAGGGTAATTACGACTTGATAGGTATAACTGAAACTTGGTGGGATGACTCCCATGACTGGAATACAGCAATTGAAGGATATAACTTGTTCAAAAAGGAATAAAAAGTAAGGTGGAGTCGTGCTCTATGTTAAAAATATCTATCCCTGCACAGAAATACAGGAAGATTATCTTGGTAGCTCCACCGAGAGTATCTGGATTAAAATTAATGGGGCAAGTAATAAAAGGAATGTGGTGCTTGGATGCTACTACTACCAACCACCCAATCAAGGGGAAGACGAGAATGTAACTTTTGAAAAGCAAATTGCCAATGTTTCGAGGAGGCATGATGTTGTAGTAATGGAGGATTTCAATTATCCTGATATCTGCTGGGAGACAAATTCTGCCAAACATGGCCCCTCCAGGAAATTTCTGACTTGTGTTGGAGATAACTTTCTCCTACAGAAAGTGGAGGAAGCAACCAGAGGATCAGCTATTTTGGACTTGATTCTAACCAATAGAGATGATTTGGTGGATGAAGTGGCAGTTACAGGAACTCTGGGGGAAAGTGACCACACCATACTTGAATTCTTGATTTTAACAGAAACAAAAGCTGAGAGTAGCCATATGCGCACCCTGGACTTCAGGAAAGCTGATTTTAATAAACTCAGAACAATTGCAAGTACAGTTCCATGGCAAGCGACCCTAATGAGAAAGGAGTCGAAGATGGGTGGGAGTTTCTAAAAAAGGAAATTCTAAAAGCGCAATGGCAAGCAATTCCAACAAGGAAAAAGGGGGGAAACATCAGAAGAAGCCAATGTGGCTTCACAAAAAGCTTAGAGCTGACCTGAAAACAAAAAAGGACACATACAGGAAGTGGAAAGAAGGCCAGGCCATAAAGGAAGGGATGGTGTCAGAAAGGCTAAAGCTGAGAATGAGCTGAGGTTAGCGAGGGAAGGTAAAAGCAACAAAAAAGCTTTCTTCAGGTACGTCCATAGTAAAAGACAGAGAAAAGAAACGCTGGCACAGCTACTCAATGAGGATGGCAAAAAGATAACAGATGACAAAGAAAAGGCAGAAGTCCTCAATTCCTACTTTGGCTCAGTCTTCTCCCAAGAGAGGGTCTATGACCCTCCCGGCAAACATGAAGTAGAAGGGAGTTTGGAGCTTGAGATTAATAGACAAACGGTCAAGGAATACCTAATCATTTTGACGATCAGCAGGGCCCAATAAACTGCATCCTAGAGTATTGAAGGAACTGGCTGAAGAACTCTCAGAACCTCTGTTATCTTTGCGAAATCATGGCGGACTGGTGAAGTGCCAGATGACGGGAGAAGAGCTAATGTTATCCCTACAGGGAACTACAGACCAGTCAGCCTAACATCAATCCCTGGAAAAACTCTGGAGCAGATTACAAAGCAGTCAATCTGTAAGCAACTTGAAAACAATGCAGTGATTACTAGGACCCAACATGGATTTATCAAGAACAAATCCTGCCAAACTAATCTTATCTCATTTTTTGATCGGGTAACCTCCCTTGTAGACAGTGGGAATGCTGTGGACATAATATATCTCGACTTCAGCAAAGCTTTAGACAAAGTGCCTCATGATATTCTGATTAGCAAGCTAGCTAAATGTGGGCTGGATGGAACAACTATCAGGTGGATCTACAGTTGGCCCCAGAATCGTACTCAGAGAGTGCTTATCAATGGTTTCTTCTCAAACTGGGCAGAAGTCACGAGTGGGGTACCACAGGGCTCTGTCCTGGGCCCAGTGCTCTTCAACATTTTTATTAACGACTTGGATGAGGAGGTACAAAGCATGCTTATCAAATTTGCAGATGATACAAAATTGGGGGGCACAGCAAATACTGTGGAAGACAGAAAGAAAATTCAAAGGGACCTTGATAGGCTGGAGCATTGGGCTGAAAACAACAGATTGAAATTGAACAGTGATAAATGCAAAGTTCTACACTTAGGGAAAAGAAACCAAATGCACAGTTGTAAGATGGGGGATAATTGGCTCAGTAACATGACATGTGAGAAGGATCTTGGAATTGTCGTTGATTACAAGCTGAATATGAGCCAACTGTGCAACGTGGCTGCAAAAAAGGCAAAGGCTATATTAGGCTGCATTAACAGAAGTATAGTTTCCAAATTGTGTGAAGTATTAGTTCCCTTCTATTCAGCACTGGTTAGGCCTCATCTTGTTCTGGTCTCCGCACTTCAAGAAGGATGCAGACAAACTGGAACAGGTTCAGAGGAGGGCAACAAGGATGATCATGGGACTGGAAACAAAGCCCTGTGAGGAGAGACTGAAAGAACTGGGCATGTTTAGCCTGGAGAAGAGAAGACCGAGGGGAGATATGATAGCACTCTTCAAGTACATGAAAAGTTGTCACACAGAGGAGGCCCGGGATCTCTTCTTGATCATCCCAGAGTGCAGGACATGGAATAATAGGCTCAAGTTGCAGGAAGCCAGATTTTGACTGGACATCAGGGAAACCTCCTAACTGTTAGAGCCATATGACAATGGAACCAATTACCTAGAGAGGTAGTGGGCTCTCCGACAACAGAGGCATTCAAGAGGCAGCAGGACAGCCATCTGTCGAGAATGCTTTGATTTGGATTCCTGCATTGATCAGGTGGTTGGACTTGATGGCCTTATAGGCCCCTTCCAACACTACTATTCTATGATTCTATGATCTCCTGATAAGATGGTATCTGCAGGAGGCCCTCACCTGCAGATCACAAGGATCGACTGGGTATAAAAGTGGTAAGACGATCTTTCAGGTATCCTGGTCCCAAGCTGTATAGGGCTAGAACCTTGAATTTACCCTTATAGCTAATGGGCAGCCAGTGCAATTCTTTCAGCAGCATGGTGACATGTTGGCGATACCCTTTCCCAGTGAGCAGTCGCGCCACCACATTTTGCAACAGCTGCAGCTTCTGGACCAACCTCAAGGACAGCCCCACATAGAACGCATTTCAGTAATCCAGCCTGGAGATTACCAGTGCATGGACAACAGTGGTCAAGGTATTTTGGTCCAGAAACAGCCACAGCTGTCTTACCAGCCAGGTGACCTCGGCCTCTAGCAACAAAGATGGATCCAGGAGCAACCCCAGAGTATGAACCTGCTCTTTCAGAGCGAGTCTGACCCCATCCAAAGCAGGCAACTGATCAATTATCACAACTCAGGAACCACAAACCCACAAGTGCCTCTGTCTTGCTGGGATTTGGAGTCAGTTTATTGGCTCTCATCCACCCACCACTTGACTCCTGGAACTGGTCCAGGGCTTGCATGGCCTCTCCCGATTCAGATGTTACAGAGAAATAGAGCTGGGTATCGTCAACTGACACCTCGCCCCAGATCTCCTAATGACTGCTCCCAAGGGCTTCATATAGATTTTAAACAGCATTGAGGACAGACAGCACAACTACCAGGGGGCCAAACGACAATCCAAACCATCCTTTTGATTCTCCATTGCTGCAGATGATGAAACTCACAGGACAATGGCTAGAGTTGATATGGCAGAAGACTTTAGCCACATCTGACAAAACAGAGCTAAGAAATATCAAAGCCAACCCTCTGGCAGAGATGATTGCAAAAAAAATAAATTCTATTTCTTTTTCACCATCAAATCTGTGAAGCTTTTTTGAGTAGTTATAGGTCTGTTACAATCTGTCCAACAGAATTATATGGTAGAACTCTTGGAATAAATATGCAAGATACTTTATGATTAAAATTGCTCACATTTGCTTTGTCTTGGATGCCATGGTTATGTCAGAATCAGTCCCAGCACTGTTCCATTCTGTTTAACTGGTTTTCTTTGAGCACCTTTCTGTTTCTGCAACTGAAAAGTGTGTGCTACTAACTTTAAGTCAGTCAGGTCTCAGGAATTGTGTTACAGAGGTTTACTGAATGAATGGACATTTCAGGAGGTTTTGAGGCTGTCTTGGTAAAGTCTATTTTATTTCCATCTTGCCCTTTCTTCAAGGAGCTCAGGCTGACATATGTGATTATCCCCTAACTTTATCAAACAATCTTGTGATGTGGATTAAGCTGAGAGATAGTGATTGCTTGACAAGGTCAACCAGTGAGCTTTGTGGCTAAGTGGGAATATGAACCCAGATCTCCTCAGTCCTAGTCTAATTGTCACACCATGCTGGGTCTAAAATCCCTTCTGAAAGAGCCATCACTTAACCCATCTGCCCTTAACAATGTTGTCCTATATCAATTCTACCTTTTGGAGGCAAGGTGTCTGACGTCATGACCACAATCCAGCTCCTCGTTTCTTGATTGGAACTAATGATTTGGATCCTGTCTAGCCAGGTTTTGGAATGAAAACTGCCTTGGTCACCTTGGTCGATGACCTCCACTAGGAAGTGGATGGGGGCAAGGTGACAGACTTAATTCTCCTGGATTTCTCAGCAGTTTTTGATACCACTGGCCATGGTATCCCCTTTGGGTCTGCCTAGCCAGGATGGGACTGGGATGTACTGTTCTGCAGTGCCTCTGGTCCTTTATGAAGAGCAGATCTGAGAAAGTGGTATTGGGAGACTGCTGATCCACCTCACAGCCTGTGACACATCTGGGGTACCACAAGAATCCACCTTGCTCCCTCTATTGTTTTAACATCTGTATGAAACTGTTAGATGAAGCAGCATGCAGATGACACTCGATTCCCTTTTTTGTTTCCATCATCTGATCCTGGAAAAGCTACAGAAGTTGTGAGTCTGCTTGAATGAAGGACTGAAGAAAGGCAAACAAACTGAAGCTTTATCTAGATAAGATGGAGATAGTTTGGCTGGGGCATCTGGTGTTCTTGAATTAGATATACAGCCTGTTATAATCCCCTGAAGCAGCAGGATTGTAGCCTGGGGATATTATGGGATCTGGCTCCTGGGTGCTCAGCTGGCAGTAGTGGCCAGGAATGCCTTATACCAGTTACCTTGTAAGTCAGCTGTGGCCTTTTCTGGAGAAACCAGACCTGGCTACAGTAACCTCCATGTCAGGAACTTTCATGTCAGATTACAGTAACATGCTGCATATTTGCCTGCCAAAGAAGACAGTTCTGAAGGTCCAATTTGGTTCATTGTTTGTAAGATGCCTTTATTATATTTTTAAATAGAAAGATGGGAATAGAAGTGTCACGAAAAAATGGAAAGATCTTTCTCCTGGATTAAAAACAATGGGATGGCTAGAGTTCAGTATTTGCACTAGATTTGAGAAGAATACAGTAATTACTGGAGTCAGAGGCCAGGATTCAAAGAACGGCAAGGTTGTTTCTGCTCATACATTGGGAGACTGGAGCCCCTCAATCCCCACAAGAGCCATCCATGTCATGTGCAAAGCCATTCAAAGAGGGTCTTTGGGAAAGCATCTAACACACTGCCCAAATCTCAACAGAGCCAGCGTTACCTTTGAGCTTCTAATCTTGAGGCTGACCGAGTTGTGGCTCCTGAATGCATCTCATCAGCATCATCACCATTGTCACTGTCCCCTCCTTCATTATTGCCACTCTCCTTGCTTTCATCTGGGCCTTTTGTTTCTTCTTCAACAGCAAGTGCTAGCTTCTGACGTTTTTTATCTGGCTCAGGTGTGTCCATTCCTGCAAAATGTTATAAACACACTCAAATTTCCACCCAAGGCTCCAGAAGGGGTGTGGACAACTTATTTTAGAAGGGGAATTCTAAATGGACTTTGTGAGTGGAATAAGTAATTTTCCATTTCCGTAGTGTTTTAATGCACACTTGTTTAAAATCTCTCCAAACACATTTACAATAGTTTACTTCTTCAGTTCACAGCCAGAATTCATAGAAAACTCAAGCAGTTCAGGAAAGCAGCTGGGATGTACCAATCCTGACGTGAGATTACAGCAATTTGCACATTTTCCCATATTTACTTTAGCCCTAACCCAATGATTTCCCCCTCAATGAATAAAAGATAATAAAACCAATCTTTTTATAAGCTAGCATACACCTTAAACCATAAAAAAGTTGAGAAGCAGAGCTTCCATGTCTTACCTGTTTCCTCTGAAGGAATTAGAGGCCGTTTGGGCTTCCTTCCTCTTCGACGTAAAACCACCTCCACCTCCCCTTCTCTAGCTTCCTAATAGTTGCAAGGAAAGGAAAAAACAGGAATGAAATGGAACACATTTAGGACTCTTGGTTTCGAAAAAAGACAAAGGGAAGGCATGAAAGAAGCTTATAAAATTATCCACCGTATGGAGAGAAAGAGGGTAGGAGCATTTTGCAGCACACTTGGTGTGAGTGTGTAAGCAATTCTTCATTCAACATGTACCTAACTTATGGAAGGCACACCCAACAAGAGGTGGGAATGACTGCTAACTTAGATGGTTTAAAAACAGACAAGTTCATAGATGACAGACTAATCAATGACTATTGCCCACAATCAAGACTATAAGCAGACACTGTGCAAAGTCTAGGAACCAGCAAGATTTTCTATGAGCAAGATATGAGAAATGTGTCTCCTCACCTCTGCAGCAACCCAGGCTCAGCTTGCCACATCTATATTTTTAGATGTCAGTGGCTACTTGACACCCCTAATATCAATAACTGAATGGAACCTCAAAGTTCAGAAGCAATATATTCATGACTTCAAAATGCTAAAGACAGAGGATGTCTTACTTTTATGCACTAATCACCTAGAAGCATATTGTTTACCTATGCTGAAAAACAGTTTCCAGGACACGATAGTCCTTTGCTTGATCCAGCAACTCAATTCTAATGAAGCTGTTTTCATTATTTTGATTATTGCATTTATATCCCACATTTTCTCCAAGGAGCTCAATGTGGTGTACACAGCTCTCCTCCCTTTCTATTTAATCCTCACAACAACCCTGTGAGGTAGGGCAGGCTGAGAGACTCTGACTAGCCCAAGGTCACCCAGTGAGCTTTATGGCCAACCAGTGATTTAACCCTGCTCTCTCAGGTCCCAGTCCAGCGCTCTAATCACTACACCACACTGGCTTCCTTGTGCTGGCAATGATCCTAAGCACAATTAAACAGAGAGAACTCCACTGAAACCAAACATTTTTAGGATCAGGGTGGAAAGAAATTTGCACTAATTGAACTTACTGTGTCTCTCTCATTCACTGAACCTTTGACTAAAAAAAAGGAAAAAGGAAGAGTTAAGAACTCTACAAAAATGCAACTCTAAACACTCAAAAACTTTGCTTTTTGTATGAAGTTTAATTTAAACTTAAATGATCAAGGAACTTTCTAAAACTCACCATGGCAAAGAGAAGAAGCAAAAATCCAGTTCTTTCTGGCAGCGATGCCAACTAATGGCAAACTGAAGGTAATTCAGGATTTTTTAAAATGTTTAATGTCAGTTGTAAATGCTATAATCTGGTAAAAAGTGGTTGATGTAGTTACTTCTTAGTGCCAACAGCCTATAAATGGTGAGAACTATATCATGCAACTGCATCACTTCAAAACATTACTGGAACAATGTAGAAAGCAGTTAGGCCACCAGGGTTTCCTTGCCATTCAGCCTTAAACACCCTGAATTTTCCTACTCACAAAGTGGGAAACCTCCTGCATCTGCATCAGTGCCACTGAAATCAGTCCATGACAGCGCAGGGAACTTAACAAAGAACTTTACCCACTTTTCAAGTATATGGGAAAAGTCTTTCCATGCATATTATAGAGTTACTATGGTTTTTCGGCTCCAGATGAGTTTATAGAAGGTTATCTGAATGTTTAGTAACTCTTACCTTTTGGGGTCTTTATCTGCCTGTTGGTATAACCCGAAGACTGCACCATCTAATGAAAAACAAAAACAGCAGTATCTTTCTATATAGAATTAGGAAAATTAAGCAGATTTAAGTGACATTCAAGCCCTGGCCAGGTGTAATCACCTGAAGAGGGAACATGCACAGACTGGGGCTCCAAAGATAAATGTTTGCACCCCTCCCTCAAAGCCACATGACTCCCCTCTAGCCTCTTCACATGTTGACAATGCACTTGCACAGCACAGAGTCTTGTGCATCTATGGAGGCTCCTTCCAGAGTGAGAACCCTGGAAGATCAGTATTCTTACTCGAATGGGGAGCTGCCATGGATATACAAGGCTCCCTGCTGTGTGAAAGAGCTAAAAAAAAAGTCATGTGGCTCTGGGTGTGGGAAGGCAGGGCTAAATGTGCATTCAGCCCCAATCTCCATGAGTTCCCTCTTGTGGCAACAGGCCCTGAAGAGAGCTTAACTGTTACTTCCGTTAATGTAAATTAAGCAGCAAAAGAATCTGATATGCAATGTGCTGTACAGCTCACGAGCATTTCTCAAATTACACAGCAATAAATCTAGGTTTGCCGTAACATCTGCAGTTGACAGCTAATCCTGACTTGTGAGTTTACCTGCACAACACATCTTTTAAAACCACTGTTTGTCACATGTAACATTTTTAGACATATAGTTAAGAATAGTTTAGGTGGACATATAAAAGATGCAATATGAGAAATGACCCTTATTTCTTGTATAGGCATATATCTATATTCGCTATACTCAAATTAACTTCCACGTTTTTGTATAGTTTCAAGTGCAAGGTAAAATTAAGTGCAGCATAGTGGTTAAGAGAAGAAACATGAACTAGGAAATCTCTATGGTTGCGATGAGATTTAGACCAAACTCACTTTATGACTTTTGGTAAAGCATTATTCACCCAGTCCACCAACATCACCCTTTGCATCTGTAATACAGGGATAGTACTGGCCTACCTTACAAGGTTGATGTAAGGATTTCTGGAAACTTGTATAAAGCATTTTAAACACTTGGAACATGCTGTATAAATGCTTACTGTAATCCCAAAAACAGTGTGATACATATTTAGGCAGTAAAAGTTATCTAGTTATTTATAGGCTGCCTTTTTTTCTGACAACATACCTCCGAGGCAGCTGACAATAAGAGAAAATTAACAGTTCATTCTTTTTTTAACAGCAGTGATGATTGATGAAGGCTAAAATAAAAGATGATGAAAAATGTCTACCCTCTAGGCTTTAGATGTTCCTGTTGCTTATGTGGTTTGCACCAAACCAGTGGAAATTTTGCCTTCTCTGAATATAGTAGCTGCTTTTGAAGGTCCCCTCAATTTCAAAAATCATTTGTTACAGCACTGTGGGCTGCTGTATGAAAGGAAAGAAGGGTACAGGCCTTTGAGCTCAAGGAACCAGGTTAATAGCAACAGGATCCAGGCCAAGGATTTGTTATTGCAATTGGAACAAATATAAAATAATGTTCCACAGAAAGCCAAAATTCCCACAATATGTGAGCATTCAAATAGAATATCCATCCAAACGCTTACATTTCCAGTTCTTGGGTCAGCTTCTGAAACTTGACCTGAAAGGCAAAATAAACCTCCTGAGTTCAATGAAATGTTCAAGTACATTTTCCATGGAAATGTACCCTTGTTACTTACCAAGCAGTGCCATTATCTCAACAGGATATTTACGAGGTCTTCCTCTTTTCCGCTTAACTGTTACTTGCTTTTTTACCTAAACAAAGGACAAATTGAGAGCAGTTTAAGTCAACCCAAGGTGTCCATTAAGGCAACCATATTAAGAACAAAGAATCTTGTGCCACGTTAAAAGACTAACAGATTTTTTTGTGGCATAAACATTCACAGGCTAGTGCCCAAAAAAGCTTATGCCACAATAATTCTGTCTTGTGGCAAGTTAGACTATTTATTGGATTTCGTGTGTGTGTGTGTGTGTGTGTGTGTGTGTGATATGCAACAGACTAACACAACCACTCCACTGGAAGTTGTTATTCGTCACATTAAAATGTCACAGTGATATTACATTTGAAGAACTTGTCCTTCTCAATCTCTCTCACATATCATACAGCATGATCTAGCCCAAGTTAACCATTTTAAAAGTTGCACTAATTTCAATGGAGAATTAAGAAATTTGCTTAAGTCTCTCCCACTGAAATGGGAAAAAACATGGCTGGACTGGACACTTAGGAACCAAGTTAAACCATTTACACGCTCCAGCTTGCACCAATATTATTTATAATAATAATTACTTAGTTTTTAGACACCGCCGTTGGACCCTGCAAGATTAACCTTGTACAGCTATTCTGAGTGGTTTACAGTTTATTACAGTCCTCAGTAGCCCACTGAGACTAATTTGTACGACACTTTGCAGATACAATTGCTCATGTCCATTCCAACATTGACTCCACACTGAATACAGGATCAGCTCTAGCTAAAACAATTGCTCTGTCTGGTAAACTTTTATTGGGTACTTGTCACAGAATTCCTTTTCCTCAAGTTCTCTCTTTGGCTTTCCATTCCATTCTTGTGGCCTCACCTTGAAAGCTCTCCATGAGTTTGCCCCAACCTAACTTTCTGCCCTCATCTCTGTGTTGTGACCTTTCCTCCAACACTACAACCAAGAACAGAGTAAACATCTCCTGCTCCCTCAAGCAGCTGCGCCCCTTCATCCTGGTTGCTTCCTATGTGGATAACTTTATCCAAGAACATCCATATAATGCAACCTAACTCTCTCTACTGCCTCCACCTTAAAACTACTCCCACAAAGCCTTTGCCCTAATCCCTTAATTCATTATCCCAATTGAAACACGCCTGTGTAAATGCATTTGAGCACACTCGTTGCCTATTGAGGTTCATAGCCTCTTTATTTTGGCCTTTCCAACCACTGAAATTTAGATGCAAGCTCCTCATAGCAGGGTGGAACCTGCTTTTTTGCTTGTTATTCCATAAAACACCATGTACAATCTTTGGGAATGACCAGTTTAAAGATAAGAACAGAAGAGTTAAGAATTTGCTACCAAATACGGTGGGATATTAAAATGTTTAACACTGGCTGCATTGCACTCATATCTAGTACCAATTTAGCAAGGTGATAAAAGGAACATCTGCCATAAATATACTACTCACGTAGAAGCATACTGAAACAAACTTGAACATTACTTTCGCATTTTTCTTTAGCCTTTTGAATCTTAAGATGGACAAAACTGCTAATGATTAGCAGTACAATCCTATACATGTCTACTCAGAAGTGAGTACCACTGAGTTCAATGAGACTTACTCCCAGGTAAGTAAGAAAAAGATTGCAGATGTGGTCCTTTAGTTACTTGTCTATGCTCTACTTCATTGCTTTATGCTGTTTTTATATTGGTGATATAATTATTTATTGCTACAGTCAGCAAAGCATGAACAAATGATCATCTGTTCCATATGAAAGTATATGTTCAAATAACAATTAATCAATCGGAACAGACTGCATTACTTGCCTCAACAGGATTTGAATGGGACTCCTGATCTGACTTTTCACAAATATCCACTTTGCCAACAGTTTCATCTGCAGGGGAAAAAGCTGAACAAAATCAAAAGCAAATTAAATCCCCATCATGATTTTTGAGAAATTGCTTAAACTGCTGACTTCCTCTGAATTGTACACAGCCTAGTTCTCACTTGCAGTACACCCTATCATTTCTACTTCTCTGACAATCTAGATAAACATCAATGAATAAGCAGCTGTTATAACTTGTCCTACAGTTTGCTGTATGTAGAGGTCATATGAATATGGCACTTACTTTCAGTAACCGGAATCTGAATATTCAAGGAACATGTATCAGCACTGTAGACACCTGTACTTCCACAGGGTAGATATGCAAGGGAATAGAGTATTTCCTTACTTGGGAGCAGTTATTCCACTTGTTCACTAGACTATGGTCCAGACATGGACAAACTATTATCCATCCAAGCAGGAAATATTGTTTAGAACAGAGGTGATGAACTTTTTTGGTTCCGGGAGCCAAATTATCATCTGGCCCCATCTCATGGGCCAACTTTGATATGTAGCTGGAGCGACCCATCTGACAATCAAATGACATAATTTTGATGTCCCATGACTGACAGGTGGGTTGTCCTGGCCATCTGTCAAAATCCCTTGTATGGGGTTCCCAGGTTTGGGAACCACAGCACAATGGCCACTGCCAGCCCTATACTTTGCAAGCCATCCGACACTGCTCCTTTCTACCTCTGATGTCAGAGGTCGAAAAGAGTCATGTGGAGTGGTTTTAAAGAGCAGTGCTGGGAGGGAGAATGGAAATCACTTTCCCCACCTTGAGCAAGGTGTGTTCCTATTGCCAATCAGCTGATGGGTGGTTTCCTCTAGCAAGGGAACAATCTGCAACCCACCTGAGCCTGATTGCTCCTCTGAAGCCCCGCCCTTACCTGTCCTACGCCTGACATTATGTATGTTGTCAGGTGTAGAGTAGACAAGCATGGTGTCCCCAAAACAGCCTGGCAGGCCAAGTTGCACCCATGGGCTGGAGACTCCCCAACCCTGCTTCAGAAGAATGATTTGGCCAGAGGCATCTCCATTTTCTAGGATGCCTTCTGACTGG
Organism: Rhineura floridana; assembly: GCF_030035675.1. Taxonomy (NCBI): domain Eukaryota; kingdom Metazoa; phylum Chordata; class Lepidosauria; order Squamata; family Rhineuridae; genus Rhineura; species Rhineura floridana. The sequence goes on from NC_084488.1 coordinate 5,745,327, forward strand.
TAGCAGCAATAACCACTCTAACCAAAGAGAGGTAACTGACCCAAGGGAGAAAAGTGAAAGATGCCTTTTAATCCTTTTGGGAAAATTCGAACTAGTGACTCTGCCATTACCTTTTTCTTCTGCAATTTCTGATGAAGGTTCCTGAGACTTTGTACCTTGTTCAAGCATTTCTTCTGAGTCTATGGTAGTTGTTTCCTAGGTAATTATAAAACATATTAAAACACAGAGTGCTGTAGTACGAAGAGAAAGGCATTGTGAACTATTATGATGTTAAAGGCTATCACCATTACTAGCTCTATAAATCCTCTTCTTGACCAGAATGGCAAAATCTCTAAATCAATATAAAACTAGGCGTGGCTTGAGAGCCACACATGAACACATAAAGAGAGTGCAGTCTGAGGAGATTAGAGGAATATGAGCAGAACAATCCAGAGGAATGTTTGCAGGAAACAGAAGAGAGAAAGGTACAGGGGAAAGGCATGGTCAGAAAACCCAGTGAGAAGAAGAGGGTCTAACAGGACAGAACAAGACGTCTACAGAATAATCCTACATCCCAGCATGTCGGCGGAGTAAAATAATGATCTACAGCACCCTACATAGCGTTATCTCAGAGACAGGAGGAGAGATTAGAAGAAGTTGTAAGTCAGCGTCATTTCACTATCAAAAGGAGGGATGGTTATTATCTGTCCCCACCTGTGTGGGCCAACTTTGACCGGTGGGCGGCATAGCTCATCTGTCGAAGTCCTTTGTACAGCACTTCTCAAGTGCCCAACAGTTAGATGGTTGTCAGGCATTTTGGAAGTGCAGCACCAGGGGCTTTGCCAGCCCAGTGCGTGGCACTTGGGAGATACAGAGTATAGGGCTGGCAAAGCTGCTTTCTGCAGGGATCGACTGCACACGTAGCAGACACATCTCTACCTGCCCCACACCTGACATCACATAGGGTATCAGGTGTGGGGCAGGTGGGCATGTTTTGGGAAAAATGGCCTTATAGACCAAACTGGAGTCTGCGCTGGGCAAAACTTGGCCTGTGGGCCAGAGGTTCCCTGCCCTTGATCTGAATGGCATCGTGTACTTACATTTTTACCAAAAAGCAATGCAAGGAATGCAACTGCAGCATATGCTCTTGAGGCAAAGAAGATGGGTTAGGAACAAGCAACCTAAGGCTAAGCCATTTAGAATAGCTTTTGCAGATCATAGTTTCATATTGCAATAGATGCAAGTCTGTAATGCTGATGGGAATAAAACCTCTGCTTTAAGCAGGAGCACATTTTTCACAGCAGTTCAAATCACAATATTCTACTTCTGGAGACATTAGCTTTCCCCCTCCCCGTGCACATTATCTTTTGCTGTTCACACAGGAAATGGATAATGCTTCTCAGGTTCCGTTGACAAGTGATTCAATGTTGTTGGCAGTGTGCTCCCCGAGATCTCCAGCTGCTATTTTACAACCTTTTTTTTAAAGAATGTTTTTATCTAGGTGGATGTGCTCACATTGATGATCGGTTTAACACAACAGAACTATAGGCTCCCACACAGATCACCTTCCTCCTACCCACTATGACACATCAAATTAAGCATGTGCCCAGCTTAGGGTGCAATCCAACTAGTATTTGTGCCGGGCTGGAGGGAGTTGGAAGTGGTGGACCCCCAGCTGAGCTGGCAGGCTCCTGGCTCTGCCAGGCTCCACTGGCAGAAGCCCCTCATCTTGGCTCAGCCACAGTGCCACTGGGATCTTGCTGGGGAAGCCCAGCCTGGCAGATGGAGAGCCAGTGGAAGGCCCGAAAATGGGGCATTCCAGAGCATGGTGGAGGAGGAGCCGGGGGGGGCTTACACATCATCTGCCTTGCATTCGTGGTGCTCCCTCGGGTCCCAATCCATGCAAAATTTCTGCCAGGCAATAGGTTAGTGGAGTAAAATAATGTCAATTACTCCCTGAAGGGGTATTCACGGGAGCTAGCTTTTGCTTTTCTAGTTCCCGCTTGGGGCTCCTGACTGAGCCAGTATTCAGCCAGCCCAGCAGCTCCTAGGCCTATTAGTGTCATAGAGGCCATGAAGTCCCGAGCTGCACTAGACAACAGGGTCTCAACATCTATGTTGAAATCTTCCAAGATAAAAAGTCAAGCAATCCTCAGCAATATTTCTGAAACCATCTGTCAGCTCAGAACACGAGACTGTTAGTGTACTAGAATCCCTATCCTGTCTTAAGGGCCCAGCAACAATACAGACAGACACTAAGAATTGTTGGACAGGGCACCTGGCAAGGAAACATTTGTTACCACAGCTGCTGTTGTGACCTTCTTTAGGTCAGGCTGTGACCTAGTACTGGGTTCTAACCCATCAGGTGAAGATCAATTTGCTATAGCACTTTCACTTTGTTTCATCCATTAGGGCAGCAAACTAACTAGATTTAATTGATCAAAGGAGTTTTAAAAGACTGAAATAAAATTTACTCAAACGCAATCAGATATTTTTAGGCAGTCTTTTTTTTTTTTAAAAAAGTACCAAGCTCCACAAGGGAGCTTCCAACATATAAACACAAAAAACACATAATCAAAACATTGAAAACACAGGAGAAAACCCACAAAAAGAGCAGAATGACCCCAGAAGAATAGAATAGCAATAGGACCAACATTCAGCCCAGCATAATTTTTAAAATCAGATAAATTAATCACCATTTCAGACGCCAAAGCATAATGTAGACAAACACAGTAGTTCTGAAGCAGGAAGCATTATTATTATTAAAAACTAACTTAAAATGTTCAATGTACACATTTACCACAAGCTTAATTGTGTATGTCCTGCACCTCACTCAATCGCTGCTCCCATACACATGAACATAACTTGAAAAAACAGGTGTATGATCTTTCATAGACATACACACACAAGTAAGAAAACTAGAAAAGACTAGGGGATTCTGCCCCTGTGTGGTTCAACCTCAACATCTAACCCTAGGCCCAGTGCCTCCAAGCATTTGGTAGCTGGTGGCCCACGTCCTCGGGCACTCGCCTCACCTACCTCACTTGCTCCACCGCAGCCTGCCTCCCCTTGCTGCCTCCTCCAGCCCTCCCTATGACCTCACAATGTTTAGAAGGCTGTCATCACGTGATCAAAGCATGAAAGAAGCTTAAGAAAATATTACATGCATGGATATACCTCACAAAAACTACAAGTATTTAAATATCACAAGTACAGAAAAATTCCATGATATTATCTCATCTTACAGACAACTCTATAGATCAATGCAATTACATGCCTTGTTGAATGTCACCCATTATGGATTTGCATGAAAGGGTGGACTAAACCTTGCAATTTTACATGAATTTCAAATCAAGCTCAATTTTTATTTATAGAAAATTGTTCCTAATCCAATGAGAAGTGCTTGTGGGGACACAGAAAGAACCAGGTAAGCAGCCACTCTGGATTGGTCTGGACATCACATGAAGCTGAAGATTAATAATAATAATAATAATAAATTTTATTTTTCAGCCGCCTATCTGTCCGGGTTACGGACACTCTAGGCGACGAACAACAAGAATAAAAACAATCCATATAGATCAACATAATCCAATTTTAAGCTAAAAAACCATTCATTAATTCAATTGTAGCATAAGTTAATCTGTCCCAATCTTGTAGGCCTGCTTGAACAGCCAGGTCTTCAAGGCTCGGCGATAGCTGGACAGGGAGGGAGCATGTCGGAGATCGAAAGGGAGAGAGTTCCAGAGGGTGGGGGCCACAACAGAGAAGGCCCTCTCTCTGGTCCGCACCAGCCTCGCTGTTCTCACCGGTGGGACCGAGAGAAGGTCTTGCGAGGCTGATCTCGTCAGGCGGCACGATCGGTGATTCTGGAGGCGTTCCTTCAGATATACTGGGCCGAAACCGTAGAGGGTTTTAAAGGTCAACACCAACACCTTGAATTGGGCCCGGCAGACAACTGGTAGCCAGTGAAGATCTAATAACACTGGGGTGATATGATCCCAGCGACGGCTATGCGTAATCAAGCGTGCCGCCGCGTTCTGTACCAGCTGTAATTTCCGGACCGTTTTCAAGGGTAACCCCACGTAGAGCGCATTGCAGTAGTGCTGGATCAGCATACCCATGTGAGCCACACAGAGGAGACCATGGCCACAATGCTTCTTTCCAGTTGTTTTGCTGCTGTCCTGAACCTGGGCTCTTTGTTTAGTTCTCTTAGACAAACCATACAAACCACAGGACAAGCCTTGATTACAGCTCATGGTCACTCTGGGGAGAACTACATCACAGCCCTGGGTTCAGATGACACACTATGCCAAACCATGGCTCTGCCCAGTGTGGCAAGCAGAACCACTAGGGAAGAGAAGGTGGCCACAATATCCTCTACAAGAGCCCACACATTTGCTCTAAGCCATGATTTGGCTTACTGTGCTGTGCGAAACAAGCCCATTACATAAACTGAATGTGCAATCAGCAAAAGCTGATAAACAAGTAGCAGCACAGGTACAGGCAGGCCTCGCCTTTCGGCGTTGCGCTAATGCGGCGGCTTTCAATTCCGGAAAGTCCCCGCTTTAAGGCGCTTGTTCTGCTTTTACGGCAGTTTTTTCGTCACGCGCCATTTTCGCATCATTTTCGTGCAATGCGCACCATTATTTTCAATGGGTTCCGCTTTTCGGCGGCAGTCCAGAACGGAACCTGCAGTATAAGTGGGGCCTGCCTGTATGTACTTTACATGCCCAATGGATTTCAGTAAATCACATAGTTGAAAACATATTCAAAATATACCGTATTAATTTCTGGGTTGGCTTCAAAATACTGGCTCTGTTCAGCTTCCTCCGCCAAAATCTGACACACTGGACCACCATCTGCAAAATAATTTTAACAATTTTCTGAAATATTTTCCAAAGACATAGGAAAAAAGAGTGCTGAAACCTTGTAGATAACTTTTTCTAAATTATATTGGCCTGCAAGCCATCCCACGCCAATCTAGTCACATGTTCACCAGAGACAATAAGGTAAGAGTGCTTATTGGTAAACTACCTGATTCACCCTCTCCAGTAGCAGGATGTTTGTCTGTTTCTGGCATGAAGCTCTCTTCCTTCTGATCAGGTATTTCTACCTGCAACTAAGAGGAGGGGAGAGATGAGACAAATGAGATTTTTTTTTGCTGTCTGGTTTTGTTTACTGCCTCCTAGTGAACTAGTCCAGCATTGTCTTCTGAACAGGAGCCAGCCAAGATGCATCAGCAATGCATCAGTTACAGCTCTCCACTGTTGTCTGTCTCTAGTATCTGGTGTTAGGAGGGATACCACCTCTGAATAAGAAGGCCTCGTTTTGCTACCTCAATACAGACATCATGCCTTTGACAGACCAAAAAGACTACCTAATTATTCAGAGTGTACCTGAAAATCTATCGTCTAACTTTGATTTTCAAATATTGAGTTAAGAGACCAATTTTAATACCAAGTGTTTTCAAAAAGGTGGTTTTTTTCTTCAGTAAAGTAAAACATGTAAAGAAAGAAATGCAAACCTCTAATGATTTCTCTCTAGAAATGTGGACTTCTGCCACTTCTGACATGACAGTAGCATCTGACGTTTCAAGTGCTAAAATACAAAAGCACAAAGGCAGAAATATTATTTATTATTATTATTAATTATTATTTACATTTATACCCCGCCTTTCTTTTCATGATAGAAACCCAATGTGGCTTACATATGCTTCCCAGGCGGTCTCCCATCCTGGCACTGACCAGACCAGACCCTGCTTAGGCTCAGCAGGGAGCTGGCCTCATGTGCCTTCAGACCATAGCCTGGGACCAGGAATACAAGGAATATTAATAGCACTGAATGTTCAAAGCGCTTCACAACGTTCTCTCAATCATTTCATGAACTTGTAGGGTAAACCAATTTATATTGTGGATGTAGATTAAAGATTGGAAAATACTGGTTTGTTTACTGCCTCCTAGTGACTTCATGGCAGATCTCAGATTTAAAGTTGCGACTTCCTGATACGCCATTCCACTTCCTTAGCACTATGGTAGCACAAGCTGAATCAAGATGGATTTTTACAACTATTACAAAGTGCTCTCAGAACTATGCAAACAAGTTTCAGTTGGATGGTGTGTGCAAAGAGTATTTCTACACATACAAGGGTAGGGCAAGCAGTTCCCCAAGAGACCTAATAACTTCCCCCTCCAATCCCAAATCCATTGGCTTCAGTTCAGAGGCACTATGCCTGCTGGATCCTATCGCATGCACATTTTATCTCCATTAGAAATAATAATAATAATAATAATAAATTTAATTTTTGTGTCGCCTATCTGGCCGAAGCCACTCTAGACGACGTACAAACTAAAATTCAGTAAATTACAATACAATACAGATAAAATACAATAAAATCAGAACGATCATTAATCACAGCAGCATGAAATCAGTTAGGGCGATCAATAGATAATAAAATATCCCAAAAAAGTTAGCCCTCCCCGGAATTCCTGAAGGCCTGTCCAAAAAGCCAAGTTTTTAATGCCCGGCGAAATATATCCAGGGAAGGGGCATGGCGAAGATCGAATGGGAGGGAGTTCCAGAGAGTGGGGGCCGCCACTGAAAATGCCCTCTCTCTAGTCCCTACCAACCTAGCTGTTTTCGTTGGTGGGACTGAGAGAAGGCCCTGTGTGGCTGATCTGGTTGGGCGGCTTAATTTGTGGTACTGGAGGCGCTCCTTCAGATAAACTGGGCCGAGACCGTATAGGGATTTAAAGGTTAATACCAACACCTTGAATTGGGCCCGGAAAACAACTGGCAGCCAATGTAGGTGAAATAATACTGGCGTGATGTGATCACGGCAGCGGCTGTTTGTAAGCAACCGAGCCGCCGCATTCTGCACCAGTTGTACTTTCCGGACCGTTTTCAAGGGTAACCCCACGTAGAGCGCATTGCAGTAGTCTAATCGAGAGGTGACCAGGGCGTGTACCACCAGTGGGAGCTGATGAATAGGGAGGTAGGGTTGCAGCCTCTGTATGAGATGTAATTGGTACCAAGCTGCCCGGCTCACTGCCGAAATCTGAGCCTCCATGGACAGCTTGGAATCAAGAACCACCCCGAGGCTGCGGACCTGATCTTTCAGGGGTAAACTCACCCCATTAAACTGTAGGTCAACAGCACCCAACCTCCCCCTGTCACCCACAAGTAGCACCTCGGTCTTATCAGGATTGAGCTTCAGTCTGTTCCTTCCCATCCATCCACTCACGGATTCCAGGCACTTGGACAAGGTCTCCACAGCCATCTCTGGTGAAGATTTAAAGGAGAGATAGAGCTGCGTGTCATCTGCATATTGATGACATCGCAGCCCAAAACTCCTGATGATAGCTCCCAGCGGCTTTACATAGATGTTAAATAGCATGGGAGAGAGGATAGAACCCTGTGGCACTCCGCATGTGAGGGGCCAAGGGTCTGAAACCTCATCTCCCAATGCTACCTGTTGATGCCTGTCAGAGAGAGAGGAACGGAACCACTGCAAAACAGTGCCTCCTATTCCCAATCCTTCCAGGCGATCCAACAAGATACCGTGGTCGACGGTATCAAAAGCCGCCGAGAGATCCAGGAGGACAAGAAAGGTGGATTCTCCCCCGTCTAATGCCCTCCTCATATCATCCACCAGAGCGACCAAGGCTGTTTCAGTACTATGTCCAGTCCTGAAACCCGATTGGTATGGATCCAAATAATCCGTTTCATCCAAGTGTGCTGCCAACTGGCCAGCCACCACTCGCTCAATGATCTTCCCCAAAAATGGCAGATTTGAAACGGGGCGAAAGTTGTTCAAGACTTTGGGATCCAAGGAGGCCTTTTTCAAAATAGGTTTTATAATTGCCTCCTTGAGGGCTGGTGGCAAAACACCCTCCTTCAAGGATGCATTTACCACCGCCCTGATCCCTTTGCCTAATTTCTCCCTACATTTCATAAGAAACCATGATGGGCAAGGATCAATCAGACAGGTGGTAGACTTTACCGTTGAAAGCACCTTGTCCAAAAATAATTTGCTTGATGCAGTTTTCATCAGCAGCACTGAAATGCTCTTATTAAAAATAAGTTATGTTACAATTTGTAGGTCATCCTTATTTCAGAGGAAGCTCTTCTGGCATCATATTAGCAAGATTTTGTGTTCTGGAATCTGCTTTTCACCGTGCCTTATACACAGCTTGCAAAACAACAACTCATCTCCAAATTGCAATTAGTTACTTCACTGACAGCATCCTGTTGGACAAGTTCCATTTCCTTTCAGTTGTGATATGCTATTGCAGAGGCTGCCGACCAGATTCCCTCTCCCAATATAACTTGTTAGAAAAGGGAGTCTTGACCTTGTGCGTGTGTTTAAGTTTCTAGCTTGTCCCTCATCCTTACGACACTGATTCCACTTATTGGCTCAGTTTTCAGCAACCAGAACATTGTAAAGGCCTCTTTAACCCCTTCCTCTCCAACATGAGACGCAACAAAGGATTTTGAAGAGCACTCGCTTTCTTATGCACCTCAGCTGCTCAGCAGACACAGGCAGATGGAGAGGCCTCTTTGGGTGGAGGGGTTATGCTGAGCACCAGGCAGGAAGCCTGTGCCTCCCAGTTGCTTATTTCAACTTTAAAAATGTTTAAAATTCCAATTTACTGGAACTTCCTATTGTAAATATATCTAGCTACTGGTATTATTCCAAGAACCCTTGCAAAAACAATGCTTTTTTAAAAAAAATTAAAAATATGTACACAGTTTCATTGTTACTATACTAGGCTATAAGAAAAATATTTCATTTTTTAAATATACTGTGAAAGGCAGAGTTAGATCTTAGTTTCTCAAACAGTAACAGGGTGTTTACATTCTTTGCAGTTTTGAACTATGAAATTCACTGTCTGCTGTGCATACTCAGCTCTGACACAAGACATGATTATTTTTTAAACAACTTCCTTTTGCCTAGGAAGAATCATCTCCAACAAAGCAGGAGTGCTCTAAAATGTCTCTAATGGGAAAGGTTTTACAAATTTAATACTTGCCATATACAACACAATTTAAATATCAAAGCAAAGAGATTCCCTTGTAAATATCTGACTGTGAAATAATACCTTAGTAGATTTTTTCTCAAAAATAATAGCTAAGGGCAATATGCAACCAAATAGTTCTGTTAGGGCAAGGATTTCTGTCTCTGCAATGGAGCTCTTCCCTGTGGGCCTCCCACAGCCTTCCCAGACCTGCTCTGAACGGTTGAGGGAACCCCCAGAACAGATTTAGGGAGCACATGTGGAGAGGAGAGGAGAGGGAGGGGAAGTTCTGTGGCACAGCGAGAAGTCCTTGTGGTAGTGAAACTACTTCCTAAGATGTGAAATGCAATAAAGCTTAACAAACCCACAGGACAAAACAGAGAATAGCGTACTAATTCCATTGTAGCCAAGACACGCGACAAGGGCTAAATTTGATGTTCAGGATGTGGAGGGGAAATGCTGTTGCAAGAATTGGAGGGGGAAGGGGCAACTTCTGATCTCCTATTTGCTTCCTTACATATATGCACAGGCACACTCCAACTCACCAGTGTGTCTGGAGCCTCAGTAAGGCAGCTGGTGTAGAGCACTCGTGACTTCCTTTCACAAATATCACTCATCTCAGATCAGGAGAGGGAGAAGATTAGCTGCTTTTTTCTTCTTTTCGTTGCCTACCACTAACTAATTTTATTGAAATCGAAAATGTGGGGTTCAACTGAAATGCGTATTAGGATCTCTAGCCTTATTGCTAAACTAGCTACTGTGGTGAATAGTTTTTCAGACATTTAATTTTAGTGCACTAAACACTATGGCAGGGGTAGGGAACCACTTTTGAAAGGAGAGTGGGCTCATCCATGTGTCAATCACCTGACATTATATGACATCTGGAGGATCTGAGCTCACTGGAAAGCAGCGGGACTTGTATTTGGCGCTGAATTTAAACAGTGCCAAATGCAAGCCTCGCTGCCAAGAAACAAAAGGGAGGTCATGAGTGGGCCCAGCACCAATGAGTGGCCAGGATGGACGCTGGCCAAGGGCCCAGGAGCTCACAGGGGCCCCTCACCAACAGCAGTGCTGGATTGTTGGAAATGGGACAAGAGCAACTCCTGTTTGGGTTCTTTTGTTTGTATTCCAGACGGAAGATAGAGTTAGGGCCTTCAGCTGGCTAGGCTTGCCTAACTTTACCTGTGCTGTTCTCTACCTAACTTCCTTCCATTGTAAACTGATATGCTCAGGGAAGCTGACCTGCCCTTCCTTCCTTTGTCTTCTTCTTCGACTATCTGAGGAGAGAGGAGACGTCTTTGCTCTCTCTCCTGAAAAATGAGGGCAATACCCAAGTCTGGGCATTGCACCTCCAACTTAGTTAGTTAGAACTAGGTATGCCTTTCCTATCTACTATGTATTTCTATAAATAAAGCAGCTTTTCTTATTTTACTAAGTCTTAAGTCTCAGTGATCTAAATGCAGAGTAAAAGCCTGCTACTTAGCTAAATACACATACTGTTACACCTGCAGCTCAGACTGCTGAGTATCTCTGCATATTTATATTCCTATAACAAAGGGTTATGCGAGCCAGTTAGTTAAACTGAATTGAGAGTTGTGCCTGAAAACTAAAAGGGCTAAGTACTGTCTGTGATTTACAAAGAGATCAAAAAGTAGGCTTTAGGTTAGAGAAAGAAAAGCAGACAAAAGATAAGAAACCATGGCCGAAGAATCAATGCTTAATACAAGCATACAAGCCTTAATACAAGGCTGGAGAAGGACAATTATGTGATTTGGAGTCTTCAAATGACCATACTTTTGGAAGGGGAGAATCTGCATGGAATCCTGACTGATCCTGAACCCTCAGCAGCAGATGAAGCAGCCACTGCATCCTGGAAGCGTAAGGATGCCAAAGTGAAGTCTCCTTTTTTCTGCTTTATCAGAGGAGGCACTAAATGTTTGCATGGACTGTAGGAATGCTAAAGAAATATGGGAAAAGCTTGAAAATGTGTATCACAGAAAATCTAAAAATCATGTGATGTTTCCCTATAAGTCACTGTACACACTGAAACAATTGGACAGAGAAAATCTGAATCCACATCTGGAGAGATTTACAAGTCTGCTCCGAGAATTAGACAGATGTGGAAGATTGTTGGATGAAGATTTACAAAACATTATTTTGATGGCCTCTCTAAATCAACATCATTAAATAACGGCTTTCCTACTAGAACACACAGATCAGAACTTGGATCAGATTATTGCATATTTGAAAGATCAGGACTATAAAGAGAGACAGGAACAACCTCTGTCTGAAAAAGCAAATTTTACTGTGGGCAGAAACAGCAAGGCACAGGATAGAGAGATGAGTCATGCCCTGAAGCTACAGCAGGGTATAGAAAAAGGAAGAATTGCTTCAAATGCAAATCTCTTAATCACCTTCAAAGAGATTGTCCTAGAAGGGAGACAGGATAAAGAGTTGATTTTGAACAGAAGCAAGCTGAAAGAATATCAGTTAGCCAAACTAAAGTGAAGGATTCCATTTACTATGTATCTGATAGAAAGAATGATATTATAAAAACAGATTTTTAACTGACACTGGTTGTACCGCACATTTAATAAATAATAAAAATTTGTTTAAGAACTTTAGCCCCCATACACAGAATGTAATTACAGCATCAGGAGATGTTTTCTGTTCTCAAGGAATAGGCACAGTGGAGCTGCTTTGCAAAACGCCAGAGGGCACCAGAGATCTTGAACTGAAAAACTGACTATTTGTTCCAGCATTTAAAGATAATTTAATGCTACAAAAATAATGAAGTTTGGACATGAATTGTGTTTATATGACAAAGTTTTAGATGAAGAAGTATGTTGTACTGCAAAATTGAAAAATGGATGTTTGCATTTGGAATATTTTATAACTATGCATGCAAATACAGCCAAAGAAACCTGTGATTCTGGATGTGTACATGTTTGGCATTGACGAATGGGACACGCCAGCTTAGTCAGAATCAATGCTCTAAAGAAAGAAAATTTGGCTAGAGACATTAACACTGGACAATGTAAATCCACAAAAAAATGTGAATGTTGCATAAAGACAAAAAGTGTGAAACCAAAATTTCCTAAGAAAAGTGAAAGGAAAACTACAAAACCTCTAGAATTAATTCACACTGACCTTCATGGACTCATTAGAATGCCATCACAGGGCGGAAATTTATACATACTTTCATAGTATATACATACTCAAGGTATACTACAGTGTACCTACTGAGAGAGAAAAGTACTTCAAAAATTGAAGGACTATATCAGAATTGCTTCCAACAAATTTGGCAGAAAGCCACAAATTATAAGATCCAACAATGGAGGAGAATTTGTGTCCACAGCTATGCAAGACTTTCTAAGTGAGGAAGGCATAGAGCACCAGACTACTGTTGTTTATACTCCAGAACAAAATGGGGTCGTGGAACACATGAACTGGACTCCTGGACAGATGATTCGTTCCTTGTTAGAAGATGCACAGTTACCACAGAAGTACTGGGGGGAAGCAGCGGTTACTGCCACCTATCTGCAGAACCAATTTCCGGCAGCTACAACCAACAAAATACATTTCAAGCTATGGCATGATTGGACACCAAGTGTGTCTCACCTTTGTGTATTTGGCTGCAAGGCCTTTGTACGCATCCTGGAACAAAAGAGGTCAAAATTTGACAACACGGCCAAGGAAGGAATATTCATTGGATATTCTTCAACGCAGAAGGGATACCAAGTCATAGATTCCAAAACTGGCAAAGCTGCAGTATACAGAGCTGTCCACTTTGATGACGGAAAGTGTGCACACCAACAGAAGGGGCGCCACACCAAACAGATGACAGCGAAATGGAATAAGCTGAACTATTCTTCCACAACAGAAGAGATCACAATAATACACCAGCAGAGGAAGATGAGAAGTCTGAGCTAGAAGAGGCATCAGAGCCAGAAGGGGCAGCTGAAACGCCAGCACCCAGATGCTCTGAAAGCACCAACAAAGGTGTACCACCAGAGACTTGCTTACCTCATGAGAAATGAACTTCCAGAGCCAGAGACCTGGAAAGAGATTGAAGCCTTACCCAAAGATGAAGCTGAGAGGTGGAAGCAGGCAGCCGAGGAAGAGCTGGAAGCTGTAAACAAGAATAAAACTTGGACACTGACCAACCTTCCTCAAGGAAGAAAAGCTGTAGGCTGCAAGTGGATATTCAAGAAAAAGCCAGATGCTGAAGGAAAAGTTGAGAGATACAAGGCAAGACTAGTCGTCAAAGGATCCTCTCAAATATATGAACAAGACTACTATCAAACATTTACTCCTGTAGTCAAACACACTATCAGAACTCTTCTGAGTGTTGCTGCTAAGAAGAAAATGCAGGTGGAAGACATGGATATAAAAACAGCCTTGCATGGAGAAATAGAAGAGGAAGTCTACATGCAACATCCACCAGGGGTTGAAGTTCCAGGAAAGGAAATGCTAGTGTGTAAACTTCAAAAATCCATCTATGGTCTTAAACAGGCTGCCACAGCCTGGAATGAGAAACTGAGCAAAATGCTTTTAAAGGAAGGCTTTGTACAAGGCAGAGCAGAGCCATGCCTGTACAGCAGATTCAGAAGCAACAGATGGACTTACTGATTTATACTGATGATCTACTGTTGGCTTATCAAGATGGACCTGGTCACCTCTTCATGCTGCCCATCTTCGTTGCTGTCAGTACTGCCTGGCACGACTCGAATAAGCGAGTGATGCGAGGCAAAAGAGATGGGTGCTTGCGTGCTCACACCAGGAAGTGGCAGCAGCAGCGCCTTTTCCTTCTCCTGCAGAAGTTACTGGTGGGCGAGGTGAGAAAGGATGGGTGGGAAGCAGGGAGGCTTCCGCTTGAACACCTGAGAAGGAAGAGGCATGGCTGTCGCTGCTGCTTCACATGCCACGAGTGAGCAGCCACCCTCTTCACCTTGTATCACCCACTCCCTCCAGCAGTGCCAGGCAGCAGCGGTGCCTCCTCCTTCAGTGTGGAACAAAAGCCTCCCTCCTTCTCACCTCTCTTTTCCCGCCTCAGAGACTTGCCACACACTGGCAACTTCTGCAGCCCAGTGCATGCAAGAAGAGCGGTGGCAGCCCCTACCAGGGAGGGGTGTACACTGGAGGGGAGCCCTAGAGGGGTCTGTGAGAGAGGAGAAGGGCATGGAGGCGAGGCAAAAGAGAGGTGTTGGGGAGGAAGAAGGAGCAGGAGGGTTAGGGGGTAGTAGGCGGGGCTGGAGAGAGAAAGAAAGTGCAGGTGTAGGGCTGGAGGGGCTGGTGACAGAAATAAAAATGGCATGGGAGATGAGGGATTGGGGTGTGGGAAAATGGAGGGATAGGGGCAGAAGGAATGAGGAGTTGGGGTGTGTGTGAGTGAGAGTGAGAGAAAGAGGCATGGGACATGAGAAGAAAAGGATGGCCATGGAGGTGGGAGAGGCTGGTGAGTGAATAAGAAAAATGGGAGTATGGGGCAGCAAGGGCTGGGATGAAGGAAAAAGGAGGGGTTGGGGGCAGGGGTAGCTGGTGAGTGTGTGTATGAGAGAGGAAGAACAGGTGTTTGGGGTGTGAGGATGTAAAGGGAAAGGGATAGGTTATGGGGTAAGGAGGAAAATGAGGGGTATGGGGGTGAGGGGGAGAAAGAGGGGCCAAATGAAAGAAAAAAGCTAAGGATGAATGGAGAACTATGGTAGGGAAAGGGGTGCATAAGGTGTTAAGGCAGTGGTGGCTGCCGTGAGGCAACACCTGGGTGCCCTGGGGACAAGGGGCCACGGTGCCCAATGGTCCCCAGAAACCCAGAGCCAGTCCCGGTCATGAGTGCCCTCCTGATTATCCCTTGGCATACACAGCTTTACCTGCCCCGTACCTGATTCATATGACGCCAGGGTGGGTGACAGTGAGGTGTGGTCTGATTAAAACAGCTGCACAGGCCAAACTGGCCAATCTGGAGAGCCAGTTGGGCCTGCAGGTCAGAGGTTCCTCACCTCTGCACTTGTACTGGGCAGTCATGGACATTGTGGATAAAGTGGTTTATGCAGTTTTATATTAAAAGAACGGTACCTTTACTTCTGCTGATTGGTACCCAAGATCATGACCTACAACAGCTCAGCTAATTACTGTCATTAGAAACAGGAATTACCTTTGGCAATGTCTTCTGGTCGAATCTCTTCAGAGAGATTTTCCTTTGCCAGATTTCTACATTGTGGATCCTATGAAATCAAAGAGAGAAAACTCTGTCAGGACTACTAATATCCAAGTCGGTGGACAGCATGCTCCTGTGAGGACTCAAGACGCTACACTGCAGAATAAAAGAAATTGCATCAGTTCTTAAATGAATTCATGTTGAATGGTGTCTAATACACAGGACAGTCTAATAGAAGGCTCTCTTACAGAGCAAAATATATGCAATAATTTAAATTAAGCATGTGAGGCTGTTTATTTTGTTAATTACATTTACATCCTGCTCTTTCTCCCAGAAGGAGCCAAGGCCTCTTGTCCTCAGTCATGTGACCCATGTATCGCGGCAAGCCCAACAAAAGCGAGCGGCAGGGGGGGTTAAGCCTTTCACATGGCCATCACTTAACTACAGGGGGGAACTTCCTCCAAAAACTCCTAATTAGGGCACACTCCGGTTGTCAAATTATCCAATACTTACACTAAAACGCATGACCGCTGTTCTACAGGCATGGAAATACCTGCATACAAAGCCTGAATATTATGTTAATAAAACACAAAAAAGTTGTCTTAAATGTCTGAGTATTTGGCATGCAGTATCAGCGTGGCAAGAGCCATACTCTAACTTAAGCAAGTTTGTGCTCTTAGAAGGTATAAGCAAAGTGGGAGGCGGAGTAATTTGACACACAGGGCACAATTCATCAGGAAATTCTTCAGGGTGACCCTCAGTGAAAAGAATGAGAGATGTTCAAGAGTACTACTGAGCAGCCATTGTTAATTTCATAATAGCCTCTGCACAGGACATCCCAATCTGGGAGAGAGCTATAAACTTAAGAGCAAGTTAATGTACAGGATCAGGGGGTTCAAAAAGCCTCCTACTATTTGTAAACGGGAGAGGGTTTTTAATCCCTGCACAGAAGAACTTGCATTTCAACAGGAGGCAAGCGGTCTCATAAGAGGAAGAGAATGGAATCCATTAGTGTTCCAGCAAAAATACTATCATCAACAGTCCTGACTGAAGCTCTGTCTAAAATCCTGAAGAGTTGCTCCAAGCCTGCAATTTGCATATTATGTGACAGTGTATTATGACATATGGCAATGGATGGAGTTTGCATTTTAAAAATGGGAGGAACAGGGCAGCAGATCACATTGGAACTTTCAGCAAATCTACCCTCCTTGGAACTATATCTCCGTTACTGCAGCTATAACCAGGGATACTAGAAAGTGGCTTTGACTGTGTTTCACAAGTAGACTACTAATGCAGGGTGTGACAGTAATGCTGATGCATGATTGAACTAGGACTTCGAAAGTTCAGGGTGATAAATCAGCCAATCAACATCTTCTGAAAAGTTTGCAGGATTCAAAGTTAAGTTTCATTTTCTCCTGAATAAATCGACAAGCTAAATCAAAAGATTGCTCAAAAGGGTAAAAAAATTCAAAACACAGTACCTCAACAGCTGTCATCTTAGTCCTTTGTTCCAGTTCTTCAGCCACAACTGAAATAATTTCTTGGTTGTCTAAGAAAAGTAATTTAAACATTTATACACACTTGATTATTCCTGCTACAATGTTATTCCTATCTTGCAAAATTTGATGTTATCTCTTAAACGCTCCCAACAATTGTTTTTAAAACAGCTTTCTCTTTTCCACTTTGAGCACCTGGACATAAGAAACTGACTCACATTTTATAAGTGAATAGAGAATCAAAATCAAGTGTTTTTCCCTCCAGACTTTGTTATAAAATCCTGAAAATTTACTTCTTTATGCAGAAGTACTGTATATAAGCAAGCCTGCAGCTTGATTCTTGTGTATACTATTCAGAAGACTGAAAACAATAGACTGAATAAATACAATTAGGATTAGGCCATTATTCTAGAGAAAACAGCCTCATCCTAATTACTCAATTGTTTGCAGTGATGCTGAGTAAGTAAGCAGAGGCTGCAAGCTAGGTTAACTCCATGTAATTCTGCTTAAATTAGTTGCAGATCTTCAGAATTTTAAAGTCAAGCTAATCAAGACTAGTGATGGGTGAACTCCAACTTTCCATTAGGATTCAAATCTAAATAAAATATTACAGTAGCAACCAGAGATTTCACTGGCCTGCTTTCTCTAAATGTATCCCAAATTCTGAACAGATGATTAATCCACAGCCCAACAAAAAAAAATTTTTTTTTAGTTGCCAAGGACGTTTGAATGACTTTAGAGTATTTTGGGGGTGCTAAATCCAAAAATGACATTAGTTTTGCCAAATTGGCTCTAGTTTTTGAGATAATGGATACCCCTTAAATGACGATTGTACCCCAATACGACCTGTAGCTGCTGACATATGCAGCAGGATTTGGTCTGTCTTTTTACTCTTGAACATTGTTTTGCAAGTTTATCCATTGCATATAATATCATATTGATAATTTTTTTTTTTGAAGAGGAATATGAGTTCGTCACGAAGAGGCTGCTTAAACAATAATGCATTCTGCTACAGTAGGGCCCCACTTATACGGCGGGTTCCGTTCCAGACCCCCGCCATAAAGCGGAAAACGCTGTAAAGCGGAACCCCATTGACTTTAATGGTGCGCGTCGTGCAAAAATGCTGCAAAAGCAGTAAAATCGGCTTCAAAATTGAAAAAGAAAGCCACCGCATGAGCGGAATGCCGGTAAGCGGGGCCCTACTGTACATTTGTGGTGAATACACTCTGCAAAAACAAAGAAAAAACATCACTGACTTTGTAAAACAAGCATATCTTGCTTATTTTGGAGTGAATCTTGGGCTCCCCATAAGGTTTGCAAAACCTGTGTAGAGTGCCTACAACAGTGGAAAAATGGAGAAAGGAAATGTTTAAACTTCGGTGCGCCTATGGTGTGGAGAGAGCCGCAAAACCATCACGATGATTGTTATTTTTGTGTTGTGAATGTGAAAGGCTTCAATCGGTACAAGAAACGTAAGTGGGAGTATCCTGATTTGGACTCAGCAAGGTGACCTGTGCCACACAGCGAAGACGTTCCCATACCAGTGTTTACCTCACTGCCTGACCTTCCATTGTCAGATGTCGAAGAAATGCTGGACGTAGAGTGTAGCATAGGTGGTAGCCCTGGAAGTGGATATGAAGAAGCTTTTCAACACCTGAGCAGTTCTCCCAAAAAGAACTCAATGATCTGAGACGAGACCTCAGTCTGTCAAAGCAAGCATCTGAACTTTTAGCATCCAGGCTAATGGAAAAGAACTGTCTACAGCCGGAAGCTAACATAACAGCTTATCGGACAAGAGAGGAGGGACTTCTTCCATACTTCAGCCAAGATGAAGAACTTGTATACTGCAATAACATTCCTGGACTTCTCCAAATGGGACTACTGGAATATCGACCAGAAGATTGGTGGCTTTTTATAGACAGCTCCACCAGAAGCTTGAAATGTTTTATTGCACAATGGTAACCACTATGCATCTCTTCCAATTGCTCACTCAACAAAACTTAAAGAAGAGTATGAAAATATCAAAATGGTCTTGCAGAAGCTCTGCTATCATGAGCACCAGTGGTCTATTTGTGTTGATCTAAAGATGGTGAACTTCTTGCTTGGGCAGCAAAGTGGATACACGAAGTACCCTTGTTTCATCTGCTTGTGGGATAGTAGGGCAAAGCGAGATCATTGGGAAAAAGTGACATGGCCTTCAAGGGAATACATGACTGTACGTGCAGCGAACATCATTAACAAGCCATTGGTTGACAGAGAAAAAATCATTCTCCCACCACTCCATATCAAGCTTGGACTGATGAAGCAATTTGTTAAGGCCTTGGACGAAGATGGTGATTGCTGCAAATACATTTGTAGATTGTTCCTTGGACTGACTATGGAAAACTAAAAGCAGTTGTCAAGAACTTCTTGGGTAACCACAAAGCAGACAATTATGAAGAATTGGTGCAAAACTTGCTCGCTAACTTTAAACATTTGGGTAGTAATATGAGTATAAAGGTACACTATCTCCATAGCCACTTAGACAGATTTCCGGATAATCTTGGTGATTTTAGTGAGGAACAAGGGGAGAGGTTCCATCAGGATATAAAGGTGATGGAGGAAAGGTATCAAGGCAGATGGGACAGACACATGATGGCAGACTACTGCTGGAGCCTCCAACGTGAGTGGTTGCGCTTCTATCTTGCAAATAAGGACCTAGATAGTTCACCATTCCAAGGAAGCGTTTGAAGTGTTAGTCAATGTTTTCAACTCTCTAATGACATTTATGTTTCATGGGCATGACGTTAGCCCTCATTTTGTGACAACTTGTCCCCAAAATGCTACTTCACCATAGCAAAAAATACGCCTCTCCATAATTAGGTTGTCTATAATCATGGATACAATTGGAGATGATGGTCTGTTTTGTCGTTGTCTTCTATTAACGTGCCATGCATTCAATGTCATCCATGAAGACATTTACTTCTTTAATGTCTGAGGAGCTCTATCATCATCATTTAAAAAAATATCTGATAATGCTATGCTGTGTTTGGACAAATAATGAAAAACAAACCAAATCCGGCCTCTCTGGGACCTTTTTGTGAAGTTACCAATCGGCCTCAGTCACTCACAGCCTCATACAGGGTGGATAAAGCATTTCCAGATATTCGTTTAAAAAATGAAGGCTATTCAGATTTTTTTTAAAAAAGTTGCGTTCACATGTCAACATCTCTTACTGTTTTGCTGGTGGGCTGTGTTACATTCCACACACATACACTACACCCAGACATGAACAGTGGGGTGTGTGTGTGCAACACTGGATTTTGAAAACTCTTCTGGCAAATCAGCAGAGAAAGCTGATGGTGGGAGAGAAGGGCTTGCTTTCTAATCATTGTGCTCTTGGTTGGGATCACACCATGTAAGGAAAATGCTGAATCTCTCCTTTTAATTGACAGTTCTTTCTGCAAATCAGCAGAGAACGCTCCAGTGATGAGAGGGGCTTGTGCTCTTGGAAAACACCGAGTCTCTCCCTTTAATTGACAGTTCTTCCTGCAAATCAGCACAGGGAAAGGGTTGGGAGAGGAGGGAGGGTTCTTTGCTGTCCAGTCTTGCTTCATGTGGCTGGATGAGACGGATTCTCTGCATGGCTCAGTCTGCTGTTTGTTAGTTCTGCCTCTGAGCAGAACGCAATACGTTAGTTTAGCAAAAAATCTTGTCTCTTAAGCCCATCTGCTTGTTCTTTTTTCGTATTAGAATTGTGTTAAACTGTGTGTGTGTGTTAGTGGCATGCATCTTTTAAAAAGGTTTCTAAACTTATGTTTTCTATCCACCCCCCTTTCACTGTTCTGTTACTCCTCCTCCTTCAATATGCGATATTGCCTAGGAGGATACACACTACACAATTTTATTATTACCCAGTCAGCTAAACCATGAGGGCATTTCTTCTTAGCCTGAGAATTGGCCTGTCTGAATAAGCACACTCACACAGTCTTGATTAAATTTTTTTTGGAAAAAGCAAAGTTTAAAGGTGGCTAGCATGAAACCCCCTGGGGCTTCCCAGCTGAAATTTGGCAGGGTTAGTCCTCTCCATAGAGGCTTCCATGTCCCCATATTTCATGTCCCTGTGTGAACAAACAAGAAAGTTGTGGCCATTTTAATTTTAAAACATTTTAAACTTTAAAAGTCGTTAGCATGAAAACTCCTGTGGCTACCCACCTGATATTTGGCAGGGTTAAGCCCCTCTTTAAGGGCTACCATGTCCCCAGATTTCATGTCCTGACATGCATATATTATCTCCATGTTGCTGCCACCTGTGCCTGCTGATGCTGCCAACCAGAGCCCAGTATCAAACCTTTTTTTTAAAAAAAAAACACCTCAGGGTTTTTTCCCTTCAAAATCTTAAAGGAAGGAATAGAGCCAACACAGAAGCATGAGAATTGGCATGACTGAGCACTTGAAATTTTTTTATTAACTCTTTTGGAAAAAGCAAATTGTAAAGGTGGCTGGCATGAAACCCCCTTGAGTTAACCAGCTGAAATTTGGATGGGTTAATCCACTCCATAGAGGCTTCCATGTCCCTAAAGCTCATGTCCATGTGTGAAAAAACAAGAAAGCTATGTCCATTTTAATTTTAAAACATGACTATAGCACTATTTAGCATTGTTAAACCCTTCAGATGTGTATTTTTCCATTTTACTTGATCACTATTTACAACTGTGTAAATCATGAGGTAGACTCAATTATTTATTTAATCATACCACATCTCTTCCTCCTTTCTACTTCCATCTCCACCTTGTGAAATACGGGAAAGGGGATTCTACTCAAGATCTTCCTCAGAGGCCCTCCACCAAGTATTCCCACTACTTGATGGGGTGGCTACAAAGAGGGTCTTTTTGACTCTGCACTTTTTCTTGGGAGAGCTCCACAGGCTGCTATCTCTGCCAATGTTTTCCAGGCACCAGCCAGAGACCTTTTATTTTCCATGGATTTTAATCTGATGTATTTTCTCTCTGCTGCTTCCAGCACTGTGCTTAATTGTATTTTTTTTTCACACTGTAAACTTCCGTGGAAATTTTGTATTCAAAGACAGCATAGAAAAGTTATAAATAAAAAATATGTTTTCAGGCTAGCCAATAGGCTAGCTGCTATCCTTAAATTCTAAAAATGACCTTAATCTTGTTTTCAGCTAAATTATATTAAATAGGGGGGAAAACTCAGCTCTGGGTAGAAACACACTTACTGTTCTGCTGGTCCCAGTGCATCTCCACCTCACTTTTCTCAAAATGGAAGCACACAACGCTAGTCAACCCTTTTTACTGCAAAACCTGGTGGGATGAGTTTTGAGTGCATTTTTTAAAAAATTCAGCTTCAAACAGATTTCACAATTGATTGGCAGATCAACCTGTTGCCCTCCAGGCGTGGCCAGTTGAAATGCTTTGCTGTAGGCGACCAGTGTGCTCATAGCTTTTGTCTACTATATAACTTCTTTGTATATTTGATAAAATGCTGGTTGTTTGCTTATTTACATTAATTGGTTTCAAAGACTAACCCACTCACCCCCAAATCAAGGCACTGAATTCTGAAATTTCATAATATTGCAGGGCATAAAAAGCGAAGGAAACCTTACCAGAACTGGATGCTGTACCCTCTTGAGAAGAAGCTCCTGGTTCATGATGGTTATCCACTTTAGCATTTATGTCAGCCAAGGTATCCTGACTGCAGAGATCTGCTCCTCTACCAAGTGCACTGTTCTCAGAATTTCTTTCAAAGTCAAAAAGTAATGAAGTTGAGCATCTCCTAGTAGAGAGATCCCTTGTTTCAGCAAGATCAGTTTCTAATACTGGTTTGAGACTAATACAGTCTATTGCTAAATTCACATGCTCTCTTTTTTGCTTCAGTGGTATACCAGATGGAGCTTCATTATGTTGCTCACTCTCTTGGGTCCTGTACCCATGTATGCAGGCTTCAGTGGATGTTCCATCACTGACAGAAGAATCCAAAATTTCCATGCTGAGGTTTTCCACAGCATTATCATATTTCACTGAATTTTCAGGCATTGCTGTGCTTTTGGCATCATCAGTGGACTTAGACATGGATGATTCTTCCAAAACACCCTCAGGTTTTCCCTGATGGAATCCTTGGCTCTCTCTATGAAGAACATCTTCATCTTTTATTTCTTTGCTTGCAAATGCAAGTGGAGTTTTCTCTAAGGCAGCAATGGCAGAGACACTGTCACATTCTTCCACTGTTCCAGCTGAGATCTTTGTACTATCTTCTGGATTGTCTGTACTCAAGGCAACCAACTGCTCATCAGGTTTAACACTGGCAACACTAAGTCCAAGGGCATCATGTTTTCCTCCCTTTCCAACCAAAGTTATAGTACTTTGGCTGCTTTTTTCTGTGCTTTGAACACACTCTTGGCTTGCAGCTTCCTGAGCAAATCCCTCTGTTCCATTTGAGGAAACCCTAGTACGTTCATCTCTTTCTTGAGTTTCTAGCGGCACAAATATACCACGGATAACTTTGTTACATCCCTCTGTTGTAGAAATAGTAAAAGTTTCAAGCCTTTCTTCAGTTCTACAGACCTGATTAACCTCTTGTCTCTCTGCAGGAGACAGAGAAGTCTCATACTGTTCTGCTGAGCTTGTTGAGATCACAGTTGTGTCAGACGTTTGTTCTAGTCTCATGGAAAGATGTTGATCTACATCTTCAGTTGCTTCTTGGGAAATGGAACCGTCTGGCTCTTCAGCTATGCTTGTGGAAATCACAGTGCATTCATCCCTTTCTTCTTTGCTATGAACTGTATTGCTTTCATAAGCATCTCCAGTAGACATGCTGGGCATGGGAACAGCACACATTTCCACATCAGTGTTGATTTCTACAGCTTGTTCAGTAAGAAATATACTCTTGTCATCTTCCATTGTTGCACTTGGCATAGGGGCTTCAAATTCTTCCAAAATAGTTGTGGAAACTTTATTTGGTTTACTAGAAGCTCCATCCTGATTCATATATTCGACAGCTGTGCTAGGCATAGGGACATTGAAATCTTCTGCACTTAGGAGGCTTGTGGTTTTCTCAAGGTTTTCAACTGTTTTTGCAACAAGTGGTGATGTTTGCTCAATGTGAGTGGCAGAATAATGTGCAGAGGTAGGGCACACTTTGACCACACTTGTAGAGATTGTCTCTCCTTCACCTCCCTCATCTTCATTGGCAGGTGCTGAAAGAGCAGCTACTTTCTTGGAGACCACCCTAAACAGGCCTTCAGATTTCCTACCATCTAAGAAAGATGTGGCATTCTCATTCTTCTCTTCCACAGCAGACTTCTGATCTATACCTTGCTCTGATGTTGCAATAATCATGTCACACTCATGTTTCTCAGTAGATTCTTTTTCTGCATCAAACGCCGTAACATTTTCACTACCTGTACCAACACTAGTGGTACTACTCTCAACTACTCCCTTTGTGCTGTTGTGGATATCATCAATCTTCACTTCTTTCTCTAAGCCTGCCATGCTGTCAGCAGTACCTTTGTCAGCATTTGAGGCAAGATCGCCTAATTCAGTCCTGAGCTGGCCTGCAGCAACGCAGATGGAGGAGCTCCTACTTTCTGTGGCTCCGACACAAACCAGCACCCTTTCACTTTCTTCTGCTCCTCTGCAGGCTAACGTCTGTTCTGCTTCTTCATTCCCTCTTCCTGTACTAGTAACAAAACCTTCACCTTCTTCATCATCTTCTTTGGCACCTGTGCTAGTCACACAACCTTCATCATCATAGGAGCCTTGACTGACATCAAGGACATTCATTTCAGCTCTAGCCACTGTCCTGTCTGTGGCAAGCTCATATTTTTCTTGTGTGTCTAAAGCTGCTGCAAAACCTTCATTGCTGTCCTCCAAGCCAGTACAAGCAGCTGCAGCTTCAGGATCATCTTCTGCTGTTATGCCTGTGCTGGTGACAGTACTCTCACCATTCACAATGTCTTCACTTTTGTCAGCATGTGGTCCAGGTGCCACATTGTTGGCCATTTGAACACATACTGCAGTCGCAGCATGGTCATCTTGCAAGTCTGTACCAGTCACTGAACAGATGGCAGAGCCAGCACTTCCTCTTTCTGCACCTGTACAAGTCACAGCACCCTCAGCAGCTTTAACACGCTCATTTTCAGCTGTATTACTCTGAAATTCATCTGGATTTTCACTGATCACAGATCTGTCCTGAGCTTCAGTACCTGCACTGGTTACAGCACCATCACTTTCTATTTCACTGAGGCAGGTAGTAGCACTGTCAAAATTGCTTGTACCACTACAGACAGAAGCCATACACCTTTCCTCAGAGCCTGCACTGGTTACAGCATCATCTTTCTCTTCGGTTTCAACACTATTCACAGTTTGTTCAAGTTCTACTCTACTTTCTTTGATTGACTGTTTAGAACGTTCTTCTACATAATTCACAATGCATTCACCAATTTTTTCCTCTTTTGTGCTGGCTGAAGAACTTTCACACACTGCAAGCCCTTCAGTACCACCACCACTTCCTTCAGCTGCTGTGACAGTACATTCACCAAAGCACTTTTCTGATCTAGAATGGGCACCATCCTTATCTGGGGTCCAACATCTCACAGTGAAACCTTCATCTGCTTCTATACTTGTACAGCTCAAAACAGTCTCACTTTTTTCTTCTGAACAAGTAATGGTGGCATCGTCTTCTCTTTGCAAATGAATTGATGTACCTTCTTCATCTAGGCTTCCTCCAGTACTCGTGGCTGTTACAGAACTCCCAGTAATTCTCTCTGTGCTAGTTCCGATAACAATCACATCAGTCTCTGTGATGTTGCTGATACTAAAGCAACTGCTGCTTCCTACACTGCTGCCTACAACATTGTTTTCAGTTTTATCTTCAGTGACCCCTCTTATATCACCTCCTCCTCCACTGGCCAACACAGAAACTTTTCTTATTTCTTCTGGAACACTATTGGGTACTGACCCTGAAGACAATTCTTTTCCAGCACTGACAGTATATTTTTCCTTTGTTTTGTCTTTGCATTCTGTACCACCTTTAGGTTTTTTTGCAGAAGGTTCACCTAGATTATCTCTTTCTTTTTTCTCCAAGTTAGTTAACGCAGATTTGTTTGTACTTGCATCTGTAAGCACCTGAATTGGGCCAGTCAGACTATCACTCTGTATAATGCCAGTTAATCCACTTGCAATTCTCCTTTGCACAGTAGCTTCATGAATGCCTGTAAAAGCACTTGTTTTCTCTTCAGTTGCTTCTTTACAACTTATGTGAACTTTGCCACCTGTGTTAACAATTTCCATGTCTGTGATATCACTCTCTTTTGTGTTACTATTGAGTACTATGCTACCATGTTGTTCTATTTTAGCAGTGTATGTTTCATTGTCTAAATTTATATCTTTACTAGATGGCCTTTGCAAATTAAAAGACTCCTCCTTAAATACATCACTTGAAGGGTTTTTGAGTTCGGCAAGATTCATTTTCATAGATGTCTGATGGACAACACCTTCATTTGAAGAGTTTGTGGTTGGAGAACTGCTTTCTTCACTTGAACCAATTATATTTTTAAGATTCTTTGGAGACTGAGCATCCTCAGTCATTCTTTGCAATTTTAGTGTTTCATTTTCCTTATGAGAAACATCAAGGAAAATTCTATCGCTAATCTCATACTCAGTGGTCACATGACATGGCTGCTGTTCAACGGACCCCACATCTTTAGAAGCTTGTTTTAAGAAGTCACTTGGCATATCCACTTCCTTTGCAGGAGCATTTTCAACCTTTTTGGGGGGATTAGTGAAACTGGAAAGAGAAGGTTTTGGTATTTTTTTAGTAGGCAAAGCTTTATTCAACCCATGCATTGAATTATGATGCATTTGGTCTCTGGCATTTTTACATTTAGTTTCTTGTTGTAAGTTATTACTGCTTCCTTCTTCAGCTTGAGATATTTGGTGTTGTGCATGACTATGCCTTTGTTCTGACTGAATCTCCCTTGGCTCTTGGCTTTGTTCAGAATGTAACAAGTGCCCACTAGTCCAGACTGTTTTCTCAATGGATGGGAAAGGGTTGGCTACAGATGTGACTGCTGATTTTTCCTCTCCTATATCTATTTCTTGGGCTGACAAATTTCCCTTTCTGTTTTCACTAGTTAATTTTTTAACAGCTTTTTTATCTGTGACCAGACTGTTGTCTTGCTGCTTTGTATGACTATCTATTTGTTTAACAGCTTTGTCATCTGGTTTGCTGTCATCGTCTCTCTTTTTAACTTCCTTACTACTATGCTTCAAACTTCTGTTTTTGTGACCTTCTACTGACAATTTCCTTTCCATCCTCGAACTACTTAAATCTTTATCGCTTTTAGTTCTCTCTTTTAGAGATGATTTTTCTCCTGACTGTAATTTAACTCTATGGCTAACATCTTTTTGAGAACTACTAACTGAATGTGCTCCACTTTCAAGGTCTAATTCCACAGAGTTTTCTTCAAAAACTTTAATTTCAGCTTTTGATTTACACTGCTTATCTGGATCACTTTCATCTGCATTCTTATCTTTGTCTAATTTCTGTCCAGATTCCTGCTTAGAAGAACTTTCTTGCAATTCACTCTCAGGTATTTTGCCTTGTTTGCTATGACTCTTGGACTTGGACTTTAACAAGAACCTTTCTTCCAAGGCACTCTTTGATCTTCGCCTGTCTTTGTGTACATTATCACCTTGCCTTAAAGTGTTATCAAAGTTAGTCAATTCTGCATCATGTTTATCTTCTGAGTAACTTTCACCTTTCCTTGATGTTACAGAACCATGTTGCTTTGAAGCACCCTGTGACTCCTTCTGTGGTCTAGAATCACTTGACAGTTTTTTGGACTTGTGCTCTGCTCTTGATTTATCTATAGAACCCTGTCTGTCTTTTCTGTTTTCTTTACGTGAACCTTCTTCGTTTCTGAAAGCTTCAGAAACATTTTTAACATCTTTGCTGCTTATTGATGTTTTTCTTTCACTTCTGTGCTTATTCTTTCGTTCAGGTTTGTCATCTGAAAAAGCTTTTGTTAGCTGGCTATGTTTCTGAAGACTCTCCTCAATTTTCAGCCCTCTCTCAGATGGCAAATTTTCAGCCTCATCACCTGTTTTATGAACCCCTTCTCCTTTATATTTATGCTTCACAAATGATTTATCGTCAGAAAGACTTTTCTCTTTTTCAATTTTATCTTTCGATGATCTAGCTTCTTTCTTGGGTGCATTTCTAAAACTTTGCATTTCTGAGTCATCCTTTTTAACATGCTTTTCATTTTTAAGTATATTTTTCTGCTTTTGTGGTTCTTCAAGGTTGGTCTCTGCTTTGTCCAATTGAGACTTGGCTTCAGTCTCTTGCTGTATTCCCTCCACCTGGACAGTAGCAGATGCTCTTCTCTTGTGTTCTTTTTCTACCTTGGAATCACTTCTGTTTTCGTCAACGGAATGTGCCGACTCTGAAAGTCTTCTAACAAGTTTACTCACTTCATTTTTGCCTTGACTGCCCTTCACGTCTTTTGAGGAAGGCTTTTCACCACTCTACAACAAAACGTAAGAATGTTGGGTAATTCCTTACAGTAAAACCAGTTATTTCAATTTAGTCTGTGTCAAAATCCACATCCGTTGCTTTAAACTGAAATCCTTGAATTTAATTGGAAGAATCAATAATTGCACAGCCATTCTAGCCAAACAAACATTATTTCTTCTTCCACACAGATAAAACTATCAAACTTCAGACTCAGCAATTAATACTGGTAAAGTTTGTACGTTAATCAAGAAAATGAAGACAAAATATGAATAAAGAAATTTGTTCCACTGGAATCAAAGACATAGCTCAGAATTCAAAGCAGCCAGACAGTAGTGGGAAACTTTTTTGGCCTGGTGAGCCAGTTAGCTATCTGTCACTACCTGCTGTAGCCAACTTTGACAGGTGGATGGGACAACCCACCCATCAATCACCTGACATCATTGTGATGTCAGATGATTGACCAGTGAGTTGCCCCACCAACCTGCTGAAGTCCCTTGTGCAGCGCTTCCCAAGCTCTCGACAGCCAGTTGGTTGTCTGGGGAACTTGGCTGTGTAGCCAATTCATCAGGGCTGCTCACCGCCCATCAGCTGACAGGCAGTGACTTTAACCCTCCTGTTTGCAGGCACTGTCTGCATGATCCCCATGTGGAATGGATCCAGCTGTCTCTTTACCTGCCCCACAACTAACATCACATATAACATCAGATGTGTGGCAGGTGGGCGTAGCTTGGGGAAAATGGCCTTGCAGACCAAATTGGGACCCATGCTGAGCCAAGTTTGGTCACAGGCCAAAGGTTCCCCACCCCTGTAAAAGACCATTCATAATAGTGACAAAAATATTGTGCAGCATGTAATTTTGTATATTAATTTTTTAAAAGGTTAGTAGATAATAACCTAAGTGAAATGTCTAACAAGGGAATTAAGTTTCATAATGAGTCTCTAAGATTTTCCTCATTTATTAATGGCTTAAAACCTTTAAAACCATACTGCTAAACTACATGTGCAGACAATACAGGTCAAAATTCATATATGTGAATTTCAAAAGGTACAGATCAAGCCTTACAAT
This sequence comes from Rhineura floridana, assembly GCF_030035675.1. Classification (NCBI taxonomy): domain Eukaryota; kingdom Metazoa; phylum Chordata; class Lepidosauria; order Squamata; family Rhineuridae; genus Rhineura; species Rhineura floridana. Next base: position 5,774,556 of record NC_084488.1, read on the forward strand.
CTTATAGAACAATAACTATTAAGTTTTAATTAGGAACTTACTTCAGTAATTTTTTGAAGTTCTCCAAGATCTTCCTCAGACTGTTCACATTTTTTCTTCTTGCCTTCTTCATGCCTGAAATAATTTGAAAAAAAGGATCCAGCAATTGAGACTAACCATTTTAAGTAGGATTGATTTAGGCTGCAATCCAATACATGTCTATATAGAAGTAAGCTTCATTGGGTTCAAGCCTAGGTTATTTTTGACTTATCAACAGGCTCTTATTTATTTATTACATTTATTCGTCGTTCCCTAGTTAGAGGTCTCTGGATGACAAACAATTAAAACAGTTTAGAAACAAGTCCAGCAAAACAATAATGTAAAAGCACAGCTATAAAACAAAAGAATCATACATAAAATATAATTATGTTAATAATCTAAACAGCTGAGGGCGACAAGATCGTCCTTGTAGAGTTAAAACAAAATGCAACACCACAGTAATTATGATATTACTAGGAAACATTTAAACCAATGTTTAGAACAATTTTAAAGAACCCGGGAGAATAAAAAAGGCTGAGCCTGGCACCAAGAAGACATTAAAGTTGTATTACAGAGGGCAGAACTACCCACCAATCTCCAGGATGGCTAAGCAATGAGGCAAAAAGAAATAACTGAATAAATATTTTGTAACAAGCGGTTACACAAATGCCACTTGAAGAAACACTAGACAGGCCAAGGGCCATGCTATACAACAAAAGCAACAGATTCAGTCTCCCAAAGACAAAATTACCAAGGCACCAAAATGCCTTGGATGGGTGAACTCCAAGTTGGGATGTGTAAAAGTAGCATATTCAGAGAGGACAAGAATCCTTTTGAACCCAAACAGGAAAGCAGCCTGAACATGACAACGACCTTATTGCTAACTGTTGCTCCTGCTAAGGCACAGCTATCAATCTTCTAGGACAGCCTTCCCCCAACCTGGTGCCTTCCAGATATTTTGGGCTACAACTACTATCAGCCCCAGTCAGCAAGGCCAATGGTCAGGGTTTTATCAATCCAAAACACCTGCAGGGCACGAAGTTGGGGTGGGGGGCTGTTGCCGTGACTACTGCAAGGGGGGACAGAAGTCCACGTAGCAGTTATACAAATGTCTACAAACCGTAGTAATCAGACCAGACTAGGATTCTGTTGATGTTTTGAAGTTGTACTACTTTTTGGGGGGGGAACGGACATGGGGCTTTATAGTATAGCATAATTCTGGTTAAAGGAAGAAAAAAAAGTAGGTTTCTAACGTGAGGCTGCAATCCTAACCAGATCTACTCAGAAGTAAGTCCTATAGAATTCAGTGGAGCAACAGCCATGAGATACGTTGGGCTGAGAGTTAGTGGCTGACCCAAGGCAGTAAGTGAGCAAAAAAAGATGGGTAAAGTAAATTTTAAAAATGTCAAATTGCACATGCTCAATGTATTTTTGTTGCTGTTTATCAAGACTTTGAGTGTGTTTTTATACAGTTGTATATGTTCATTATGTTTTTAAATATTTTAAAATATATTAAGTTGCCTACTTTTGTTGGTTTTACTCTTGACTTGAGTTCTTTGCATGGTTTAGGGTTGGCACTGGGGGAGAGGAGGGCTCTTGTACCTTTAACAGCTGTGTGGCAGGCAGAAGTTAAACAGAAATTAAATTAAGCCTTTCCTAGTATGGAAATATAATTATTGGGAAAGCACCTGTTGACATTCTGTCTGTTAGACATGCTATTACTGTCATATGGAGCTTCCTGAGCCGAGTGCTGAAGAGGAGGCATTGTTGTATACAAGCGGAACACTTAAAAACAGAGTCCAAATGCCCTGGCATCAACAAGGCTCTGTTCACCACTCTGTGTGGTTTACTTTTATCTTCTTCCTTTCATTTCTTTCAAAATTTGTTAAAAGTTGTTTATATCACTGTAACCAGCCCTGGGACGTTCTGGTGAAGGGCAGGTAATAAATATCATCATCATCATATTTGTTCTTGTAATTAATAAAAAGTGACATTATTTAATGCTTCATTATGTATTTTTGCAGCTAACAGAGACTAAAATTACAACAATTAGCATGTGGTGGTTGTGAAAATTTTTGAGGTAACAAAGGGGGTCCTGTACTCATAAAGACTGGAAACCACTGCTTTAGATCCTGAGGCCAGGGAAGTTGTAGAGTGTTTCCTGGGCTGCTATCTTGTGGTCTGCTGGTGTAAAAGAGCACCTGGTTAACTGCAAAAAGGAACCATCACAGGAGTTCCAAATCTGGACAATATTTGTCAAACATCTAAGCCACATTCACACTATACATTTATTCCACTTTAAACAGTCAAGGCTTCCACCAAAGAATCCTGGGAAGTGTAGTTTGTTAAGGTTACTGAAAGTTGTTAGGAGATCTCCTTCATAGAGCTACTATTCCCAGAGTTCCCTGGGAGAAGGGACTGAATGTTAAACTACTCTGGCAACTGTAGTCCTGTGAGGGGAATAGGGATCTCCTAACAACTCTCAGCACACTTCACAAACTGCACTTCCGAGGATTCTTTGGGGGAAGCCATGACTATTTAAGTGGAATAATAGCAGAACAAATGTACAATGTGCCATTTCGGCACCAGGTCAAGACTTTTCTCTTCTCCCAGGCATTTTAGCATGTGTTTTTAAATTACTTTTTAAAAATGTGTTTTAAATTTGTATATTTGTTTTTAATGTTTTTAATTGTTGTAAACCGCCCAGAGGGCTTCGGCTATGGGGTGGTATACAAACAAACAAACATGGCCTTAGTCAATTCAGGGCCCACTGACTGGTTCACTGTCAGGTGAGCTACTCCCCTGGAGTCTCAAATTTGCCTTCAGAAGTCAGGGAGGAAGTAGAAAAATTGGTTCTTGAGAATGTGCTGGGACTGGATTCTTCCCTGTCTGTTTATCATAAGGGTTGGTGCTCATGTATTCTGTGCAGATTGGAATCTCTTTGCTGTGGAAACTTGTAGCAAAGGGCTCGAGTTGGATGGATTGTCCATAGCTCCAGAAAGTTTACTGCAGCACCAAGCACTCTGGGGCCAAGACTTTCCTGCAAAGTGCTCCCTAACAGGCTGTCATGTGTTATTACCATAACATTGGGTAGGTAAACCTTGAACAACAGTGTTTTCCCTGAACACCAGCCCAGAGGTATGCTGGGGAGGGAACGTGTCACGTTTCCCTAACCATGTATTTGCTTCCCACAAAGGACATGAGATTTGTAATATGCAAACAATGCAAATTTAATTTCCTCTATCAGAAAATTGATTAGTACCTTGACTCTCTCTTTCTTTTCCTGCTTAGGGCGACTTTCTTTTCTAAAAACCTTTGTTCTTTAAGCACATCCTTGATGCTGGCACCACTGGCTTTCAGTTCAAGTCCTCTGGCAGAAGACTCTTCCAAGTTTTGAATGCTTTTACCTAAAATGACACAGTAAAGTCTTAAGCAGCAGTGTTTTGATATTATTATTTTGGTTGCGAAATGAAATAAATTGTTTGCTGAATACTAAATTAGGTTTTCCACTCTTTTGCTAAAAATGCAATTAAATCACAAACAGAAAACACAAGAAGTACAAGCCAGCACCTTGATTTCCATTTTTCAAAATGTTTGTTTTTTCTGCAGCTTTCTGTTTCCGCTTTTCTTCCAGTTTTTCTCTGTTAAGCCTTCTCCTTAAGAGTCTCTCTTCTTTTTCTCTAGCCTGAAGGTTAAAAAAAGGAAGAGGGGTTAATATGATGGGATCCAAAGCAAAGTGTGTGCATTGTTTTACTTCCCCCTTGCAGCAACAGCCCCTACATCTCCTCAAAAAGCTCCCCTGAAGGCTAGGAGACCACCAAATTGCATCCAACGAGGTCCGAGGGGCTGCTCCAGGTAAAACCTGGAAAACCAACTCCTGCCATGCACAGGTTTCTCTAGAACCTGGCTATATATTTTAAAATAATTGAAATAAACTCAAAATATGTTTAAAACATCTAAACAGTCTTTTACTTCTATCTCATGGCTGCAAAGTAGAGGGCCAAATTAGTTGTCACCAAGCAAATTAACTTTGGATACAGCTTTTAATCTATTATGAAATGCAAAACAAAACACTCTTCAATAAATCAATGTACTTGCAGTAATTTAGTGTATCAACACAAAAGTTCACCTTATGCAGAAACTGAAAATGCTTATTTGTTTTCTTAAGTTTCTCTCCATAAGGCTACTGGACATAAGAATACTAGAGCTTAGTCTCCAGAACACTCATTTTGAAAAAACTGGAGGCGAGGAGAGGATATCATTAGGGAGGACTGACTACTACATTAACAGGCAAGAATCTCAGACAAGAGCCTCTAAAATGATGAACAACAGCCCAGAACTGTGCCAGTATTTGTTCGAAGAGTTGTAAAATAGGTCAAAACCAAGGACAGAAATATATTTCATTCTAAGGTATGACAGAGGATGGACAGTGGTGCTATCATTTTGCTGTAACTCATGTTTTACTGTTATGAGTTCCCAATGATGCAGTGCATAATTCCAGTTCAGACAAATTTGTGCGTAGGGCCACAATGGAAGGCAAAGATCCTTATAGGAAAATTATTTCAGAAATGGTGATGGGGAAATCGTGACTGCTTGGCTTGAGGGAAACACCTAAATCTTCATCGGACACCATCCCTAGAATCTGATGTTTTAAGAAAAACAGATAAGCAGTTCTTTAAGCTAGCAACCTCAAAACAAGACAGATGGAACACATGTACTGCATGACCAAAGATAAGCTAATGTTAGAAAAATTATTTCAGATCAGTACTAATCCTGAGAAGTCACAGTACTTCTTGACTGAGAAAGCAGAGTATATTAGCAACTCAATTCTAAAAAAACTTCTGGGTAACTGGCTGGCACTTCTTTCCATCTTTGTCCATAACTAGAAAGAGCTGCCGCACATCATCATTTTATGGATACCTGGATTCCAGTTATAATGCATCTAATTAAAGAATATTCTAATTTAGGTTTCTGAGAGCAAAAATATACTTTTGGACTGACCTATGTCCATATGACTCAGTACAAGAATTGTCTGTCCACTTGACTTTCACCGTACCTGCAATTTCTTATCTCTGAAATTACTACACATTGTACTGTACTGCCAATCCGAATTGTTTTCTTTTTCCTATTCTCATTTGTTTACAAAAGAAATGTTATTTTTGTTAAAAAAACTAATCAAACTTACAACAGACTGGCGCCGTTGCTCCACTGTTCGTTCATCATCAGAATCACTATAATACTTGGAATAGAGGTAAGGCTTATGGACGTAAGCATGGCGCCCAGATTTTGTTTTTTTATCATTAGCCCCATCAGCCTCTGGCTTTGTTTTAATCTGATTGTGTTCTTCATCTAGAGAAATGTTGAGACAATGAAGGTTACAGGGATAGGGAACTTAGTGATTTGCAGAGGTTGATCGACTCCAACTCCCATCAGCATAGCCAATGGTCTACATCTGGAGGAACACAAGTTCCCAACCCATGCCTTAGAGGAAAGGTACATTTAAAAGTCAGGTTTGGGTTGGGATACAAGGTTCAGGCAGAGTGACCCATGAACTTTTATGCCCTTCTTCCTGCCCCTTGTGCCCCTCTTCAAAATCTGATATTGATAGGCAGGATACCATCTGCTGTAGCTGGAAGTGAAAAACCAGCAACCTTTAGCAAATTCAGAAACACTCCGTGCTTACAAATGCTGCTTAAAATTCTAGCTTTCTTTTTTCCTATCTAAAATTAAGAGAGCATTTAAAATGAAAAGATCTGTTGGGGGTAAAAACTTTTAAAAACAAACCAACAAACTCACAACACTTAATACCCAAGTGTCATGGGACAAGCTGGAACTTCAAATGGAAATTTCATTATCTTTACTGCCAAAGGATTCTGGGAACTGAAATATTGTAAAGGGATCTTACATAGAGTCCAGAGATCTATCAACAATTTCTTGACGGAAGCTATGAAATGGTTTAAATTTGTGATATAGCATAGGCACAATCAGTAAAAATAGAGAATGTATTATTTTAGCATTTGTATACAGTGCCTGATAAACACCTCACTTAGATTATACCATGTTCTTTTATTAGATGACATGGGAACAATGAAATTATAAAGGCGAGCCTAGCAATGGGATACAGATTAACTTCTAAATTTTGAACCCACAACTCTGCATTATTCAAACTATACAGAAAACAGCAAATTTAACTCTACTCCATGAAAATAGGCTTGTATGTGTGATGGGATGTAACATCTCTACCACTGAATTGTTTACTTTGCTTCCCAACACAGCCGATGCCAGCAACCAAGAGGTGGAGGGGGCAGGCAGCAGGGAGGCCAGCATGCTGTGGGTGCACCAGTGGGAGCACTGGATTGGCTCGCTGCTGTACCCATTCCACCCCCACCCCTTCCGGATACTGGTAGCAACCTCTGTGTTGAGAAGCCAGGTAAGCAACATCACTCTGCTAGCTGCTACTGCAAACTGACATAATTTCTTAAATTCCATACTGACATCAATGCGCATAAGCTGCTTCAATGGAGTCAGTATCCCTACTGCCCTTTAGGCGATAATGATAATGAAGGCCTAGCACGCACAATGTAACAAAGCCACAGCTCTTTGTCCCCTCCTCTCACATGCAAGTTTTCCCCATTTGCCTGTGCTTGTGCTCAGTGCCAAGCACTTTCTTACATTTACTCAGAGAACTCTAATTTATCAGGCTCCCAAACTGCATTTAGGAGCATGCTGTTGTTGTTATGTGCCTCCAAGTCGATCATGACTTATGGTGACCCTATGAATCAGCGACCTCCAAGAGGATCTGTCGTGAACCACCCTGTTCAGATCTTATAAGTTCAGGTCTGTGGCTTCCTTTATGGAATCAATCCATCTCTTGTTTGGCAGCATACCTAGGTTCTTTTTAACCCATTTAAGTGACAGTCTCATGGAAAGCTAAACTTAGAGGGGATTAAGAGTAATTAATGTAGGCAATCTTGATGTCTGCCCTGGTTAAGCTGTATGGTTGCACTGGACCTATACAATAGAAAATATTCACCCTAATAATATTAACATTTCTTTTGAAAGCAAAATGTTAACAGTTTGCTTTCTTCTGGCTAGGCAATGAAACTCAGTCTAGATTTAGGACTGTTACCTTACCATCAGAAACTATTTCTCCTTCTTCTGTGCTGTCTGAAAGTACAACTTCCTCTTCACTCTGTTCTTCAAAGGAAGAAAGATCACTGGTGTGTACAGAGCTAACAGTGATATCACTGAGAATGTCCACATCGGAATCCTCCAGAACTAGTTCTGAAAGAAAGAAAATTTCTTAAAACATCATCCAGAGTCCCTTAAGCACCAGATGGAAAGCTGCTTCTAGCCTCTTAAACATTTGCCATCAAATTGCAGATCAAAGACCGACTCTGCTTTTAAGTACACGTAAGCCACTGAATGCTACCATAAATATTGGCTTTCTAACAGCATAAACTTTCTACAGAAATCAGAACCTTAACAATTCCATTAGCTTCCACCCTCCCATATCGTGTATCATCTGTGTTTTTATACCTTCTTTTGTATTTTCATTTCCTTTGTGCTTACTGCTGCTCTTTTCCACAGCTGAGTATTTTACGGATTCTGTTTCTCTGTCTTTCACAGCCTTTTCTTCTTTTGCCTTAAGATCATCACCACTCTTTTTCAAGTGGTCTATCTTTTTCTCCGATTTTTCTTTTTTGTCTTTTTTCCTCTCTCCTTTCTCCAAGCTCTCTAGTTTTCTATCACTTTTGTCCATCAATTTACTTTTCTGTTCGTCACTTTCCTGCACAACTTCCTTGCTTGAGTTTACCAAACTGTTAATTTCTTTTGACACAGTTTTTCCTTCTTCACTTGAAGAAAATAAATTATCTACATCTTCAGAGTTTGATACTGGTTCAGAGCTTTCTTCTATAGAGTTACAAAGAGGTTTATCTCCATCTAGCAGATCTTCCACATTCCGGTCTTTCTCTATACCACTGTCCATGCTCTGCTGAGACTGGAGTTTTTTTGAAACTCTGTCATTAGTCTTTGCATTTGTTGTTTCTGTGGAAGCCCTGGCTGCACTTGCTTCTTGGTTTAGAGAAGTTATCGTTTCCAAAATGGACATGGCATCATTAGCTACGTTTGTGCTTGGAGCGGCAGCAGAAACACCTTCAAAGTAGAGAAGTAAACAGCAAATAACATTATTAGTTACACACAAAGAATCTGCTCTTACATTTATGTCTCTCAGATGCTAAAGCAAGAAGGATCTCTCTCCTTCAGGGAGAACTTAACGAAGTAAAATTAATTGAGTGTTCCATACGTTGCGGCAAACTAGCAGATGATGCCTATTGCTGGTAATTTTTAAGATTTATTTTTGGGGAAATATTTTCTGCCAATGTAGGCTTAACAACCTGTGTGAATGTAAGAGGGATTTTTTTTATATAGTTGGCATTTAATGCAGGAAGCTGCCTTATACCAAGCCGGACCATTGGCACATTTAGCTCACTAATGTCTATTCTGAATGGCAGGGTTTCACACAGGGAACATTCCCAGCCATATCTGGAGATGCTGGGAAATGAACCTGGGACCTTGTCCATGCAAACCTGACACTCTACCGCTGAGCTAAGGCCCTTCCTCAAGCCCAGGAAATGTGGGGCAAATATTGCAGAATATATTTATTTATTGTATCCCACCTTTCCCACAAGAAGCTCAAAGTGGTGTACATTGTTCTTCTCCCTCTCCTTATTTTATCCTTACAACAACCCTATGAGGTAGGTTAAGCTCAGTGACTGGCCCAAGGTCACCCAAGAAGTTTCATGGCTGAGCAGGGGTTTGAGCAGCACAGCTTCCTTTCCTCCTCCTCTTCCCATGGCCCCCCCAAACCTCCAGAGTAGATTTGGAAAGGATGCAGGGAAAGGATCAAATTTGCTCCATTGAGCAAATTGAAATCCTTGCAGTAACTGAACTACTTTATTGGATCCTATTCCACAGTATGTTACCACAAAGTCAAAACTTGCTGAAATGATAAGATTAAGAGATGGAAGACAAAGCCACAGACAATTTGAGAACCTTTGGTTCCCTCTTAGTAACTACATGAAACAAGAGTACAATTTAAATTATTTAAGGCCTTTTCATTGCTGTTAAAAGTTATAAGATTAAACAATATACATATAACATTTTTTAAAAATTATCCTATTCCTACATTAAAATTAAGATTTTAATGTGCTATGACATTATAAATTTAGTGTATATAAATGTAGTATGCCAATACACTTCGTGATTTATGTGTACGTGTGTTTGTAAGCTTATAAAATAAGTAAGTAAATAAGAAGTAGGATATCCCTCACACTCTTGTGACATTGAACACCAAACACTACCAACTCTTTCTTGACTGCATACAGCTGTAGTTTGTTAATCCTACTGAATCATATGAGTCCTGGCACCCTCATAAAAACAGTTGATCCTTGGGGGAAATTACGACAGTTACTCAGGATTCAAATCAATTTCAAACTTTTTCTATGCTGGAGGATTGGTAAAATTGCACCATGAATACTTAGTCTCCTTGAAATTAAGTATATGTGGGATTAGGGAGGCTAACACCCAACTTCCCTTCCTTAGTATCTTTCCAGCTTGCTTATATGGTCAGCAAGCCCTAATTTCAGACTTGACAGTGCATCAGTTTTGTCAGGAGCAATGGAAATAAATACCTTGCATCAGGACAGAAGCATCTGTTTTTTCCTCAGGTGGCGTTGGGCTGGGACTGGCCTCCTCTTTGTGATTTAATGTGGCTAAAAACTCATGGACAGCCTTCTCTACCTGCGGTCTGAATATGTGGTTGATCTTTGGATCGACAACTTGAGAAATTATTCTGTCAATTCCAGATTCTAACATTCCAGATCTGAAACAAAGCAGCAGCATAAAAGGGTATCTTTTTGTCTAGGAAGTTCTCCTCATGTTGATTTGTATATGAAGATGATGATGGCATTAATAATTAGAACACATTTCAATTGTGCAAACTTCTTCATATATATTCTTGGTGATCCCAACTACAATATACGATAGTCCAGATTCACCTGCATATTACAGGGTGTGCAGGTGTGTGAGGGTGATTGAGAGTGGCTAACCAAATACCACACATATCCAGTTTGTTGTAAAGGCAATGTTTGAAATGGGATCTTCCTGGTTGATAGCTCTCTTATAAAAAGTTGCAAAGTTACTGTATTTATTTTTGCAGCGGCGGGGGAAGAGGGAGGTAGACTTGGGTACCAATCATGGGGATGAAGATGCCAAAGCACATACAATGAATACAACCTAATGATACAATTTTTTTCGAGTTGATATAAATACACCTCTCTATTTTATAAGCTAGTCAGTCAGATTTTCATTGTTAGACAATGACGATTACAATATGATTCACACAGACAAAAAGATGATAAAGTTACAACATATCAATTTTTAGAACAGTTTTGGGTAAAAAATTAGCCTGTAACTTTTTTGCTGTTAGGGCATATAAAAAGATGTTATGGGTTGTTATAAGTAATAAACTTGTCTATATCGACCAACAATCCTCTAATTCTGAAATCATCTGACTGATCTTCTAAACAATTCTGAAAGGAATAGAAGAATATATACTAGAATGAACTGCATAAATGGCAATGCAGGATATGGTATGCAATGTCTCCGATATAGCCTGACTGGTCATTTGCTGAAGCATTAAAAGAATTTACAAGTCAGATAATCTGTGGACATAATTTGAAAGTATTGTACAAAGGAAGCTGGCAATCCCAAAGCAAAGCACACTGGTGTTTCTTTTGAATAAGAAAAAGTGGCTCATATTCACAAGAGGAAGCAATTTTAATTGCTCGCTGAAAAGCAGCAAAAGCAGCAATTTTAAAAATAAAGTCTCTCACAATGTTGTGCAAACCTTGCATGCTGATAACTAAGATATATATTGGGTAGGCTGAATTGTATTGCTAATGGCCTTATTATGTTAGAGACAAGAGCTTATCATAGTAAGGCACGGATTCATTTCAGGGTTGATTGATTTAAACCAAGACACACAAAATCAGTAATTTTAAAATTTTAAATTGATTTAAAAAATTTAAGCGGTAGTAAGTTTTTTTAAAAAAATAACCTGGTTTAAAATGCAACCTGAACTTAATGCAACCATTAGGTTTCATATGTAATACTAAGCCAAATGATGGCGAAGCATCAGTGAGTGAGTGTGCAAGTGCATCCGCCTACTGCTGCTCCATTTGGAGCAAAGCCATTGTTTAGCTTAGCATTATGACTGAATTCAGGCTTGTGGTTTGTCTCTCCTACTAAGCCAAGAACAAACCTTGGCAACAGCTTATGGTTTGTCCAGGTTTGGATGTAATGTCAAGCCAAACTATATCGTTGTTCTAGTTAGCATAGCAGCAGCAGGTCCAGGAAGGAACGAAACAGCTATGATTGTCATTCCACAAACTCACACTTAGTTTTGTTTATGTTTAGTCATGGTTTGGCTTAGTGTTATGTGTAAACCGAGCCATTGTCTCTTAAAACACAATTCCTAGACCTCTTGTGTTCTTCTGAAAGGTTGCTTATCTTTGTAAAAGAACTGTGGAGGAAAAACTTAATATAGCACAGTACTTTCAATGTACATATATTATGGCTTTATACTGGGGGCAGGGACTGGCAAGTCATTACAGGCATCATCCTCTAAAGTAACTACCTGATGCCTGTGATAGGCTCAGTCAGTATTCCAGCTGTAAATATTTGTAACTACCTAACAACAACAAAAAATAGGTATATATATATAATGAAGAATACTAATCTGCCTAGTAACTACCACCAGCCCTTGTTTTTGGTTAAGATTACCAACTTTTTTATGCAATGGGGTGGGGCAGGGCTGTTTCAGGAAAAAAAATTGTTCAAGAAAAATACAATCCTTGTACTGTATGCATACCATAAGAGTAATTTTAATGCAGTTTGACATGAGCACTAAGTGGTTTAAAAATAAGGAATATGTTGCATATCGTTTTCCTAAAGTAATCACAGCTAGTACTTGCAACAAAAGGTTGCAGTGTGAAGCGGTCCTGTTCAATTTTCCAGAAGGCCACGACCTTTTCCAGGATACTCTGTTATATTCCCCACCCCCTGCAAGTCAGGCAGCATTCCATGCCCACTAAACTAGCAAGTCATCATAGGTTTTTCTCAAACAGCAGCCTCTCCCCTCCCCTCATAAGCCAAATTACTCTTGAAACTAAGGAAGTTTAAATTTATGATGTGCCAGAGTGTTAGCAGATATTTAGACCCTGCCTAAGCAGCTTCTGGGACCGCAGCTTCTCTCTAGTTTCTCCCAATACAGCTATTACAGATCAGTCACACTTTAGGCATTACTAGATTTGTTAAGGCTGAAACTTACTTGAGAACTTGTTGCCTAATATTATTTCTCAGCTGATTCTTGTTCAGGTGAGGACTCCAAGTATGAGTTGCTAGATGGTTGGAAACAAAGTTGTCCACCCGCTGCCTTAAGTTCTGATAAGCAGGCTAAAAGGGAAAATGAGAACACTTTGCGTAACGCTTGGCATTCACAAGATTAAAGATTCATGCATGGTATCTGACTAAATCATACTTGAGTAGTCTTGTTGAAATCAATGGACTTAAACTAGTCACTAACTTGATTTCAATGGAGCTATTCTGAGTATGAGTTTGATACCACACTACAGATCGCTGGTTCCCAACCTGGGAGCCTTGACCCCCAGGGAGCCTGCAAAGTAATCCAGAGGGGGCCGCAAACAGTAAAGAAATGAATTATTTATTAATTTTCTAAAAAAAGTCTTCTCTCCCTGGCCACTGCCTGCTCCCCACTGCTGCTGCAGACACCTCCCACTTGCTCCAAATGAGGGGGGGCTTTTCCCTAAAGCGCCAGAGCATCTTTCAGGTGTGCCGAGGGTAGGCATCTGCCTATAGAACATGTGGTAGACACCGTAGGAGGCTGAGGGCGGAGCTACCAGGAAAAAGGGGATTACTATCACCAACTCCCGTCTGCTCGCACTGCTGCTGACGCTCTTACTTAGAATGAGAGGAGAGGGCTTTTCGTGAAGCAAAACGAAGCAAGGCTGCAAGGAAAGGCTACATTTCCCCTTTCTCTCTGGCAGCCTGCCTGCCTTGGCTCCTGCTTTGCTGCCACCTCCTTTTAAAAATAATTCTTATTTGCGAGGTCACTCCGATCTCACCTTTGGCCCAGACAGAGCTACGGAACAGTGAGGAAGCTCAGGACTTCCTTGCGCCCCATCTCTCAGGCTGTGTGTGCACCAGCGTCCCCCCTTTCTTCCACCTACATTCCACCTCCTCAATATCTCTCTCCAAGATGCTGTGGCAGTTGAGGGTTTGTCCCCTCCCGCATGCCCAAATGCATGCAGGCTTGCAGGAGGGGCAGGTGTGTTTGTGTGATCTGTGATCTGTCTTCCGCTCCACTCTCATTCCCCAAGTGCACACTAACCAAGCCATCAGTTCTGATGATCATCCCAAGGCCTGAAAGCACCAACCCCCTCCTCACTCTATCCACCCTTTTGTCTTCACAATCTAGCACCCCCACGACTACCATATTGCTGCTTCTTAATGATAGTGATGATTTTAAAAAAGCTAAGCAGGTTGGCTGAGGCTGGGGTTCACATACTGCAGCTGAAATGTATTTATCTATTTAATTATTATTGCATTTACATCCTACCTTTCCTCCAGGTTGCTCAAGGTGGTGTACATGGTTCCCCCCCTTTCCATTTTATCTTTAAACCAACCCTGTGAGATAGGTCAGGCTGAGAGACTGTTTCTGGCCCAATGTCACCCAGGGGGCTTCATGGCTGGGTGGTGATTTCAACCTGGATCTTAGTCCAACACTGTAACCGGTGTTCGGAGACAGGACTGTACATCTTCAGACTGTGTGTGTGTGCGGGGAAGGGGGATACCAATTTGATTGGATCTTTACATTAAGAGTCACAGATTTTGTTGAGCTTACAAAGGGGGTCACATACTCACAAAGATTGGGAACCACTACTACAGATTAAAGTGATTCAATTAGAAAAGGGCAAGGAGATACACAATGCACACCAGTCTTCAACTGTTGAATGGGTCTGTGACAGTATATTAATAATAAACATAAACATAACTGTGGCAGGGTTTTAAAACTTCCCTGCCAACAGGTCTTAAGCCTGGGGCAAGTCTCTCACTTGATTTATTTATTTAAAATATTTCTATCCCGCCCTTCTACCCTATAATAGGGCACTCAGGGCGGCTTACAAAAATAAAATCAAACATGTACATATATACAGACAGACTTGATAAGCTTCCCAGACACTGATTGAAAATTGCCACATTTACACATAATGCTAACCACAGTTTAGCACCACATGGAGAAGCCTCCAGGAGCCTGATCAAAGTGTCAGGCTTGCATATTGCACAGGAGAAAAATATTTTAAAAGAATCCCAGCTTAGTTTAATGTTAAAACCAGGGATTCTGGTTTAAATAATGGGTTACTTTAAGAAGCCATTTCATAATCCATGCTTTGAAGCTGGCTCGTTATGAAACTTATCAGTTTGTTTTAAACCAGAATCCATTGTGAGAAGATAACCCTAAACAGATTCTTTAAAAGTGAACCTAAACTCATCAGAAGTCCTTTTCCCAACCATGTGGGAGGCAGAGAGGAGACTGAATAAGCCTTATTCAGGCTCATCTACATAGTGCTAATACAGGGATGAGGAACACATGGCTCTCCAGATGTTATTTGGACTAAAACTTCCATTATCTTTGACCACTGGCCATGCTGTCCAGGGCCGAAAGTTGTAGTCCAACAACATCTGGAGGGCAACAGGTTCCCCATCCTTGAACTAAACCATGGTGTTGCATTACATGTGAACAAGGCCATGGCGCTAGACTCTTCCAACTGGTTTAAAAACAGGTGTCTGTGTGCCCAATGGCCTGGCTACAATCAATAAAATGTGAGAGTTCATAGCACTTCCCCTTTCTCAGTACTCAAGTGCTTCATTATCTCAATAATTTCTATTATAGACCTACATGATAAACTCCCCAGGGCAAGAGTCTTTCTTTTGGTTTTATTCAGGACACTTTTTATCCAGGATTCCTGAGGCAACATCCAAATTAATATATAATATGAAACATTAAAATTACCAAAATAAAACAAGCAGTATAAAATAGCAAAAGCAAACAACCTAATTTAAAATAAGCAACAAAACCACAGACCAACAAGATTCCATATAGCAGTGAGAACGTTTTACAACCAATTAAACATGTAGGCAAAGAGAATCTTTTCCCTCTGGTGCCTAAATGTAACTAAATAGGAGCCAGGCAAACATCTCTGGGAAAGGAGTTCCCTTACCAGGGTACCATTACAGAGAAGGCCTTATCCTCAGTCGGCACCTACATCACTTCCAAAGGTGGAGTCACCCAAAGAAGGACCTCTGAAGATGCTAATAACCAGGCAGGTTGATATGGAGGTAGGTAGTCCTTTAAATATCCTGGTCCCAAGAGATATGGACCAAAGATTAAAGGTTGTACCTGGAAACAGACAAGAAGCCAGTGGAGCAGTTTCAACACTGGCTGAATTATTGTCCATGCAGCCAGCATTTTGCATCAAGTTTTGGAGTAGTCTTCAAAGGCAGCTCTATGTATAACACATTGCAGTAATCTAATCTGGATGTTATAAGAGCATGAATAACAGTGTCCATGCTTTATTCGAGGAAGCTCACAGCAAGCATACCAGCTAAAACTGATGAAAGGTGCTTCATGTCACACTGATGCTCACTGGGCAGGTACTAGCAGCACTTCCAAGCATGAGGAGAACATGCACCTCATGCACAGTGTTATTCCACAAAGTAGCAAGCAACCATATCTCTGACAAACCACCCACCAGGGCTGTTGAGTAGGTATGTCAAACCTTCAACTCCGACTCCTCTATTTTTCTACTGTCTGACTCTCCTTCATAAATGGCAAATGTATATTAATGTATTAATATTAAAATATTGATTTCATTTTGAAGTCGGAGTCAGTACATTTCTACCGACTCTGACTCCACCCAAAATTGCTTCCGACTCCGACTGCACAGCCCTGCCACCCACAGTATTAAGATTAATCTGTATGAGCTCCATTGGGCTTCAGTTTATTAGTCCTCACACAATCCATTACACACTCTAAACTTTGTTTAGAAGTTGTTCTATCATTAGGGTCCAAGGAAGATGGCTTTAGGAACGGTTGTACAACCATCTCTTTCAAAGCAGCTGAGACCACCACCTCTCTCCAAAAAGCCAGAATCAATTGTCTCATGGACTAGATGCTATGGGCCGGGCCCTCTGTGACCCTCCAGATGTTGTTGGACTATAGCTTTCATTATCCCTATGATGAAATGTGGTGGCTGTGGTTGATGGCAGTTGGAATCCAACAATATCCTCTAGAGGACCATCGGCTCCCCATCTCTATTACAGACCATCTGAATACCACTAGTCTATCTAGTTCAGTACTGTCAGCACTGACTGCCAGCGGCTCTCCAGTTCCACACAGGGAATGTTCCTAGGTCTGCCTGCAGATACCGGGCATAGAACTTGAGACCTTCTACGTACAAAGGAAATCCTCTACTGCAGAGCTACAGCCCTTCGTCTCAAGAATACGTGAACTACTCCGATGAACAGCAACGCAACACGTAGGGCTTCTGCTATCCAACCGGGAGCTTAATTTCAACCGCTGCCGTCAGTGGCCAGCCAGGCACAGGCCTAAGCCCTGCCGGGGGTGGATGGACCCGGGGAGTAATTCCTCTGAGGCTAACTACACCCCAAACAAGCCTCCCTCCGCACCTTGGTGTCCACATCGGCCAGGCAGTCGCGGCGGAACTGGTCGAAGAGTCCTTGGCTCTTGAGGCGGTTAAGGATGAGAGACACCAACTCGGGCTCGGCGGCTGTGGTGGTGGAGGCGCCCGAAGTCCCAGGGAGCGGCGGCGGCGGTTGCGGTGGTGGAGGCGGCGGCGGCGGGGGTGGCGGCGGCGGCGGCTGTGCGGGAGGCGAGGCTGCCGCTGAGGTCGTTGCTGTGGTGGCGGCGGTGCTGCCGCTGTTGGACATGATGATGGGGGTAGCAGCACCTCCTACAGCGGCTGGTTACCGAGCAGCAACAGCGACGGAGGAAATGCTCCGCCTTCTCCTGTCTACCCCCAACCCCGGAAGCGGAAAGGAAAGCGGCCGGAAGTAGTTAACAAAGAAATGTAGATGAAAGAGAGGCGTTCTCACCATTTAGTCATTCAAATTACCCAGTCGCCCGCGAAAGTACGCATGCGTACAATAACACACACGCAAAGTTTCCCCAGTTCCGCTCTCCAAGCACCTCCCCTTGTTCATAATTCCATCCCGGGGTCGCGTCGGGATCTCCTGCGGTCAAATCTCCGCCTTGTGGTTTTCGCATTCAAGACAATGCTACGTACTTCTGTTAAGGCACTTAGAACTGTCCGCTACCGTTACATTTGATGGATTTCCCCTCCCCCTTTCATTCTTATCTCCGTGTGACTCCTGAATGAGTAGGCCATTTATGTTTGATAGCCCATCTCAACAGTGTAAAACGAATATCGAGAACGCATAACAAAACGGGTGGTGAGGAGGGCAGAGGTTTTGTTCCCCCTGGCACCTCGTATTTGGAGTGCTAGATTTCCAAATCTTGCGAGATTCATAACAAAGCAGATGTTACTGAAGGGAGCATTTCAGACCAACAGAAATGGAGCCGAAGTGCGGCCACTGAGAAAAAAGAGGAAGGTACTGGCATTCTTGGGGAAACCTTGAGGCTTGGCAGAAGTACCATAAAAATCTTAAAAACAGTTTAATGAGGACTGAGTATGTTCTGTAGCCACAGTGTGCTGGTTGTTGGTTGGAAAACTGAAAACCTAAGAGAGATGGTCAGCTTCTTTCAACTTACAGTACCTGGAGAGGGTCGTGGCTGGTTGGTTGCATTCCAGCTACGAAGGATAAACTGTTGTAACACGGCCTGGGACCTCGGCGTTAAGGGCGGGTAATAAATTAAATTATTATTGTTAATACACTGGAACATTCTGTTGCAGGTTTCATACCAATTTTGCATTAATTGCACTGATACCCATTTGTTGGGGTTTTTTTAGATAAATATTGTTACTACTGCTTGGGCCAAAGGCCATTGCAGATAGAAACAAAAGGATTAATAGAATTAAAACATAAGAATATTTACAACAGATATAACATAAAATGAGATATCTAAATACTTAAATAAAATTAACAGGGAATTTGATCACTTATAAAAATAAAATATATCTAAAATCAGATCATTTAGCAAAAATGTTAAATCAAGGCATCCCCCAAATAGGCGACTGCATTATCAGTGATAAATTTTTAAAAATTTTTAATGCCGCCAGAGCAAAAAGTGAGACCCTATAATTTACAGTGATGTCTGTATCAGACAAGAGAAAAATCTTCTCTTGCACAAAGTTAAAAAGCAGGCAAGACAAAATAAAACTCAGAAATTTAGATTGAGGTTCTGAATACAATGGACAAAAGCAGTGAGGCAGGTCTTTGATTTTTGGGGCTCCACATATACAGAGGTGGAGGGCAATGGAGTCCAAGAGTTTCTACCGTCAATCAAAGGTGTTGGCATTGTTTCGAAAGCTTGCCTAAGTTTTGAAAAGGTAAGCCTTGACAAATAGGCAGCTATTAACAGATAGGCAACTTGGGTCTTTGTCAAGTTGTATTGCAATCAGTTGCCATTTGTTATTAGTTTCATTTTAAAGTGCTGATAGTAACCTTTAAAGCCCCAGACAGCTGCTTCTATACCTAATCCTTTCAGACATGTCCAGTACTTTGTCATCTGACCTCCTTTTTCTGTTTTCTTTCTTTTCAGTTGTTTAGGTTGCAACCCTGCGACCACCAACCTGTGAGTAAGCCCTGTTGAACTCAGTGGGGCTTATTTCTAAGTAAACACATCAGGTTGCACTGTTAGTTACTTATTACATGTAAATACTCCTTTTGTTCATTATAGGATGCTGCATTGTTTCGTATAGTTGGTATGTAAATGAACAATAATTACAATAAAAGTATTTAAGAGAATATGCACTTGAATGGTTTGAGACTTCGTTTTATAAAGGACCACCTACCCATATGAACTTGCCTGGACCTAAGATTGATCTCAGAGAAACTGCCATCTAACTCACTATTAATGACAATCAAGTACTAGCAATGGGATCTCACACTTGTGAAGTTTCCTTCCCTCTCAGTAGACCCTAAAGACTTTTTTATTCTACTCAGCTTTTTAATTATTTTACTGCTGGATAATTATATGGATAATTTTATCTGTTGCTGATTTTATTTTGTTATTTGTTTATTGTCTTAAACATTTTTGTTACAAGTTCTCTTGTAAGGGCTTGCCCTAAAAGACAGAGTAGAAATAAAATAAAAAAATGAATTATTATGAATAATTAATCTGATTATTTTACACTCGTTTTACACTCAAGGTTTTTAGCAAGATTCTAAACTGGGGGCTGCCATGGATTCAATGACCTCAGTCAGGTGCACACTTGGGAATTACAATGGCCAAGACAGTTACGTGTGAAGAGTATTCCCGTCTGTGCTTCTGGCTGTATGTCAATTAAATTTAAATCTCCACACCTTTCTCCAATCATGGTTCCCTAGTTTTGTTTGATTAATCCCCCTAAATCCCCAGTTATCAAAGCTAATGGTCAGGAATTATGAGAGCTGTAGTCCAAGAAAATCTGGGGAACCAAATTTAGGTAAGGCTGCTCCAGAACATAAAACAGAGTGCAAGTCAATCAGAAACATTTCCTCTGTATGGTGAAATGCATTATCTTCTGGTGCCCATCCTCAAAATGATGTCACATTCCAGTTGCTTATGGGTATAATCCAGCCTGGTATAGCACAGTGGGAGGAGAACCTGGCTGAGAATCCAGAGTCTGTGAGTTCAAATCCCCACTCGTGTCTCCTGGGTGTCAAGGGCCAGCTAAAGATCACCCCCACAGTGAGTGGCTCACAGGTTACATGCCCTGCCACCAGTGCAGCTGTGGGCAAGCT
This sequence comes from Rhineura floridana, assembly GCF_030035675.1. Taxonomy (NCBI): domain Eukaryota; kingdom Metazoa; phylum Chordata; class Lepidosauria; order Squamata; family Rhineuridae; genus Rhineura; species Rhineura floridana. The sequence goes on from NC_084488.1 coordinate 5,794,644, forward strand.
GCATAGTCCCAAGGAGCCCAGTTGCCCCTCAGCTGGCAGTTGCGGACAAGGAAGGGGCTGGCTTGTGCAGCTGTGGCAAGCTGAGCAGGCCCTAGCCAGCTGGGGAGGACTAGCCGCAGAGGGAGGCAATGGTAAACCCCTTCTGAATACTGCTTACCTTGAAAACCCTATTCATAGGGTAGCCATAAGTTGGGATCGACTTGAAGGCAGTCCATTTCCTTTTTCATGGGTATAATCCAACCAGAGTTAGCATTTGCAAGATCTCAACAGCAATCCTAACCCCCTACTCCCCAATGTTGATAGGAAGGGAGTAGGAATGTGCATGGTCATCTCGGTGGTAGAGGCTCTGTCACAGTGGAAGCCCTGAGCTTTGCCCTGGCTAGTGGGTAGCTATCACCAATGGTTCTCCCACTGGGAGTAGCCAGCAGGAAGCCCCAAACTGGGGCATTTCAGGTTGTTGACAGGGCACCATTGGTTTTGGATCTGCTAGATTCAAAGGCCTGTGAATCCCCTGAAGGACCCAATTAAAAATGGAAAAGAAAACCACTTCCCACCATCTCCCTCCAGCCAGCAGGAGTCAGCAGTGCTTTGGATGAGTCAGTGAATCTGTAGCTCCATGCCCCTCTGGGCCTTCATTAGGATTGCTCTGCCCATCTTTTCATTGAGGTCAATTGGACTTAGCACAATAAGTTTTCCAGCTGAGTACATGATATGATAGGGATGGCCCAGGAGCTCAGTCAAACCCAGAGGAGTTGCATCCAGCCCCAAGCGTAACCCTTATCCCAAAGCAGGAACACTTAGGAACAAGCTGCAATATTTCTTAATACACTCTGAAGTCAAGTTGTGACCTTGGGAGATCATCCTTTCTCCTGGTCATTTCCCTAATTTAAATCACTCCCTGAAGCTTCTGTTGGTGAAAAGAAAAAAGCAGGTATATTTAAAAAAACAAAAAACCTGCCTTATATGGAATCAGGCCATGGTCCATCTTGCAGTTCATATTGTCTGTACTGACTTGGAGCAGCTCTCCACAGTTTCAGGCATGACTCTTCCCCAGCCCTTCCTACCTGGACTGGAGATGCTGAGAAGTGAACCTGGGAACCTGAAGGATTGTAGAACTGAACCTGCAAATCATATGCTTTAACATGTTTAGTATGGCTCTACCCATATTGTACCGGTGTTTTCCCCCTGCAGTGGATAATAGCATCTAAAATCAAAGGGTGTGGGAGAAAGGGCTAAACCCCTACCTGTACCCTACCCCTGCCATTTTCTTGACAAAATCTGACTCGCCACCATGGCTATTTAATATAACTAACCATGGATCTGTTATGTTCATTAAATGTGACCCTTACATCAACAGATTTGTAAGTATCGGGTGCTCAGACCCAAACACAGACAAATACCTAGAGGCAGGCCAGCTTGCTAAAACCCCATAGACAAGTTCCCTCATTGACAATTTACCCAGACCAAGGGAAGTCAATAGGCCTCAGAGTTTTTATCGCTGCCACTGGCTCTTCAATAACACCTCACAGTTTTTTTTCTCCATCTCATTTCAGTGATTTCAGGGCACAGATGGCATTTGACCCAAGCTTTGGGGATTGCTTATCAGTTGTATTAGCAGTGGAGCCCTTCTTGGTAGTGGACTGAAAGCAAATCATATCCACCCTGAACACTGCCCCTTTTGCCTCTTTCTCCCCTGAATTTTGAGCCTAACACTGGAGAATGCTTGTTTCAGAACTAAATAAAGATGAGGATGGGTCTGCCAAAGCTTCTGTTGTTCACACTTGGAAGGAGAGACTTTAAGAACCTTTTGCCTGTGTCTCACCTGTCGTGAGAGTCGGCCTGTGGATGGAGCCAGTGTTACTGATTCTTTATCCTTCATTCAATTCAAAATAGGCTCCAGTTAAAATTCTTGATGTTCAGAGGTGTGGGTGGGTGCTATACTTAGACTGTAAACACACTTGTCGCCAGAGCAAAGTGTTTCCCTTAGCCACACCTGGAGGGGGAATGGGTTGATCTGCCGATCAGTTGCAAAATCTCTTTGAAGCTGAATTAAAACACACACACACTCAAGCTGCTTCCTCCCAGGTTTTACAGTAAAAAGGGGCGGGGTTTGAATAGCCTTGCTTGTCCCCATTTTTAGAAGAGAGAGGTGGAGACACACTGGCACCGGAAGAACAGTGAATGTGTTTCTACTCTTAGTGTCCTAAATGTAATGAATCCCATATCAATTTTATTAATATCCCCAAACTCAGAAATATACTGGTGAATGTGGACAGTCATCCAAATGTCTGAAAAGTGGAAAAAATCTATGTTAACTGTGAATATCTTTGGCAGTCACTGGGGAGCATTTCCTGGATTTTTCAATATTCACCAATATATCTTTGGACATTCACAAAATTTGTATTTAGCTGTGAATGTCCACATTCACCAAATTTAGGAAATTCTGTATAATTATATAATCTATCATTGTCTCCTGTGTTACAGAGTCACAACTGGTCTCAACTAGAAGTCGGGCATTTAGGGTTGCCAATCCCATGCGGTGGAGCACTGTTTCAGCAGAGATTCGGCAGGCACTCTCACTTTTGACTTTCAGGCATCTCTTGAAGACCCTCTCATGCTGACAGTCCTTTGTAGTTGTTTAAGTTTTTTTTTTATTAGCCAGTCACTTTAATGATTGTCTGTATTGTTTTTAATGCTGTTTTATGTTGTACACCACCCTGATATTTTATGATATGGTGATATAGAAATACATAACACAATAAAGTATTGTGTATATACTTGAGAATTGGTGCAAGGTTTACATGATCAGGGTGATAGCAAATGTTCTCTTAAGGCAGTTCTTATGCTTCTTTATATGCCCATGGAACTGCTCTCTACAATTTGGATCATATATTGTAAATGTAAATTCAGCTTTTGTGTTGAGAATACCGCATGGGAGCTGACAGTTGGCTTCAGTCTCCCCTCTAGAGGGTCAAGAATGTTGTTGCCTATATTCCACTGTCAGCTGCTGCCTGTTTACTCACATCAGCTGCACAGTATAAAAGAGATTAATCTTCCATCTGAAACCACTGAATAGTGCCATTGGGTTTAGATGGGTTAGGCTAGACAAATAAAGCCTTTGTTCTGTATTTGCTTATGTAAATCTTGCTTGTTTATACATACTGTTAATAAGCATTTTGCCAGCAGGTGGCAATGTTTCACTTTTTTGAAGCTCTGCTCCTTAACAGTGTATCTGTGATCACCAGCAACACCCCACCTGCACTTTTTCATTGCGTAGTATATGTCTCCAAGGAAAGTAACTTAACATCTTAGGCTAAATCTTATAAGTAAAATTTGGATACTTGCCTCATTCATTTTGTTTTAAAAGCAGATGGTGTACATATGGACGTGTCTACTATATTGGATGTATTTTGATTGCGCACAGATTTTAAAGAAAGTCCCCACGTGTACACATTATAGTGTAGAAAATTAAAATGCTAATCAAACTAAGTTGTATTTAATCTAAACTTCCCATACAGCCAGAAGCATAGTGGTAAATTCAGAAGTGCAGGGTCCCTTCATGTTAGTCACAGCCATGCTCTCTCCTTTCTGCTGTGGGGTTGAGAATGAGATCCTTGTGAATGCCTTCTCCCACAACAACAGACGTCCCTAGGAGCCAATTAGCATGAAAGAGGAGAGTATTAGCTACTGAGAAGAGTCTTCTCACTGGCTGACTCACCTCCTTTCTCCCTGATTGGTTCCAATCAGCAAGAAAGGACAAGGAAGCATGTTAGTAGACTCTCCGCAGTGGCTAACGCACTCGTCTTTCATGCTGATTGGCTCACAGGATGCTGGAGACGGGACCCTGCTGGAACCCTGCTCCCGAAAAAGTAAAGGGTGCAAGACCTCCTGAGACCCTTGATGACTATGCCTGTGCACACAGCATACAATTAAAATGAATAAAAGCTATGCTAGTGCATGCCTCTTCAGAGTTGAATTCTCCAGGTGTTCAATCCCCAATTGGCTAGAATTGCCGAGGCAACAAGTACAGGAAACCATTGTCTTTTTAGGTTTTATTTCCCGTTAGTGACATCAGCATATAGATATATCTCATTGGCCACATAGTGTAGTGACATCATATCCAGTATGTGATCCCTGCTTGGTTGCATTCACCTGAGGAGAATGAAATAGAGAAAATCTTGCTAACTAAAGCTGTAAACACACTAGTCACCAGATCAAAGTGTTTCCATTAGCCACACCTGGATGGGGAATGGGTTGATCTGCTTATCAGTTGTGAAATCTCTTTGAAGCTGAATTTAAGAAACAACAACACTCAAGCTGCTCCCACCAGGTTTTACAGTAAAAAGGGAAGGACTTGACTACCGTTGTGTGCCTCAGTTTTCAGAAGACAGAGGTGAAGGCACATTGGAACTGGCAGAACAGCGAGTATTTCTATCCAAAGCTGCTGCAGGGAGAACAAACAGTCCTGTGAACAATAGTAAATGGCCATAAAAAATGTAGGATAAAGGTCTTTTTGGGATGAGGTCCCATCACTACTCTTAAGGTGACATTAAGGTTGGATTACTGTAATGCGCTCTACGTAGGGCTGCCCTTGAAGACAGTTCGGAAGCTTCAGCTAGTGCAAAACGCAGCAGCCAGACTGCTGACGAGGACCAGCCGGTCAGCGCATATAACACCTGTTCTGGCCCGTTTGCACTGGCTACCCATTTGCTTCCGAGCCAGATTCAAGGTGCTGGTTTTGACCTATAAAGCCTTACAAGGCGTGGGACCGCAGTATCTTGTGGAACGCCTCTCCCGCTATGAACCGACCCGGTCACTTTGCTCAGCATCTAAGGCCCTCCTCCGGGTACCAACCCATCAGGAAGCCCGGAGGACAGTTACTCAATCTAGGGCCTTTTCTGTAGTGGCCCCCGAACTGTGGAATAGCCTCCCCGAAGAAGTACGCCTGGTGCCGACGCTTCTATCTTTTCAGCGCCAGGTTAAGACCTGGCTATGCTCCCAGGCATTTTAATGCGTTTAATGTTACAATTTTAAATCTCTTTGTTTACTGTTTATTTATTGTGATATTTTGTATTTTTGTATTTTTAATCTTTTGTACACCACCCAGAGAGCTACTCCCTATGGGCGGTTTAAAAATGAAACGAACAAATAAATAAATAAATAAAATTCAAATCCAGAGAAAATTTAGCTAAAGAAGAATACTAAATGATGACATTATGAGCCTTTTAATTCTTCTCCCTGAAAACCAATTTTAAAGATGCCTAGCACAAAATCTCCGGGACTTATTTGTCTGTAGTTTGGCAGGTTTCTTACCCAGAGGGACCTCTCTCAGGTCTGCAATTTTCAGACCAATTTCCCACAAAACATTAGGAGAGATTAAGTGAATCCTTTCTTACCCACTCCAAAACTGTAATGACTGCTCTTGCTGGAAAACCATTCCAGTTATCCAGAAATTTAACAGGGTTCATGTCCTCAGAAGGGGTGACTTCCCTGCATGTTTCATCCAATTCTACCTCAAAATAAAATAAGTGCGTTGTATTCAACTTACTCAGAGGAGACCCACTGAAGTTGATGATCCAAAGTTAGCCATTTCCATTAACTTCAATGGGTCTACTCTGAGTAGGTCTAGTGGCATACCACCCAGTGTATTTAGTTTGATGTTCTTTAGAGTACCTTATATATTTCCAAACCAGAGCCCAAAATATATTTGATTCAATTCAAGACGTTACCCAGACTAACTTAATTTGGCCCTTGAAATTCAATACAATTTGGCCTTGAAATTCAAGCAAGACAATTATCTAGATCCTCCTTTATCACTGGCTGAGCTGACTGTCTGAGGAACAACTCCTCAAAGGCCCCATCATAATGGCAGGTTCTGAATTCTGGGGCTAGTCTATTGAAAGCTCAAACTTGCCCCTCAGCAACAAACTGGCCCCTCAACAACAAGCACAGCTGAAAGACAAGACATTGACACAGAGTTATTCTGTAGATGAGACTTTGCAGGCTCCTAGAGGCATAGACTAGTGGAACTAAATCTGATGACGATCACTAGGCATCAAGTGTGGGAAACATACTCTTAACCATATCTGCTAAGAATTCCTGTTGGCTTTCTCTGAGTCCAAGGTAAATGGGGTTAACCTTGCACCAATAGCTTCCTATGATGGTTCAGTTTTGTAAAAGAAAAACCCAAACAGCACACTACAATATCATATATATATTATTTCTACTTAAAGCTAAATGACAGATTTGAATTGCACAACAGTAATAACAAAATGTGCTGAAATAGGCTGTTAACCTGAGTTTGCCATAATCTGCAGTACCTCTGCAGTTAAAGCATCAGGGATTGCAAAGAGCTGGTTGTAATGTAGTACAGCTCCTACAAACTATTGTCAAGATTTAATGAGTGCATTTATGGCTCAAGGACAGGCATGCATGGAATACCATCTATGTTATTGCAATCCTCTCAAGCTATACCATGTCCAAACACAGATGCCACTTGCAGCAGCCAGTCAGAAAGTGTTACCTTTAATGTTTAGAGACCTTCTTTACAAGAACTGAAAAATAGAGAGGAACCTTGCAGACATTCTAATGGATAGATATGAAGTTCTTCAGAAGATGTCCTGTTATGACCATACGCAGGAGCCCATGGGCTAAAAGAGGTCCCAGAGAGGTAGATTAATGTGGGTAGTCAAAAGGATGGCCAACTTGCAGGTAGGGTCAGACAGGAGTTGCGGGACCATGGATACCTCCAAGCTGACATTTTGCTCCTATCAAGTCTCAAGCACAGCTACCTAAACTTAAGGGGCAGTCCTCATGTCTGGAGCTTTGCACTCTGTTTCTGCTTGGTTAAGTCCAGAATGGTGTGAAGCAGTAACACTGGGTGCCTCTCAGGGATAAGAGCAAGGCCTTGGGATCCATATGACATGGATGTGTTATTCTGAAGGAGAATATAGCCTGACATCTGCATAGTGCCTAGGGACCAGACTGTTGTGGTATGCCTGTATATTTTCACACCCAGCTCTGGCTGGGGTTGTGCATATATGGTATAACCACACCACTGGCAGGATCTTTGCCTGCACTTGGATTTTATGAATGGGACTAATGCTTACATCTTGTTATGTGGAAGTCAGATGACATGCACTTTTACAATTTTAATACTTTATAAAAACTTTGGTCTGTCAAATGGGGAAACTGACATCTTGGGGGTTAATTACAGGTTTACTGATTAACAAATTTTACACCCACTTGATGTCTTTTTAAAAAGACTCCCGAAAGGGAATTTACAGCAGCAAAGGAGAAGATGAGGCCCTTTACCCTCTCCCAATCTGACATTTCTTTGTCCCAAACTGTCCTTTCACAGGGTTACTTTCTTGTTCTTTGTTTATAGGCATTCGTAAAATCATATCTAGAGGGGGAAATGTTTCTTGAACAAGGGATAAGCCAGCCTTAATATTTATTTAAAGAAAACACTTGCATCAATAATAATTTATTGTATAAACCAAATCCCTTCCAAAAAATGAATTTTAATAGCCCTTGGAAACATGTACAGCAAATACACTAACAGAATCTGGTACCACTGAATTATACTCTTGCCATGTGTAGGTATTTTATTTCAGCAATATGCACGCATTAATAGCTGAATCTCATTATTTTGTGAGTGGTAAAATCCTTACACAATGGTTTCTACAGCATCGTTTTCTTGTGATCATAATTTCCTATGAAAAGACCAAATAATGGTGTAGAGTAGTAGTGAAGGATGTGAATTGTATAGCCAGGGACTCATGGGTTCAAAGCGCAGCTTGGCCACAAACATTCTAGGGTCCAATCCTCATTAACATTATTTTGCAGTACTGCTGCTTTTTGTTTGCTCGTGAATCACTTGATGAATTCACCAATGTTTAGTAACGCTGCTTCTCCAACCTTTGGTAATACCGCTGCTTCTGCCCCCATATTCTGGGATTTGTCAAATTTGTTTTAAGACACCATTTTCACTTATTGCATCGTCTTTGCTCTGTTGAGTTCCATGTGAACCAATCACTGTTATTACTATTATCAGTGGGAGTGGCTTCAGTCCTACAGAATCAGTCTGGGACCTTTCTCCACTTCTTACCTTGTCCCATCTGTAGCCTTTAACCTTGGCCTGGAGGTTGGAGTGAATCTTTTGGAAGGATGTTTTATCTTCTTAATGACTGGATGGTTGTCATCTTTTTTTAATCCTCCATTTTACTTTCAACAACTGGACAGTCATTATATATACATATATTTTTTGGTGGGACAGGGACATTACATCTCAATGTGCACTTGCATGGCTGTGCTTCATTTGGAAGCCCTTCACCCCGAAACCTGCATGTTTCCCCGGGGGGGGGGAAGGAACAACAGACAGGAATATTTGTGATTTTGCTACATTTTCCTCCCCCTTTTCTAATGTGTCCTGTACTGTGCAGTTCTCAGCAGACAGAAATCACAAAATTCATCAGCATTTTAGTGTTTTAAAGTGGTTTTAGTGCTTTTGTTTGCCACCTTGGGCTCCTGATTGGAGGAAGGGTGGGATATAAATCAAATAATAAATAAATAAATAAATGTTGCAGTGCACTTTAGGGACAAAATTGTTCAGATTCAGACAGAGTTGGATGCCACAAGTCCAATGGAGGCATCCAGAGCACTGTCTGTTCCATCTGTACTGCATCAGTTTTGATTATTTGCCGCTGAAGATGTGGACAAACTGCTTTAAGAAGTGCAGCCGACCACCTGCTCCCTTGACCCTTGCCCAACTTGACTTCTTAGAGCTAGCCATAGAAGGTTGAGTGGGTGGATCCAGAGAGTGAATAATGCTTCACTGCAGGAAGGGGAGGTACCATCTGCCTTGAAGGAGGTGGAGGTGCGCCCCTCCTTAAGAAGACCTCCCTGGGCCCAGAAGCAACAAACAACTATCTCCCAGTGGCAAATATCCCCTTCTTGGTCATGGTGCTTGAGAAGGTGGTGGCAGTTTGGCTTCATGCATGCTTGAAGGAAACTGATTACTTGGATCCATTCCAGTCTGGCATCAGGCCTGGCAGGGCCGGCTCCAGGAATGCGGGGGCCCTTGGGCATTAGCCTGCCCTGGGCCCCTCCGCTCCCCTTCCATGATCCCACGGATCGCAAGACAAGACCTTCCGAGCCACCCGCCACCCCCTGCCATCCCCCCCGCTTCACCTACCTTTCTCTGCTGTTCATTGCAGCTGTGCTCACTGCGCGTGCAGGGTTACCATCAATCAAGATGGCAGCCGAGGTTTCCGTAAGGGACTGAAGCCTCTGCCGCCATCTTGGTTGATGGCATTCAGCACGCGCATTGCTGCCATCAACCAAGATGGCGGCAGAGGCTTCAGTCCCTTACAGAAACCTCGGCCACCATCTTGATTGATGGCAACCCTGCATGCGCAGTGACCGCAGCAGCAAAGAACAGCAGAGAAAGGTAGGTGAAGCGGGGGGGATGGCAGGTGGCTTGAAGGTTTTGTCTTGTGATCCATGGCACTGCTCGTGCCGTGGATCACAGAAAGGGAGTGGAGGCCCCCTCAGGGCCCCCCCAGGGGCTCCTATAGCTGCAGCCACCCCTTAGAACCAGCCCTGAGGCCTGGCAATGGCACTGCAACTGCCCTGGTCACCTGGTTGATAACATCTGTTCATTCTCCCTGATCTCTCAGCAGCCTTTGATACTGTTGACCACAGTATCCTTTGCGAGTGTCTCAGGGAGGTGGGGATTGGGGACACTGTGCTTCAGTGGTTCCACTCATACCTCCAGGGCCACGTCCAAAAAGTAGCCATGGGAGGCTACTGTTCAGCACCATGGGGACTATTCTGTGGTATTCCACAGGGTTTCATCTTGTCTCCTATGCTATTTAATATCTATATGAAGCCGCTGGGAGATCTCATCAGGAGATTTGGAGTGAGGAATCATCAATACACAGGTGACACCCAGTTCTGTCTCTCTGTTTCATCTGAATCAGGAGGGGCAGTTCAGGTGCTAGACTGGGGCTTAGAGGCAGTGATGGGCTGGATGTGGGCCAATAAATTGAAACTGAATACTGAAAAGACAGAGGCGTTATGTGTTCAGAGTTCTCATGTCCGGATGGTGGAGAGATGGCCTGTTCTGGATAGGGTTGTACTCCCCTGGAAGAAATAGGTCTGCAGCTTAGGGATACTCCTGGATCCAACATTGTCACTGGAGGCTCAGGTGGCCTTAGTCAGTAGGAGTGCCTTTTTCTGGCTCCAGCTGGTTTGCCTGCTTCAGCCTCTTTTGGACAGAGATACTTGACCACAGTATTCCATGCTCTGGTAACTTCCAAACTGGATTATTGCAATGAGCTCCAGATGGGGCTGCCCTTGAAGACAACTCGGAAACTTCAACTGGTTCAAAATGCAGCAGCCAGATTACTGGCTGGGGTTCCCTTTAGATCTTACATAACTCCTGTTATAAAACAGCTGCATTGGTTACCAGTAGTTTTCTGGGCACAATTTAAGGTGCTCATGCTAATGATTAAAGCCCTAAATGACTTAGGTCCCAAAGACCTGAAAGACTGCCTCCTTTCCTACAGACCTTTTCAGGTTTTGAGATCTCCAGAGGGGGCTCTTTTAGTAATTCCACCACCCTCAGAAGTTTGGGGTGGTGTGGCTCAGGAGAGGGCATTCTCTGTGGCAGCCTGTAAGTTGTGGAACTCCCCACTGAAGTGTGTTTGGCAACCTCACTCCAGAGCTTGGAAAAGTTACTTTTTTGAACTACAACTCCCATCAGCCCAATCCAGTGGCCATGTTGGCTGGGGCTGATGGGAGTTGTAGTTCAAAAAAGTAACTTTTCCAAGCTCTGCACTGTACAGCTTTAGGTGAATGTTGAAGACACAGCTTTTTACCCTGGCCTTTGACACTTGAGATGTATGTTTTTGGGATGCACCCTATTTTGTGATTCTGGTTGTTTTAATGGTATATTATTTTAAGTATTTTAAGATTGTTGTAACCCGCCCTGGGACTTCTGGGTGAAAGACGGACAATAAATGCTAATCATCATCATGTAGGTACATCCATTAATGAACAAGGATTGGTTAAAGTTACCTATGTACCGACTGTGTACTCAGTGGCAAATCTGGCTTTGTCTTTGTGTAACGTGTGAAACAACTTTCAATATGGTCTTTAGCTGATTTCATATATACATTCATATCTATTTTAATTTTAGAAACAGAGATATAGATACAGATAAATTAGAGATGGACAAATATGTCATTTTCAGTTTCTTTCCATTTCTCATTTTTTCACTTCAGTTCTCCAGTTTGTGATTTTTTAAAAAAATTACTCATGAAAATACATCAACATTTTAATCTACCTTTCCCCTAATATACACATTTTTGTATGGATTTTTCCCAACATACAATGTTTTGGAGGCAAATTTCCTTAATATAATGCATTTTGCATGTTATTTTCACTAACATATGCATTTTTATACACACCTTTCCCTAACAGATCATTTTTTGTACACATTTAAAGAGCTGCATCAAAGTTTTTTGGAGAAGTGTGAATTTTGAAGGATAGCTGTGTTTCAGTTCATGTATTTAGGAAAGTGTAAATTAGATAGATTATCATTAACGTTTGAACTGAACCAAATTTCTCTCTCATCCCTGATCTAGATCTAGATATATATGCAGGTAGTCTTTAATATTTTTAGATGAAGGACACATATTTAACGTTGCTACCATCTGGGACCCACTTTTCTACAATTAGGGCCTGACTTCCTCCTTTACTCAGACTGTGTTTCTTTCTCTCTCCTACTTTCTTGATCATTCTTTCTCCTCCCTCCACTTAAAAAAAAACCTTTTCAAAATGGTGGTGATGCCACTGAGTAATCCTACCTGTGGGATTCATCCCACCAGTTTAAAACCAGGCACATCTGCTATGACTATTCTGCTGACCTTGTTATCTCTGCTGAGAATTTTCATGATACCAATTGCATTCCACAAGTGCTGAAAGGCATTCTTGTGAATAAGAAAGGGATTGGTCCATTTAATATGCCATGTGTATAGTTGGAACCTGACTATTTAAAAGTATTTCCTGTCCATTAGATGTTGGCTACTATTGCTAATCTTGAATATTCAGATATAAAAATATTTCCTTTTAATTCAAAATATTTGTTAATTCGCCCAGGTGTTTATCTTCATAATGGGAAATAGAGACTTCCCTTGGTCATGTGATAAAATAGTCAGGGAGAAGTAGAAGAAAGAGGATAATTATGCTAATAGTATGGATTTTCAAAGGTATGAGAACCAGAGCAACCAGGGCTGTGGAGTCGGAGTCGGAAGAAATGTACCGACTCCGGCTTCAAAATAAATTTTGATTGACAATTTTTTTAAAATATAAATTCAAAATGTCAAAGAAGCTTCCCATGAAGTCAGCTGTAGTTGAGCATTTCACCATAACTCAAGATGGAAAACATTTTGTGTGTCAGTGTATGACACAGGACCCAGATGAAGACAAATGCTGTGATGCCAAGATCAGCGCATATTCAGGCAGCAATAAAAAGGCTGCTATGAGAGCTTCCAATTTAAAAAGACATTTACAGCCCTTTCCAGGGCTGTGGAGTCAAAAGCAATTTTGGGTGGAGTCGGAGTCAGACAGTAGAAAAATAGAGGAGTGGGAGTCGAAGGTTTGGCATACCGACTCCACAGCCCTGAGAGCAACAACACTGTAACCTAATTGTTTCATAAATTTATGGTACACATCAGTGCTTTTAAAAATATGTGATATTGAACTTACAATAAAGGCTGTGTACACACCATAGATCTAAAACACATTTACAGCACCGCCCCAAGAATCCCCCTGGGCACTGTAATTTGTTAAGAGAGCTTGGAATCTTCGTTCTGTAAGGGGTAAACTATAGTTCCCAGGATTCTCAGGGGGGGTATGCTTTAAATGCACTATGTGTATGCAGCCCAAGAGTTACTCTTATTGTCTGTTTCTGACAGCTAGGAACTTCCCTTATAGCATGTATAGCACTGAAGCTTCAACTGGAAATGTGTTAGGATTTCATCCATTCAATCAAAATAGGATGCAACTTTTTTTCCTCAAGTCATCACTGCCAGTTATTCTGCAGAAGTGTCTAAAACCAAAATCTAGAGATTGAATCTAACTATATCAGTTAGCCCAGAGGTGGGGCTTCCCACTTTTTTCAAATCCCCTCACACCCATGTACACATACCAAGCTTCCAGCTGCCTTTGAATTTTGGAGGAATTTTAAAAACAATTTATAATGTGGCACGAAAGATCACTGTATAAATTTAAATGCTCACTAACTTCTTTGTGAGTCATGAGTTGTGCTTATAAAGAAGATTGTGATCTAAGGCTATATAGATTGTGACCTAAGACTACAATTCTTCTCCATCTGCGCACAAAAGCTGGAGGAGCTCCTTAGGGATGCTTATGGAATTCTCTCCATCCAAATTTGAGTCTGAGTTCCAAATTACCTGACCTTATTTCTTATTACTACTAGCAGAAACCAGTAATGATTTGAAACGAATGCTGATGAAAGCTAAAGAGGAAAGCACAAAAGCAGGACTACAGCTGAACGTCAAGAAGACTAAAGTAATGACAACAGAAGATTTATGTAACATTACAGTTGACAGTGAGGACATTTAACTTGTCAAGGATTATCAATACCTCGGCACAGTCATTAACCAAAATGGAGACAATAGTCAAGAAATCAGAAGGCGGCTAGGACTGGGGAGGGCAGCTGTGAGAGAACTAGAAAAGGTCCTCAAATGTAAAGGTATATCACTGAACACTAAAGTCAGGATCATTCAGACCATGGTATTTCCAGTCTCTATGTATGGATGTGAAAGTTGGACAGTGAAAAAAGTGGATAAGAGAAAAATCAACTCATTTGAAATGTGGTGTTGGAGAAGAGCTTTGCGGATACCATGGACTGCGAAAAAGACAAATTATTGGGTGTTAGAACAAATTAAACCAGAACAATCACTAGAAGCTAAAATGATGAAACTGAAGTTATCATACTGTGGACACATCATGAGAAGACATGATTCATTAGAAAAGACAATAATGCTGTGAAAAACAGAAGGGAGTAGAAAAAGAGGAAGGCCAAACAAGAGATGGATTGATTCCATAAAGGAAGCCACAGACCTGAACTTACAAGATCTGAACAGGGTGGTTCATGACCAGGGCTGGTTCTAAAAGGCGGCCTGGTTGGGCACTAGCCCAACGGCCCCTGGAGCTACAGGGGCCCCTCAGCTGCCCCTCCGCTCCCCTTCCGTGATCCATGCCCCCCCACATCCCCCCACATCTCCCCACTTACCTGTCTGCTGTCTTTTACCGTTGCCCTTAACAAAGATGGCGGCCACGGTTTCCCTAAGGTACTGAAGCCCCTGCCGCCATCTTACTTGATGGCAGAGATGTACGCGCGTAGCACGCATGCGTGCCATCAACAAAGATGGCATCGGAGGCTTCATCCCCTTAGGGAAACCGTGGCTGCCATCTTCATTAAGGGCAATAGTAAAAGACAGCAGACAGGTAGGTGAGGTGGGGGGGCTGCATGCGCACATGCGCGCGATCCCAAACACTCGCACACACCGGGGCCCAGGGCAAGCTGATGCCCAAGGGCCCCAGCATTCCTGGAGCCAGTCCTGTTCATGACAGATGCTCTTGGAGGTCACTGATTCATAGGGTCGCCATAAGTCGTAGTCGACTTGGAGGCACATAACAACAACAACAACATTTCTGGAGTAGCACCAATGAATTAGCCATCTATCATGCTTCCAGTTTTGATTTCTGAGCTTTATTCTGCACTTGTCTCACGGGTTGTTTGTTGCAGTTTTTAGTCTCCTTGTCCTTACAGTTTATAGTCGGCCACTGTGAGAACAAGATGATGGATTAGATGGGCCATTGCCCTGATCTAGCAGGTTCTTACGTTCATATGTTCACCAGTGCATCTTTGTACTGATATCTGCATCGATTAAATCACAGTTCAAAAAAGAATCCCAATGCTATCATGCTGTCACACCAGGATTCTTTTCTTTGCACAGATTTCACCAATGTGCATACTGCATATGTGCTGATACATGTTGATAAGGGGAAAAAAAGATGAATTGAAAAGTATGCCAACTGTACATGCACCAGTTCTGAAATAAATTTTAGAAATTTTGTCAAGTTAAATCAGAAGGCAAGTGAGGCAGAACAACAGCAAAGCTAATCTATGTATTAGAAACAACAGAACAATATGGAGAGAACTTGCTCATGTTTGCGTCCTGGTGTATGTGTAATGCCCCCTGGCGAAAGCACCAACTGATTCACAGTGAGGTATAGAAGGGTTGTGGTTTGCTGTGACCTACCAAGCACCACGATAGAATGGCATGACGAGGAAGAAGAAAAGATGTATATAGGGTTATAGCCTACCTCACAGGGTTGTTGCGACAAAAAATGGGGAGGTTGAACCATGAGCTGCTTGAAGGAAAGATAAGATATAAATGTAACAATAGATAAAAAAATAAATATATTTCCTCTGCACACGAAGAGAGCAGGATCGTGGCCTAAATCTGGAGAGTATAGTTAATTCACATTACCCCTTGTATGGTCAATGGACATAAATGAAATGAGGCTATATGGCTAGGCTTTTAATTTAAAAACACACACAATGAACTGTACTGTCAGGTGAGTTGTTACTGCAGTCAGACTTTCACCTTCACCCAAATTGTGAATGGCAATCTCCCTTATTTTCCAGCACACAGAAAAGAGGAGGTTTTTAGGAACACTTGTGTCTGCACCAAGCATTGAGAATTTAGGTGCATATCTGCAGCTAGTTTCAATCATATTATAGTTTGAAAGATAACAGAAGAGGAACAAGTATTGTTTCAACTTGTCAAGCAAACAACAGCATTTTGGAGTTAACAACTCTTCTACCAGGTAGCTAATATATTATACAGAACTACAAGTCAGAGCTATTAAAGAATGTGCAAAGTCCTCTCTTGAAAAATGGTACACCAATAAATAAGATTAGTTGAGAAACCAGGATGTAAAGAAACGTATTATATATAAAACTTTTAGAAGGTTGGAAAAGGTCCAGGAGATAAAGCTTGCTAGGTAGGGGAGAAATAAAGGAAATTTGGAATCCAGCCACACACTGATGAATCCAATAGGCTTTTTTCTGGGTTTTTACTGCTGTCCTTGAAAGTTAGTTTTCTCCTTGGCTGTGAAGTTATCCAGCTATGTGAAAGTGCTCACATGACGATTCCAAAAGTACGAACAGTCTGGATACAATCTGCCAGGACTTCTTCCTGTGCAAGTCCCTCTCAAATGAATGAGAATTGGGCAAGATCACACTGGTGCTCTCATTTATGTCAGCAGGAAGCACAGAAAACCTCTTATATCACCTGTGCCTAGAGATGTGAAGGCCCAGAAAAGAGAGTTGGAAATCTCATTTTTAAAACAAACTAGTTCAAGTTTATATCCAAAAAGGAACTAATTCCAGTTCATGTTTGTCCCTTTACAAGATGAACTCATTTGGTTTATATTCAGTTCGCAGTTCTATTCAAGTTCATCCAAACGATCCTCTGCATTTTTCAGTATTCAGAATGTTATGAACGTTCACTTCACCCAGAAATTATGGGAACTACTTCCAGGTGTAGTTAGAGATTTTTGAACAATTCAGAGAACTTCGTTTTAAACCTAACTAGTACATTTCAAGCATTGCCTTCACTATAGATGTATGTATATTCACCCCCCAAATTAGCTCAATATGATTGTTTTTTTAAAAAAAAGCTTGTAGCATTTTTCTTCAAAGGCAGAACTCATTGAAAAACTAAGAACTTGGACTGAAGAACTGCCAGTGACCATATTAATTGAGGTTCTTTATTTAAAATACTGCAGCATGCAAAGTCATTTACTCCAGGGTAGGGATGTGCTAGAATGCCACCCAGTTCAGATTTGATATCAAATTGTCCATTAATTTGCTTATTCTCTGTCATTGTGAATCAGATTTTTATTTTTGTTTTCTGCAGCTATTTTCAAAATTTGATTTTTTAATTTAAAAAATCCTTCTCTAAAATAGTAATATTAAGAATGATCATGTTAATGATATTTCCTTTTAAAATACAGATATTGCCTTTAAAATTATCAGTATTTCCTTAAAATATAAATATTAATATACATATTTTTGTGTGAGGGAATAAAATCAGATTGGTAAAAGCAACAGACAAAGAACAAACTCAAATCAATACCATCCTATTAGGTTGACAGAATGCTTTTGAACTGGCACCAGCCAACAGAGCTCATTCTTGCTCCAAAGTAGAATGGTGTCATTTCTGTAGTCTATTATAGAGACTGTTTGATTAAAATTTATATCCTGCCCTTCCTCCCAGAAGGAGCTCAGGATGGCAACTTAAGGATACTTACTTAAGGGTTACACACCACTAGAGCAACCACGAGAAGGAAAGCCAGGCCTTGGAGAGGGTTGAACCATTTTCTGACTTCTTGATGGGAGAGACAGGATACTGTAGCACTGTTGCCCTGGTGGTGGTGAAGATAATTACATTAGCCAAAACCTTTGCAGGTTGTGGTGATGAACTCTCCTTTTCACCTTGGCTTTTTTCCTTTTGGCAGAATAAGCCAAAGAAGATCCAGGAAATTGCACACATCCATTGATGATATTCTTTACTAAAACGTTACTTCCATTGTGGAAATCCTTGGGGCACAGCAGAGAAGCTGATCCTGTTTATGGAACACATTCCTGTTAGAGAGAACGTGGTATCTTCTGCACTTCATGAAACTCCATTTTTTTCGGACGGAAAGGAATAGTAGATAAAGGTTAAACATTTGTACAGTTTTGTAAATAACAGTTGGTCTCTCTCCATTGCCCCTACAAACCTGTAATCTCACATTCCATGTATAGTATTTATTTATTTATTTATTATTTGATTTATATCCCGCCCTTCCTCCCAGCAGGAAACTCCCGCACTAATGTGGTATCCACCAGTGGCATGGCGGTAAATTTTGAAGTGCGGGAGTTCCTTATGTCAGTCCCCATAGCCATGTCTCTCAAATCCCAAGTCCTTAGCCATGCCCTCAAGGAGAATCCAAAAATGCAGGGAGCTGTGTAAATAAATTTTATTACAAAAATGAAGGAAGAATAACTAGTTACCTGGAAATAAGCTCCAATGAACTCAGTGGTGCTTACTTCTCTGACTGCATCAGTTAAACTTACAAAACACATGAACTTTAATGAAAGATGTTTAGCCAGCTGAAATGTAAATTTAATCTTTTAATTAGAAATGCAAACAACCTTGCAAAGAAGTGCTACCATTTAAATTATTAGAGTGAAGTAACCCCCTGATACTCTAGCAGAGGAAATCATTCCTCATTACATATTTCCCCCCACTCGGCACACATATTTCCCCCCATATCTACAGTCCCCCCATGTTCCACCCTCCACTATAGCAGTGCTAGCTGCACCCCAAATATCAGCAACCTAGCAAAGCAACTGGGAAATAATGTCTAGAAATAGAAAAGCTTCAGCAAGCAGCAAGCATTCTCTATGGCTGCTGTCTGCAGTTCACTACTGTGTGTCGAAAAATCTGTGGACTAGAAGCTAATCCCACACAGACATTAGAAGAAGACTAGAGCAGGGCATTTCTGGCTTCCTCCTGAAACAAGCCAGCCAAGGAAAAAGGAAGAGGAGATGATATGTCCAGAAGCTCCCTTGTGCCTCCCTGGAGCTTTCACTATTAGCATAGCAGTTTTGGTGGATAGAATAAGCTGTGTTGGTGGGAGGAACGTTCCTCCAGCTCTACCAGCTGAGAAATCTTCTCCTTTAGGGATGTGGGAGCTGAATGATCAAATCTGCACTTCCTGAAACAACATGAGAAAGAAACATAGTGGAAAGTGTGCCTAAAAATGTATCTTAGTGAAAATGACATATAAAAATGCATTATACTGGAAGAAAATGTTTACAAAAATGTGTATATTAGTCAAAACTGTATACAAAATGTATTCAGAGAAATTTGCACTAAAATGCTGAAGAATTTTCATGAGGATTTTTAAAAAATGCAACTTGCTGCAGAAATGTAGAGAACTGAATTTAAGATTGGAAAAATGAGAAACTGAGAGAATTGAAACTGACAGATCCTTCTGTCCCTACTCTCCTTCCCTGGAACTCACGTCCCACCCTTCCACTGAGATCTTCTTCACAGGCTGCATTCAGACATGGGACTCATTGCGTTAGTTTAACTGATTAAAATGATAGCACTTCCATCCCAATTTCTAAAATTCCTTTCACATGGCAGTACCTGTTATGTTAAAGAACTGTGGCTTTTTGGCTGAAATACTGGCATTTTGCGCAACTGTCTTTCAAGCTGCAACAGTGTCTTGTTTTCATCCCTCACCTGTTATACACATGCACACTGTAGTTCCCCCATAATTCACTGCTTCAGTTGGTATCTGAACACAGGGGTGGGGAAAAAGAGGAAGGGAAGCCTATGCCAGTGCAATTTTCATCAGGCAAAAAGAATTGGCTTGTGCCTAAAGGGGAGGAACGTGTTATATGCTGGGATGCCAATCATGTGAGCTGCTGAAGCTAGCACAAATCTCCCATGATCTTCTGGTTTCCAGACTTGCAAATGGATTATTTCTGGTATTATTTATCATGAAAAGTAGTGCTAAATTTCTGCTATATTCCACTAGATTCTCCGGTTCCGGTTTCTTATCTGGTAGGACGTGTCCTTTGTTTGCTCCGTACTTGATCTTTCCTTAAAACTTTAAACATCTTTTTAATCGCTCTCAAAAGTCCAAACCTCAATAAGGAAACAATTTTGCACTATAGTATCTACCAGCCTTTGGGCTGAGGAGCTGATAACCTCCAGCTTTTCTCCTTATTTCTTCTAACTCCCACACACTAGGAGTGTATGCTTTCTACCATAACTTTGAACAGAAGTTAATTACTGTCAAAGGAGATAACAAATAGAATTATAATAGACTTACAAACGGGCTCTTTCGCTACTAAGGAAAGATGCAGCAAGCTGCTACCTCCATGTCGACAGCCCAAACAAAAATTACCAACTTCTTTCCCATGCAGTCTCTGAAACAAATCTCCTACTCACAACAGCTTCATGAAGCCAACACAAATATTCCAGCTCTGGACTTTCAGCATGAATGGTCTCTGGATTGTGGGAGATTTGCAGATGACACCCTGTCCATCCAGACAACAAAATCTTTAGCTGAGGAATTATTAGATGCTGGTTTCAACTCGAATATGAAAGCCATATATGAAGAAGACTTTTACTCAGACATGATTACAGTTGATTCCTACCAAACACTGGAGGAACAAATACCGCCATCTAGTGAGAGAAATTCAAAACAGACCAGCTCAGCTTTGGAAGACGTGGAAGATTCCAATTTAATAAGACATTTGGCACTGCTTGAGGAAGTCAAGCTGATCAAATCTTACTTAACAGAGACTAACAAATTACTCACGACCCTGGTACAAGCCTTTGGAGCCAAACTAAGTAACAACAATGATGCATCGAACCTATCCAGGGAGGCAAATGTTGGCTCCAAAAGAAATGATAGCCTTACAAAGACTTCCCCCTCATCTCATTCTCTCAGTAAGTTACTTAAAAAATCCAAAAACATTAAGAAGACTAAATCAATCCAATCTAAATCATTGAAGCAAGCCAAGAATTTTA
Source organism: Rhineura floridana (assembly GCF_030035675.1). Lineage (NCBI taxonomy): Eukaryota > Metazoa > Chordata > Lepidosauria > Squamata > Rhineuridae > Rhineura > Rhineura floridana. The sequence goes on from NC_084488.1 coordinate 5,815,346, forward strand.
ATTTTAAACCTTTATTTAAAGTCCTAGATTCCCAAACAAGATCAAATCACTCCAAACACAAACGAAAAGGCAAGTCGGCCAAACATATCACCAAGCAACCTAATATAACACCTGATATAAAGAACAAAGGATGTGATACTGACTATAACACAACTGACACAACTGATACATCATCTTTGACGTCTACGACTTCATCTATCAAATCTAATATTCATCCAGGTCACTTCAAATTTCCCTCTTCTCAATGGAATTTACTACTCCAAAACACAAAGCTGATCATATCCTACAAGCGGCCTCTTCGAGGTAAGAATCCTCACTTTCCAAGTATCCCTTTCTTGGACACTTGCTTTGGCAGAGCACTGCAACAGAGTACCAGAGTGAACTATATTAAATCGATGAAGAACATTTTTTCCAACCTTCATACGTGGCACCTTATAGTGTCTCTTCACTCGCATCAACATGCCACGCAACTCCTTGCAGTAAAAAACACTCTTTTGAAGAACTATGGTATTTCCATACAAAGATATTACATCAACATGGCCCCTCCAGGTCCATTAATTATCAATGCTGCGACTACCAAATGCGGGAAAGTCCATACTACAGAAGATTCCGTTACAGTCTCAAGATCTCATCAATCTATTCAACTACCGCTAGACTTGACAACGCTCTTCTCTGGTATTGGAGCGGTTCCTAAAACAGTATCATGCTCCATGTTAGAGCTGGAGCCAGAGGAGACACAGCTCACACAACTCTATACACAGCTTCCTGAGATAGAACGACTGATTCTTATTAAAAAGTTTTACAAACTGATTGAACATTTCAAAGAATCAGCGTCTGAAGCGGACCACCTAAAGAAATCTACAGAGACTAGTTCATTTGGTGAACTAGACTTGGAAAACTCCTCACCACACTTCAACCTCAACCTCAACACATCCCAAAATTTAATCAAGGTGGGTGATAAATGGGATACCGCGCGATTTCTTTATCCGAAAGAATTGGGCTCTCCCTCTTGCCCAATGGAGACAACCCGATGGAAGTCAGACACCGGAAGCTCTAAAGTAAATGGGCGACTTCTTTTGGGTGAAGCAGATACCAACAAGGATTACAATTGACACCAGAGAACCAGTACAAATACGGAACAAGGAACTACAGCATTGACATATACCTTACCATATTCCTTAACAAAAACACCTTTCCAACTAATTTCATGGAATATCTCTGGCTGGAATTCAAAACTTAGTGATCCACAATTTTTCGCCTGCATCACTCAACATGACATAATAGCTCTACAAGAAACCTGGTCTAATTCCATTTTGTCATTAAACGGGTACTCCTTCTATCATCTTCCAGCTCTGGCATCCTGTAACAGGAAAGGTAGATTGAGCGGTGGCTTGGCAATCTTTATCTCCACCTCATTAGCGGCACACCATAAGGAACTACTACCTTTACAAAATATTGCTATGGCTGTACTCTTATCATTTAAAACAATGGACATCTTGATCATTAACATTTATATCCCTCCATCTAATACAAACAATCAACTGGATGCATTATGGGGTGATCTGGACCAGTACATATCAAACCTTGAATGTTCCTATCCTAAAGCGGAAATAATTTTGAACGGGGATTTCAACGCCAGAACAGAAGCCACTCTTGACTCCCTTTTCACATCCAAACTATGGAAAGACGAAGAAAACGATCATTATTTCCCTCCCTATGACAGGACCTCGAAGGATGCTAAGATTAATTATGGGGGGATTTGCTTGACGCGCCTTGTGGGTAGTCATGATATGCTGATTTTAAATGGCTGTAGTTATTTGGCTGACATTGGGGAATATACTTTCATCTCAAACCGCGGTAGCAGTGTTATCGACTACGTTATAATAACAACTCGATTATTGAGGGCAATTACACAATTTGAAGTGGGTACTAGCCAACTTAGTGATCATCTCCCTCTCACTGTAATATGTCATTTTCCCGATCAGCTGCATCTCTCCTCTGAATATAACCCAATTCTTAATAATACTTACTTAGTGCATAGAACAACTATCTGGACAGAACACTTAGCATCTAAAATAGCAATCTTTCTCAAATCCCCAAGGGTAATGAACATCCGGGATATGTTACTAGAAGAATGTAACATACATACCTGTCTTTCTCAATATGATCTGTTACTTTCTCATATAACATCTATCCTGACCCCCAAAACAGCCAGAGGTAGACACCCTACACTTCCAAAGGCCAAATGGTTTGACAATGAATGCTTAGCCCTTAAACAACAGCTTAGGAATATATACTTACATTATCGGTATGCCAATAATAATTTCCTTCCTTTGGAATATTATGATACGAAAAGGAAATATAAGGAGACACTGTGCAATAAGAAAAGGCAGGCCATTCAAGATGATTGGAAATCCCTTATCACCGCGGCCAGATCTAAAAATAACAAAAAAATTTGGGCCATTATTTCAGCCCCATGGAGACCTACTCCTTTTTCCACTTGTAACATCCCTCCCCATAGATGGGAACAGTACTTTATGGAACTTTATGCTGTTAATCATCAGAATTCCACTGGTACTATCTCTTTCACTAATCTACCACAATGGCCACCACCCACGATCACTGAAATAACTGATTTGATCGCAACTTTAAAACCCTCTAAGGCCCCCGGCCCAGATTTGATCCCACCTGAACTCTTAAAAAATTTTCCTGACTGGTGGGCACCAATTCTAGTTAACATCTTTACTAAAATAAACGATACGGGTCATTTTTCTGAGGCCTGGAAGGAAGCCATAGTTGTTCCGATACATAAAAAAGGAAACTGAGAGAATCCGATGAACTATAGGCCAATTAGCCTACTCTCTGTAATCGGCAAACTATATTCTTCCTATTTGAAAACTAAGCTAAATAATTGGATGGAAGATGAAAAAATACTTGGGAATGAACAGGCCGGCTTTAGAAAAAGCAGTTCCGTATTAGATCACTGTCTTCTCCTCCGACATCTTGCAGAGAAATATATGAAAGCCAGGGGTAATGGTCTATATGTCGCTTTCGTCGATTTGAAATCCGCTTTCGACACTATTCCCAGAGACATACTTTGGAATAAACTTGCACATACCTCTATAGACAAAAGATTATTATTTTTAATCTATAATTTGCATCAACATACCTCACTGAGAGTGCGCTGTGGAAGAGAGGGTGGTCTAATGAATTCAATCACCACGGGTATGGGGGTTAGACAGGGATGCACTCTGGCCCCTCTTCTGTTTAATCTTTTTCTAAATGATCTTAATCCCAACTGCCTCTCAAGTGACTTCCATCTGCCAAAAATTGGAAATCAACCCTGCCCTCTTTTGTTGTATGCCGACGACACGGCTTTCCTCTCTCTTTCAAAGGTCGGCCTTA